>NC_082707.1:97488545-97802831 GCF_030144855.1 Hypanus sabinus | reverse complement strand
GTGACCAAGTCAGAGTCCAAATCTCAATCACTCACAATCCCCATGCAATCTGACAGAGTTTGGACATTTTTGTAAAAAAGAATGGGGGAAAGTTATAGTGTCCAGATCTGCAAAGCTGATAGAGACCTCTCCACACAGACTCAAATACTGACTTGAAAATGTTGTGTAATTATGCAATCAACTATTTTGTGTTCAGACCAATTTGTAGAAATTTGTTTTCACTTTGACACAAAAGAGTCTTTCCTGTTGGTCAGTGTTAAAAAAGCCAAATTAAATCCGCTGTGATTCAATGTTGTAAGACAATAAAACATGGAAATTTCTAGAGGGGGGGGAGTGCAGGAGGTTCCCTCACTTCCCTCACTTTTTATTCACTGTACTTGCAACAATCAGGACAATATTAATAACCTCGAGTCTATGCAGAGGAAGCAGATGAAACCCTCTGTATAAAAGGCAGAAGGTCCTATAATGTCCAACCATTTTGTTAAACAGTGAGGGAACTGGAGACTTCTACTGTCATTCACCTAACAGTGGAAACAGTTTTCTCTTCATATCAGTGAATGGGCAAGAGGAAGCTTTGCAACCTGGTAAGGTTAACGTTCTTAGTGAGAATAGAAAGCTATTTAAAAGGTGAAATATTACTAAATAGATAGATAGATACTTTATTCATCCCCAAGGGGAAATTCAACATTTTTCCAGTGTCCCATACACTTATTGTAGCAAAACTAATTACATACAGTATTTAACTCGGTATAAATATGATATGCATCTAAAATCACCCTCCCAAAAAGCATTAATAAATAGCTTTTAAAAAGTTCTTAAATAGTTTACTAAAGTGCATTGAGTGGTAACTTAAGCTCAGTCCTAACCCCGGCACTTTAACATGTCTTGCCCCTGGTGGTTGAATTGTAGAGCCGAATGGCGTTGGGGAGTAATGATCTCTTCATCCTGTCTGAGGAGCATTGCATTGACAGCAACCTGCCGCTGAAGCTGCTTCTCTGTCTCTGGATGGTGCTGTGCAGAGGATGTTCAGGGTTTTCCATGATTGACCGTAGCCTACTCAGCACCCTCCGCTCTGCCACCAATGTCATACTCTCCAGTTCTGTGCCCACGACAGAGCCCGCCTTCCTTACCAGCTTATTAAGACGTGAGGCATCCCTCTTCTTAATGCTGCCTCCCCAGCACGCCACCACAAAGAAGAGGGTGCTCTCCACAACTGACCGATTGAACATCTTCAGCATCTCACTACAAACATTGAATGACGCCAGCCTTCTGAGGAAGTACAGTCGACTCTGTGCTTTCCTGCACAGGGCATCTGTGTTGGCAGTCCAGTCTAGCTTCTTGTCTAACTGCACTCCCAGATACTTGTATGTCTTAACCTGCTCCACACATTCTCCATTAATGATCACTGGCTCCATATGAGGCCTAGGTCTCCTAAAGTCCACCACCATCTCCTTGGTCTTGGTGATATTGAGACGCAGGTAGTTTGAGTTGCACCATATCACAAAGTCCTGTATCAGTTTCCTATATTCTTCCTCCTGACCATTCCTGACACACCCCACTATGGCCATGTCATCAGCGAACTTCTGCACATGGCAGGACTCCGAGTTATATTGGAAGTCTGATGTGTACAGGGTGAACAGGACCGGAGAGAGCACGGTCCCCTGCGGCGCTCCTGTGCTGCTGACCACCGTGTCAGACCTACAGTCTCCCAACCGCACATACTGAGGTCTGTCTGTCAAGTAGTCCGTTATCCAAGCCACCATGTGTGAGTCTACTCCCATCTCCGTTTGTTTGTGCCTTAAGATCCTGGGCTGGATGGTGTTAAAGGCACTAGAGAAGTCCAGGAATGTAATCCTCACAGCACCACTGACCCTGTCCAGGTGAGAGAGGGATTTGTGCAGCAAGTACGTGAAAGCATCCTCCACTCCCACCTTCTCCTGATACGCAAACTATTCAAAATATTCAAACTACTCAAATCTCTCCCATTTCCCGCACATCTGCCCTCACTCCATCCACCCGCCACCCCACTCGGGATAGGGTTCCCCTTGTCCTTACCTGCCACCCCACCAGCCTCCAGGTCCAACATATAATTCTCCGTAACTTCCGCCACCTCCAACGAGATCCCACTACCAAACACATTTTTCCCTCCACCCCTTTCTGCTTTTCGCAGGGATCGCTCCCTACACGACTCCCTTGCCCACTTGTCCCCCCCATCCCTTCCCACCGATCTCCCTCCTGGCACTTATCCTTGTAAATGGAACAAGTGCTACACCTGCCCTTACACTTCCTCCCTCACCACCATTCAGGGCCCCAGACAGTCCTTCCAGGTGAGGCGACACTTCACCGGTGAGTCGGCTGGTGTGGTATACTGCGTCTGGTGCTCCCGGTGTGGCCTTTTATATATTGGTGAGACCCGACGCAGACTGGGAGACCGTTTCGCTGAACACCTACGCTCGGTCCGCCAGAAAAAGCAGGATTTCCCAGTGGCCACACATTTTAATTCCACGTCCCATTCCCATTCTGATATGTCTATCCATGGCCTCCTCTATTGTCAAAATGAATCCAAACTCAGGTTGGAGGAACAACACCTTATATACCGGCTGGGTAGCCTCCAACCTGGTGGCATGAACATTGATTTCTCTAACTTCCATTAATGCCCCTCCTCCCCTTCTTACCCCATCCCTGACATATTTAGTTGTTTGCCTGTTCTCCATCTCCCTCTGGTGCTCCCCCCTCCCCCTTTCTTTCTCCTGAGGCCTCCCGTCCCATGATCCTTTCCCTTCTCCAGCTCTGTATCACTTTCGCCAATCACCTTTCCAGCTCTTAGCTTCATCCCACCCCCTTCGGTCTTCTCCTATCATTTCGCATTTCCCCTCCCCCATCTATTTTCAAATCTCTTACTATCTTTCCTTTCAGTTAGTCCTGACGAAGGGTCTCAGCCCGAAATGTTGACAGTGCTTCTCCCTATAGATGCTGCCTAGTCTGCTGTGTTCTACCAGCATTTTGTGTGTGTTGTTGTTTGCTAAATATTTGATAGGCAGAGATTCAGAAATGCTGATTCATAAGGTGCAGACTACAAGATTTTCTGATACTTCAGTTTATACAAAGTTTAGTTTTGCTTTTCACATTTAAAGAAGCAAATGTTTCCGTGGAGACAAGGCAGAGGACTGAACCTTGGTATGTCCTTTGAGTAGAGACTGAACAAGGTTGGACTGTAGATGATGTCATGAGATGTACTAGATACTGAGAGAGAGACTGAAAACGTTGATACAGAGAGGCCACTTCCTCTTGCTGGGGAATCTCAAATGGAGGCCGAGCCCCAGGATGAGGGCTAATGCAGAGAACAGAGTGACAAGAATTCTTTACACAGTCTTGGAGTCTTTGCCATTCAAGGGTGGAATATAGCAGTTAAACTTAACAACATGCTGTTGGAGCAATTCATGAAGTCAAACAGCATCAATGAAGACAAAGGGACATTCTGTTTTTCAGTCCCCCTGCAGAGTTCCTCTTGCAGTTTCAGGTTTGATCTTGGCATCTGCTTTCTCTTGTATGTGTCTCCATAGTGCTTGAACTATTCACAAGGCTTAAACTATTCTCCTGGTAGTCAACCAGGACTAACTTATTATAACACAGTTTATAAATTACTTGTGTGCCATTTGGTAGAATACTTTGTCCTGTTCATCAGCCAGGAGTGGTCATACTAACCAGGGAGATTTCAGATCAGACTTAGACAAATATCAACACTCCATTTTAAACAATACAGCCAGCAAAAAGTCAAAAAAACACATCATCACTGTTTCAGCAGATCTTTCTTTTGGTGAAGGCACCGTGTTTATGAAGAAACCCACACCAGGATGTGGTCTTTCCTACCTCAGCTCTGGCGTAATGCACTTCATCAAGATTATTAACTAGACATCTGCATCTTAGCCAGATCCTGCTTTGTGTTCAATACACCTGCAAAACCCATACCAGCATTGTTACTTCAATAGTCATTTCCTTCTTCTCTGGTGCCAAACAATACTCCTGGCAGTCTAATCAAGCTCCATCTGTATGTCAACAGAAATTTTAAAAAATGGGAAAAGTCTCTGGGATGTTTCATCACAGGCCATCCGTTCAATCCCTTCACACATTGAGCTAGAGAGAATCAGAATCATTGAATTATAATGCGGGGGATGTGGGAGTGGCCAGCATTTATTACCCGTCCCTATTTGCCTTGCTAGTTTAAAAGTCAACCACACTGCCAAATGTGAAAGATTTACTCAACTGAAAGACCTTGGCGAATAAAGTGAGCTGGTACCTGTAGTTCCACCACCATCATCAGTTTTACTCATTTATGAAGAATTCCAGATTATTAACTGAATTTAAATCCCATAGTTGAATTTGAAGCAGGCTCCAGATTGTTAGTTTGCGAGTTTAACCATGTTAAGCAGATGAAGAGCCAGCCTAGATGTCACTATCTATTTCAGATCTCCTCAGCTAACTACCAGCTCCCTTGTTCCAGATAATCAGTGATCCCCGCTGATAATGCACATTCTTAGAGGGTGAATAAACAGTTAACTCTTCAGCCAAGGTGTTACCACAATCTTTAGGACCTCCTACTGACTGAAGTCATTGAATTAAAGACACAAAGCGCACAGACAGGCCCTTTGGACCATCAATGGCTATCAAATAATCCCATTTTTCATTCTCCTCATCAACTTACCCCAAATTCGACCATCATTCAAGTGACAACCTTCTCATAGCAGCCAAGAGCTCCCACAAGATGAAGGGTCTCGGCCCGAAACTTTGGCTACTCTTTTCTCACGGATGCTGCCTGACCTGCTGAGTTCTTCCAGCGTTGTGTATGTATTCATGGATAGTTCTCTCCCACTTGTGATTCAAATCTGGGTCCGCAGCTCATGCAGGCTTTGCAGAGCGAGATGGCAGTCCACAATGGATGTACGGGCTACGGGTGCAGGCTTTTGGCATCAGGTTAGCCAGAGGTGTCTGGGTAAGCTGCAGGCGATGGACAGCAGAGGAAAGCTGTACCAGGTAAGCATATCAAAGTCTCAAGTGACAGGAGCTTCAGTGCTCAGTGAATGGGAAGGGGAAGGGGTATGAGGAGACCTACCACCGGGGAGTAAGTGGCTGGATGACCTCCTTCCAGGGCACACTGCACTGGACAATGACTTGACATTGAAGTGCAGACCAAATCTGAAACTCAGCCTTTTCCCACACCAACCTAGAGAGAGGTTGAAATCAGTAAAATAATTGACGGTGGTGGAGGCAGATATGATAGGGTCCTTTAAGAGACTCCTGGACAGGTACCTGGAGCTCAGAAAAATAGAGGACTATGGGTAACCCTAGGTAATTTCTAAGGTAAGGACATGATCAGCACATCTTTGTGGGCCGAAGGGCCTGTATTGTGCTGTAGGTTTTCTATGTTTCTAACCCCTGCCTCTACTGTCAGGAATGTGGGGACAGGAGTGGGATGCTGGGTGCAGAGAGGTGGGGTTAAGTTGTGAAATATTTTTCATTACAATGCAATACAACCTCAGTCTGCAGCCCTGGCAAGCCTTTCTGAAACGGTGAACACAGGGATTTCTTTAACGGACAGGCATGACAACGTAAACCTTTGAACCTGGTGAAGCCTCTTGCCATCCCAGATGACAAACTATGTAAGCTGTCACTGAGAATGAATGCCATACATTCAAAATCACAAAGGATATCATCTCATTGCAGCATTCCATTGTGCAGATTAACATATTTTAAACTAAACTGCACACGTTTGGAGCCCAAAATATAACAGAAAATTCTGAGTGACAGTGTGATCTTCTTTCAGTTACACATCCTGAGACAAAGGACAGGTCATGCAATTTTAACATGAATCTATATACCCGAGTTCCCTGTAGCTCCCACCATACATGTACAAAACCAATTCACTCTAACTAATTATTTCCCCAAACCTGAAGGATGTTGTGCATGTCAAATAATATTAGGCTGTAAGATGAAATTTATATTTTATCTTAGAACACAGTATTGGTATATTTGCATTATCCAGCAACATCTAGCTTATGTTCAGCCACTTTATCCACAAGAATATAACAAGTGAAAACAAAAGCAGGACTAGGCCACCACTGGCCCCCTGAGCCTACCCCACCCATTCAATCTAACATCGGCCTCAATTCCTCTGCCAGTCCCCCAACATTATCCACTTCCTCATTAAATACCCCAATGATACAGCCTCCAGAGTTCTCCGGGCTAGAGATTCACTACCCTCTGCAAGAAATGTCTGCTCACATTTTTAAATGACTATCCTGCAAATCTTGTAACCATGTCTCCTCACTCAAGACCCCCCCACCCCCCGGTGCAAACTGCTTAAGGATATTATCCATGTGGTACGATAAACGTCAATCTGATTGATGTGAAGCACAGAAATGGCCAAGGGCAGCCACTGGTGCAGATAATGAATGGGGCTGCCAAGCATGCTAATTTGGTCTGGTGCAGGTAAGGCAATCTAGATCTCAGCCTAAGAATTGAGAAATTATTGACAGTCTGTTGAAAACGCAAAATAAAACCAAGAAAAAAACAATAAGTTTTAGAAACTTTCAGCAAGTTGGGCTACGTCAATCAATAGCAGAAACAGATGGTTTCCTCCTGTGGAATGGATTTCATTGGCTGAACTGTGATGGAAACGTCCAAAAGTTCTAATCTGCTAGTAGCTCATTGAAACTGTTTACAAAAATCAAATGGCTTCAAACATTCCAAAGAGTTTGTTTTATGAGCAATGGATTAGGGAAAAGACAATATATACTAAGCGCCATTGAAAGGACCGTTGAAAAGGAAGTGGGCACTGGGTCCTATCTGACAGCCAGGTCAGTCAATGGGTAAGGTGAGATGGAACAGGCAGAGGTTTACGATGCTTTCATTGAAATGTGTGGGATCTGCTCATATGGAGCAATGGCAGGAGGGGCATGTGTTGCAAAGGAGTATTTATTCAGGGGATTCTTACCACAGAGCAATGGTACTCTGAAGAACTCGCTAGATGTTTTGGAGGGAAACTACCAAGTCAATCAGGCCACCAGTCTGTACGTTAACTGATTGTGCAGTGTGTCTGCAGGCACAGAGCACCACCTTGGCTTTCCACCACATCAGTCACTCTGGGTTTTAGTCTCTGGAGGTGTATTGTATGTTGTGCTAGTTCATTAAAACTGCAGGCTTTTCTAACTTCACAGCTGTTAACAGACAGCTGAATGAAGCTCTATCATGCTCTCCTCCCATAGATAGACTTCCTGTGATAACAGACACTGTGGGCTACTGCTGATATAGTAAGGTAGTGATATAGTATAGTTAGCACATCTGAAGCCCATGCTGAAGGACGATGAAGGCAAACCTACTCCCCAGGAAATTCCCAGTCACCTCATTTTTCCAATGTATATATCACCCAGTCACCTCATTTACACCCGAAATTAGTGAGTTTGAGCTTGCCAAAACATTCCTCCTGGGTTATACACTGAAAAACAACTTTATATAAAATAATTTATTGCCCACCGATAATTATCTGTATAACAGCAACAGTTAACACTTACTATGACCTTTCACCTTTCAACTTTCTGATAACTGCTTCTCTCTATTTCTTTTTCTCCCTCTCTCCTCCTCCTTTCCTCTCCCTCCCTCCCTCTCTCCTGCTGTCACTGTAGAGCAATTTCTTGCCATTAAAATACACAAGTCAGTGAAGTTTGTGAAAGTGGTAAAAACACTTTCACAACATTGAGCAATCATTCCTTTTGTACACGTTGCTTTGGCTGTCCTCCAACCTCGGGGAGAAGTAATGACGTGTCAGACTTTGTCATGAGCCATCACTCTTGTAGAAGGGAAAGGCATGAATAACTCACAGTTTTTATATGCATTGTGGGAACAAACTCCTAAATAATTCACTTAAACTTCATTACTACGCAGTTCTGTAAGAATTCGCAATACAAATTCACAATGCCATTAAAACCCAGAAATGTTGCACACACCCATGTTATATCACGTAGATAGTTTTCACCAAAGCATAAAGGCATAAAAGGGTACAACACAGAAAAAGGACTTCATGTGTGCCAATTCTCTAATGACGAATCCACTTACTTACGCTCCCAATCAGAATTGGGATTTCCACCCCAGCCAGCATAGTAAACACCAGATCTATCCAGCAGCAGAACATGCCTCTGCTTGGACCAACCTGCACAACTACCCAATTCTGACTTAAAGTTGTAAAAGAGAGTGGCGATACAGGAGTGAGAATAGGTTATTCTCATTCCTCAGGTGGTGACGAGAGGGCATACAGGAGTGAGATATGCCAACTAGCGGAATGGTGCCACAGCAACAACTTGGCACTCAACGTCAGTAAGACTGAAAAGCTGATTGTGGACTTCAGGAAGGGTAAGATGAAGGAACACATACCAATCCTCATAAGGGATCAGAAGTGGAGAGAGTGAGCAGCTTCAAGTTCCTGGGTGTCAAGATCTCTGAGGATCTAACCTGGTCCCAACATATTGATGTAGTCATAAAGAAGGCAAGACAGTGGCTATACTTCATTAGGAGTTTGAAGCGATTTGGTATGTTAACAAATACACTCAAAAACTTATAAAGTTGTACTGTGGAGAGCATTCTGACAGGCTGCATCACTGTCTGGTATGGAGGGGCTACTGCACAGGACAGAAAAAAGCTGCAGAAGGTTGTAAATCTAGTCAGTTCCATCTTGGGCACTAGCCTACAAAGTACCCAGGACATCTTCAGGGAACGGTGTCTCAGAAAGGCAGCGTCCATTATTAAAGACCTCCAGCACCCAGGGCTTGCCCTTTTCTCACTGTTACCATCAAGAAGGAAGTACAGAAGCCTGAAGGGACACACTCAGCGATTCAGGAACAGCTTCTTCCCCTCTGCCATCCAATTCCTAAATGGACTTTGAAACTGGACACTTCCTCACTGTTTTTAATATACAGTATTTCTGTTCTTGCGCTTTTTAAAATCTATTCAGTATACACAATTGATTTACTTGTTTATTTAATATTATGTTTTATTTTATTTATTATTGCATTGAACTGCTGCTGCTAAGTTAACAAGTTTCACATCACGTGCCAGTGATAATAAACCTGATCCTGATTCTGATTCAACACCCCAGAGCTCCATCTCTGAATGCCCTCACCTAGTAAAATATATCAACCATTCAGCTTGAATCCTTCAAATGTACTTTATATAAAGACCTACAGATTTACATTCCTTTTTATTAAAGTAACACTGGCAAGTGTTTAGCATCTGGACTGGAGTTTGTTCCATCATTACACACAAAAGAGGAACCAAGCCTGGGACTGGAATACAGGGTAAATGATGTATAATGAAATACCCAGTGAGTGAGGAGCCGGGGATTGGAACTGCATTAAAAACAGAAATAGGAACTGTTTATTTGTGAGCTGGCAAAGGACATTTCTGTACTGAACATGGCTGGTCTGATTTTCTTTTCAGTATGAGACTGCCTCGGGGAGAGATCTCTGCATCACACCAGCCTCCATTCCCCAGTTCTCTCCTGTCAGTGGAGGAGCTGACTGCTTGCTCAGCTCTGCTCTGTTAAATAACTGCAGGGAAGAAATGGCAAAAAAATGTAAATCTGTGCAAGTGCTTAAAACTGCAAAGGGAATGGCTCAGGGCAGAATCTGTGCTGAGACAGGATTACAGATAAAAGTTGTTGTACAATGGACAGATGAGTAAGCATTTCTGTAATTACCTGCAGAGAAAAGCTCAGTCGCAACTGCCAGGAATGCATCTGACACGATGCTTTCAGAAGTGACGGAGATATTCAGTTGTTTGGCAATATTCCTGTAGACGTTCGGTCTGATGTACTCTAATTCATCACCTTAATAAAAAAAATGACATTGAAATTAGATTTAATAAACAACCACACAAGTACTTGAATCGCAAAGCACAGAAAGCTACAGGTGTAAAGCATATAAATGGGATTAGTTTAGACAGATACAATGGTTGGGATGGACATTGTGAGTTGAAGGAGCTGTTTTGGTGCTAAATGCCATGATTCTAAATTAGATGACACGGAATATTGTTTAAAGGGCTAGAGGAGCTGGTAATAAATACTCCGATTATTAGAACAATTTTATTCAGTGATGCAAGTTTATAATAATGTACTTTGCGGATTCCTTCAAACAGAAACAAAGAGAAAGAAAAGTGAATGTATTAATATACAGGTCAAAGCATGTTGACCCAATAATGTGTCATTGCAGCCACCTTCACCAGAAACTAAACTCAGATATCCAGGTCATGAGGCAGAAAAGCTGCCATGCCTGTGTCAGATTTTTGAGAAGGCTACACAATATTTTTTAATGGGATGTGGGTGTTGTTGACTGCATGTATTACCCAACCCTGATCACCGTTGAGTCACCATATCTATTATGGTGAAGACACTCTGACATTGTACTATGAGGGAACTCCAGCACCTAGAGCCAGTGAGGTTGAAGGGCTGGTACTATACTTCTAAGTCAGGGCAGTGTGTGAGTTGGGAGGAGGGTTATGTACTGACCTGGCATGGGTCATCCTGACAAAGAATCCTTGCCAAGTTACTGAGGTAACTTTTAGAGGTGTTGTGAATTTTGATGGCGTGCCAGACAAGCAGGATCCTTAGTGCTGGATGGTGGGAGGCTCTTTGTTAAAGGTGTTAAACAACTCCTGACTTGTGCCATTTAGATGCACACAAGATTTATGGAACACCTTCTCTTGGAGCCACAGGGTTCTGCTATCCTTATTGGGTCTCCCATGAGCAAAGACAGGAAAAGCTCCATCCAAACATAGCAGAGTCTCAGTAGATAAGGAGGGGCTCGAGAAGGATGTAGCACCACAGCTCCAGGGATTCAAACTGGAGCGACTTAAAACAAAGAGTGGACTCTATGAATCACTTTAAATTGTAGAAGAGAATGACAAGCACAGAAAGATGATTTATTAACCCGTTTAAGAATTTTATTCCATCTATCATCAGCAATCTGACAATCTGGTCATCCTCCCAAGCTTTTTTTTTATTTTATCTACTTTGTAATAAATGCAACTCTGCTGATGCCTCTTTAATTCATATGTTTTGGTTTTGCCCTAAAAATTGAAAAGTTTTGGCGGGAAGTATTTCATACCTTCTCACAACTTTTTAGGGTCCAATTTGACCCAAATCCCCTTACTGCCTTGTTTGGTATTATTGCAAATGAAGATATAACTTTAAATACTCCTAACCTACAGGTTTTAGTTTTTACCTCTCTTTTAGCAAGGAGAGCAATCTTGCTTAAATGGAAGGAGTCTACCCTTCCTACACATCTTCAATGGCTACGTGATATTATGTCTTATTTAAATTTAGAGAAGATCCGCTGCTCAGTCTTAAATTCGAAACAATCTTTTTATGATATCTGGGGACCTTTCCTAAATTACTTTTCCAATTTATAAAGTTTAACAGTGCACAGACTTTTATGAATATTTCTATCTTCTCTTCTTAAGTGAATGCTTTTTTTTCTAATTATCCATTTTCATCCATCAGCTTTTTTCTTTGGTAATTGGTAGAGGGTTGACTTTTTTTAATATTGTTATGTCCGCAGCCCCCTCCTTTGTGAGAATCGCAAGAGCACTAGTTGAGGGGGGGGGTCAGTAGACCCAGGAAGCGGAAGAGAGAGAGACGTGCCGAATAGACACAGGAAATGGGAGAGACGTGCCGAATATCGCGTTCCACCACGATGCAAAATAAGGCGACATTGACTATTGTCTCATGGAGACCACGTGTAAAGCCCTCGGGCAAAGTGGGCTGGTTGAGAGAGACATTGCATCATCCCAACCTGATTGACATTGGAGATCCCGTGAGGAAGTATAAAGGAGGGTCTGGGGGGGACAGCCCCTTCAGACGCACCAGGAGACACGATAGCGATCCCGTCGTAGCGGGACGCCATTTTGAAGGAAGCCACGTGCGTTAGATTCTGGGCCTGGAATCACGGAAAACCGCTTTTAGCTAACAACGGGGAAGCCCGCTCCCCTGATTCGACGGATTTGCTTCATAAAGACCCGGGCAAGTTTTTCTTTTCTCACCAATCTCTCTCTCTCTCTCCAACAAGTGAAAACCCAGCGCCCCCCCCCCCCCCCACCAAAAGCCAGAAGCCTGCAGGAATTTGAGTGACTTTTATATTTCCATCAGACACTATATTATCCCCTAGACAAACGATTGAGCTGTTTCTTATTGATGGTTATTATTGGACCCGCGCTTTTAGATTGAGTAGTGACTACGTATATTATCTGAATGTTTGTATTAATCTTATGTTTGTGCCCCTTTCATAAATAAAGACTTTTAAAAATAGTACCATCAGACTTCAACGGACTTCTCTATCTTTGCTGGTAAGTGATCCAGTTACGGGATTTCGTAACAATATAAAAAATTTATTTTATGATGTATGACCTATCTTTAAATTTTTGATTACAGAGTCGTATACCTTTATGTGATATGCTATAACATTTTGATTAATTTTATTACAATATATGAAGGTACACAAGTTATGTTGTGATGTATCTATGTGTTGCACTCTGTAAATCTTGTTTTTTTTCTTCTGAATAAAAATATTGTAAAAAGAAAAGAAAGAAAAAACAAAGAGTGGGAAATCAAAACAGGCAAGCACAGCAGAGCCCAATGTAAACCACAAGGACTCTGTACAAACTAAGGAGTCTTAATATAGACAATAGCATCTATACAAACCAAAGGGCTCGAATAAACAATGTGGGGATCCCTTACAAACAGTATAGACCCATTCTAAACAGCAGCAACTTTAAAATCTATTGGAACTCGGCAAATGTAGGCGGGGTAATACAAACAACAGGAACCCAGATCAAGTGATGGTGAGGATTTCATGGAAACAGGACGGACACAAATCAAATACATATGTAACACAAAGAAGAGTAATTTAATAAATCTGCAAAAAAATTGAAAAAAACAGTAGTAATTTAATACAACAGATACAAATATTTTTATTTACCAAATTACATGACCTCAGTATGTCTGCGAGCTTTGCAGACAATGGAACGCTGTTTATAGCATGGTCACTGTGATACAGGGAATGTCACAGACAAACGGCACACTGCAGCAACGTTATCAGGGCAGATAAACTTCATTGTGATGCTGGTTTCATGATCGATGTTGGTTAAACTACTGGGAATGTCCACTGCATGCAACTTCATATGAAAGTGATGTTAGAATCGAGATTAATCCATTGAGACTAGCCTCTTGAATTTAGGAGAGTAACATACAAAACTCGCATAGGATTTGACAGTGCATATGTAGGGATGCTTCCAAGGTCTGGAGATAGAACCATAGAACCATAGAACATTACAGCACAGAAACAGGTCTTTTGGCCCTTCTTGGCTGTGCCAAACCGTTTTTCTGCCTAGTCCCACTGACCTGCACCTAGACCATATCATTGCAAACCCCTCTCATCCATGTGCCTGTCCAAGTTTTTCTTAAATGTTAAAAGTGAACCCACATTTACCACTTCATCTGGCAGCTCCTTCCACATTCCTACCACTCTCTGTGTGAAGAAGCCCCCCCCCCCCCCAATGTTTCCTTTGGACTTCTCCCCCTTCACCCTTAACCCATGTCCTCTGGGTTTTTTCTCCCCTAGCCTCAGCAGAAAAAGCCTGTTTGCAATCACTCTATCTATATCCATCATAATTTTATATACCTCTATCAAGTCTCCCTTCATTCTTCTATGCTCCAGGGAATAAAGTCCTAACCTATTCAACCTTTCTCTGTAACTCAGTTTCTCAAGTCCCGGCAACATCCTTGTAAACCCTCTCTGCACTCTTTCAACCTTATTAATATCCTTCCTGTAATTCGGTGACTAAAACTGCACACAATACTCCAAATTCGGCCTCAGCAATGCCTTATACAACCTCACCATAGCATTCCAACTCTTACACTCAATACTTTGATTTATAAGGGCCAATGTACCAAAAGCTCTCTTTACGACCCTATCTACCTGTGATGCCACTTTTAGGGAATTTTGTATCTGTATTCCCAGATCCCTCTGTTCTACTGCACTCCTCAGTGTCCTACCATTTACCTTGCATGTTCTACCTTGGTTTGACCTTCCATAGTGTAATACCTCACACTTGTCTGTATTAAACTCCATCTGCCATTTTTCAGCCCATTTTTCCAGCTGGTCCAGATCCCTCTGCAAGCTTTGAAAACCTTCCTCACTGTCCACTACACCTCCAATCTTTGTATCATCTACAAATTTGCTGATCCTATTTACCATATTATCATCCAGATCATTGATATAGATGACAAATAACAATGGACCCAGCACTGATCCCTGTGGCACACCACTAGTCACAGGCCTCCACTCAGAGAAGCAATCCTCCATACCACTCTCTGACTTCTTCCATTGAGCCAATGTCTAATCCAATTTACTACCTCTCCATGTATACCTAGCAACTGAATCTTCCTAACTTAGCTCCCATGTGGGACCTTGGCTCAGATTATTGCAACTTGGCTCAGAGTTTCAAACTAAGGAGTTGGCCATTCAGATTTAAAAAGGATTTCTTCAAATTGGAGAGTAAATATTAAAATTCTCCACACATTGGGCTTGTGAAGGTTCAGCTGCTGAGTACATTCGAGACAGCGATGAACAGATTTTTGCATAGTAAGAAATAAAAAGACGCAGTATGGAGTCATTGGAAATA
The DNA here is from genome assembly GCF_030144855.1 of Hypanus sabinus. Classification (NCBI taxonomy): domain Eukaryota; kingdom Metazoa; phylum Chordata; class Chondrichthyes; order Myliobatiformes; family Dasyatidae; genus Hypanus; species Hypanus sabinus. Next base: position 97,788,107 of record NC_082707.1, on the reverse strand, counting down.
ACAATCAACAGCGCACTGACGAAGTCTCCTTGTATAATGACAACAGCATTTGCAAGTTAATTGCTAAGATCAGAGAACATCTCAACCAGCCAGATATGAAATTAGTGTAGAAACATGGCCTGAGGTGAACAATCTGCCATATTTCTCACGTAGTGGATCAACTGGAAATGCAATGGAGAGTGGAGCAATCCTCAGTTTTGAAATCAAGTTCAGATCCAGGTCGGAATAGCATTTGAAAGAGCTGCAGAGATGAGCTGGCTTTGCACGTTTCCAGGCAGAAGGTGGAGGAGAGGCTACTGACAGGCAGTTAACAAAATAGATCATTTGAAGGGGCCATTATCAAGAGGGGCAGTCTTGAATGAATTAATGCTGAGGCTTTAGCAGGAGGGGGACAGAAGTGTATATTGTTTTAATCAGATCTGTCTTTGATTACAGATGTGCTGCCTCACCAGCAGTCTTAAAGCCCTTGACAAAGTTCAAGTTCAAGCACTGAGATTATGTTGTGATGCAATTAAATCATCCCCAATTTTGGCGTTACTAGTAGAAGTGGGCAAAGTACCCTAGTTAGCAGTGGTTTATTCGGTTAGAAGAGGACATAAAGCTGGTCATCTGATATTGGCAACAACAGTAGTGTTGAGAGCACTGCATTCATAAGGTCTTATGAATAGACACAAAATCTTGGGTTGTTTAGCGTGGAATATGGTCCCAAAGTACCTTTTCTGCCACTTCTCCATGGCTTTTCCCTTTGTCTGTGGTTGATTTAAGCCTTCAGGAAAAGATCAAGGTGAAGAATGATTGATTATCAATGGCAAGGCTTACAGCTTCTTACATATCTACACAAATGGTCCAAAAGATCCAGAGTTTCACTGACTGTTAAGACAGACTCTCAGACAAGTATCAGTGTTCACACCTGAGACATCATTTTAGCCTTGGAATGGGCCGAAAAGTAAGCCCTGGTTGTGTACTGTTGTGTACCAACTCATTCTAGGGTTTGACATTTATTTAAAATTGGAGGCCAGATATTTTTGTGATTGGACTACATCTGTTGAGGCTGCAGGATCTAAGTTTGTGTATCCAATTCTTATGTGTCCCTGCCCGTGTTGGGATTGAAGGAAATAAGGTAGAAGCGAATATGAATGAAATTGCAACAACTAGACAGAAACCAGCCTGGCTGAACAAACTGTTACCGCTGTGGCAGGGGCTCACATACACCAGACCAGTGCAGGGCTAAAGGCGAAACTTGCAGGAAATGCAACAAAGAAGGACACGTACAAAAAACATGGCGGGCAGACAAAAATAAATGAACTGCACAGAGAAGGGAAAAATATTAAAAAGTCAAGTTGCAGTTTCAAAAAGAGAACGAACCTGCATTGCTGTTGATGAAAAATCTGATAATGATAAGAGTGACACAGGATTGTGTAGCCTTGAGATTTACAATGTGAAACTAACAATAGACAAGTAATATGCCTTTACATCTGAAGTGAATGGCAAATTAATTAAACTGGAATTGGACTCTGGCTCGACTGTTTCAGTCACTGAGTTTGAGTGGCATTTCAAAGATAATGAACTGAAGTCTGCAGTTATCTAACTAAGAACTTATGTTGGAGAGAAGATCACTCCTGTGGGATGACATTCATAACCATGAAATACAACGACCAACAAGCCACATTGGGCTTGTAGGTGGTAAAAACAGAAGGTTCAGCTTTCTGGGGTCGTGCGTGGCTATGACAACTACAACTTGACTGGAGATCCATCCACCATTTGCATGTCACATCCCCTACCACAGAGTCAACTGAAAGTGAATTAAGAAAGGTACTGGTTGCCACAGCAGTGTTCAGGGACGGCACTGGAAAACTCGAACATATCCAGGGTAAAATAGTGTTAAATGACAATGCCATACCCATGTTTTACAAAGCCTGTCTGGTTCCTTATACCATCTGTGATAAAGTAGCCAGTGAGCTAGGTCACAGGGAGGCTGAAGGAATTCTTTCCAAGGTTAAGTGGAGCCCTTGAGCAATGCCGGTGGTCCCAGTAGCCAGGAAGAATGGGTCTGTCAGGATCTGTGGTGATTTTAAGGTCAGTACTGAAAGTAGATCAATACCCTCTGCCCAGGAGAGAGGATATCTCTGCAAACCTTTCTGGAGGGAAACACTTCAGCAAAGTGGACTTGGCTGAGGCCTACCTACAGATGGAGACAGAAGAAGAGTCTGAAGTGTTTCTCACCATAAACACTCACAAATGGCTTTATCATTATAATGGGTTTATTTTTGAAATAACATCTGCACCTGTCCTCTGGCAGAAAGCTATGGACCAGGTGTTACCAGGCTGTCCAGTGTTACCTGGATGACATCATTGTTGCTGATGAGGGTGACAGGGAACATCTCCAAATCTCACAACAGTGTTAGAAAGATGAGAAGATTATGGGCTCAGAGCACAATGCAACAAGTGTGAACATTGGTGTCCAATGAACACCAGTCTCCTGAGAAAATTCAAGGAGTACTGGATGCCCCAAGGTCAAAGGGCATGTCACAGTTGTGTTTCTTTTTTAGGATTTCACAATTATTAGAACAAGTTCCTGCCAAACCTCACGCAGTATGATCCAACCTATCCAATAAACCTTGCCGTGCACTGCTCAGGATGCCAACACATCCAGAAGGAAGCCAGATCTGTCAGAACCATTTCCTGCGGTCTCTATGACCACCATGGAGGAGGCCCCAGAACCTGAGATTGTTTCAGCTGCCAAGGAGAGCGATGCCCACATCCCCTTATCAGGAAAGATGTTATCCCACATGAGTAAGAAGTCCCCTACAGCGATTAAATGTTGAGGCTTGAATAGAGCAATGCTGTGGATGTCTATATGTTATTTGTACTATATAGTATACTGTGTATATGGTTGGGATACATTCTCTATTGAGTTGGACTTTATTGCTAAGCAAGGAGGAAAGTTGTGTATTTTACATTTTAGTCATATTTGAGTAAACTTCTATATATATTTTTTCATTAAGCATTTTTGTTTGTTTAGATAATTCATTACAAGTTATATGTAAAAATTATCACGTAATACACACTCATACATCATGACATTATCACGTGGTACACAAGGTCATCTTGCTTAAAGTAAGAACAAACTAAGACCCATTCTCCTGAACTCTTGTGTTTTTCTTGCAACTAGTTTGATGTTTTGGAGTTTACAAAACATAAGAGTTACTTCCTAAGTGCCAGGATCAAGGATGTTCTGGAACGGCTGCAGAACGTGTGTGGTGCCCACTTGCACCAATGACATAGATATAAAAATTAATAAAGTCATTTGTAGTTGAATATAGAGCATTAGCAAAGAACCTAAAAAAATCTGGACTTCAGGGTTAGTAATCCCTGGTAGTGTTGGTAGAAATAAAAAGACAGCTCGTGTCCTATGGAGCTTGTACAGAGGGCAGGGATATAAGATCCTGATTCAATGGGATCTCTTCATATATTGGAGTATAAAAGTTGCTATTTGCTAGAGAATGAAATATTAACAATGTAGAAGACAATGGTGTGTTAATGAAAGGTAGCTAAGAGATGTAGATTAGAACATGATTAAGTCAATGGGTAGAAACAATAGTGGCGGATGTACGTGTGTTACGCAACTATAGACCGATTGCATATGCTAATGCAACTACACCAGGAGATTGCTATAAAACATGCTATGTCCAAGGATCGGTGGGCAATCAGCGACTAGCTCAATGACTGTCTCAGCTTTGATTTGCAAATTAAAGTTTAATCCTTCTTAAAGAATCTTCTGCGCCTCCTGGTCATTTGTGGGGCATGAGAAACCACGACAAAATTGGCGACCGCGGCAGGACCGGAAAGAGACCCGTGGAAAGGAAACGGCAGATTGGGGACGCTTCCCAGTCCTCTAGGGACCCCCACAAGGCTGACAGAATTAAGGGTGCACCCAAACAAAAGGTAAGCGCTTTTTGCGACAATTTGGACTAAGAATTCTGTTGGCTTTGGGGAGGTCTTGGAGTCCCAGAAGTGTGGAACCACTGCTGAAGGGTCTCTCCGGTCCAAAGAATCTGGCAGAATTGGGGGTTAACAGGAGGCTCAGAGGATTGATCAAGAACACTTGCAGTGAGGGTAAGTACAAATAAGTTAATAAAAAGTTAAGTTAAGAAAAATTCCACATGGTGTTGGTAAATCCCTGTGGATACCGCTTTGTATGAAACAAAGGTCTGAACGGGCAGGGAAAGGGAAAATAGAGAAAATCCTCGTGGATACCGCCTTAAGAGATAAGGGTCTGAATAGACGAGGTGCAAAGAGAAAGATTCTGTGGATACCGCTCTGAATAGAGGTCTGTACGGGCAGAACAGAATAGGAAACAAGGACAGTCCAATATAGTTTAAAGCACTGGTAGATAGACAATAGACTAGGCATAGAATTGAGTAAATATTATCCAGTAAACGAACTGTGAACTTCTGAAATACCTTAAAAAGAGAGAACAACATGACAGGTAAAGGAACGGAAGTAGAGATTCTGAGCAAAAAAAAAAATATCCCGGTAAATAAATATGAGATTGCAGCGGTGTGCTCCATGCAGCGCTAAAATTACGACACGGAGTCGGTAACTGCAGTCGAAGGAAAAAAACTTTATTCGAAATCCTCAGCCTCACTTTTAAGCCTCCCTCAACCTGCCCCCCGTGGCGCAGAGGCTCCAAAGCTCTGTGCTTGCAAACCCCCGTAGGCTATCTAATTGTGAGCCGGTTCGGATGTGCCAGGAAATGGGTCGCCACATAACCCCCCCCCCCAGAACCGGCGATACACCCCCCAATGTCCACAGTCTGGGCCAGAACCTGCTTGGGAGGTCGGCCTCTGCGCCGTGGTGCCGGAAACTTGGCCGGTTGCGCCAGGTCCACATGGGCCGGTTTGAGTCGGTCCACCGTGAAAACCTTCTCTTACCCCCCAACGTCCAGCACGAACGTGGACCCGTTGTTCCGGAGCACCATAAACAGCCCCTCGTATGGCCGCTGCAGCGGTGGCCGATGCCCACCCCTTCGTACAAACACAAACTTAAAGTTCTGCAGGTCTTTGGGTACGCAGATCGGGTTCCGCCCGTGCTGTGAAGTGGGTATGGGGGCCAGGTTACCAAGCTTCTCGCGTAGTCTGCCCAGGACTGCTGCGGGATCTTCCTCTTGCCCCCGTGGGGCTGGTAGGAACTCCCCGGGGACGACCAGGGGCGCGCCGTATACCAACTCGGCCGACAAGGCGTGCAGGTCGTCCTTGGGCGCTGTGCGGATGCCGAGTAGGACCCAGGGAAACTCGTCTGCCCAGTTGGCTCCTCGTAGGCGGGCCATGAGGGCCGACTTCAGGTGACGGTGGAAACGCACCACTAGCCCGTTCGACTGTGGGTGGTAGGCAGTTGTATGGTGCAGCTGAGTCCCCAAAAGGCTGGCCATAGCTGGAGGTGAACTGGGCGCCTCTGTCGGAGGTAATGTGGGCCGGTACACCAAAGCGAGATATCCAGGTGGTGATCAGGGCTCGGGCACAAGATTCGGAGGTGGTGTCGGTGAGCGGGACTGCCTCTGGCCATCTTGTGAACCAGTCCATGATAGTCAGGAGGTGCCGCGCTCCGCGCGACACTGGCAGGGGGCCCACGATATCCACATGAACGTGGTCGAAACGCCGGTGGGCGGGATGGAACTGCTGCGGTGGGGCTTTGGTGTGCCGCTGCACCTTGGCCGTCTGGCAGTGCATGCACGTTTTGGCCCATTCACTGACCTGTTTGCGGAGTCCGTGCCAAACGAACCTGCTGGAAACCATCCGGACAGTCGTCCGGATGGAGGAATGCACCAAGTTATGAATGGAGTCGAAAACGCGGCGCCGCCAGGCTGTCGGGACGACGGGACGGGGCTGGCCGGTGGCGACGTCATAGAGTAGGGTCCTCTCACCTGGGCCTACGGGGAGGTCCTGGAGCTGCAAACCGGAGACTGCGGTTCTGTAACTCGGAATCTCCTCATCCGCCTGCTGCGCCTCTGCCAGTGCCTCAAAGTCTACCCCTTGGGAAATGGCATGAACGGTAGGGCGAGAGAGCGCATCCGCCACGACATTGTCCTTACCCGAGACGTGCCGGACATCCGTCGTGTATTTAGAGATGTAGGACAGGTGGCGTTGCTGGCGGGACGACCAGGGGTCGGACGCTTTCATAAACGCAAAGGTAAGCGGTTTGTGGTCCGTGAACGCGGTGAAGGGCCGACCTTCTAGGAAGTACCTGAAATGCCGGATTGCCAGGTAGAGTGCCAACAGTTCCCGGTCGAAAGCACTGTACTTGAGCTCGGGTGGCCGCAGGTGTTTGCTGAAAAACGCCAGGGGTTGCCAGCAACCTGCGATGAATTGCTCCAGCACCCCACCGACTGCCGTGTTAGATGCGTCCACTGTGAGGGCGGTAGGGGTGTCCATTCTGGGATGTACTAGCATTGCGGCGTTCGCCAAAGCTTCCTTCGTTTGAACGAAAGCGGCGGCGGACTCCTTGTCCCAGGTAATGTCCTTGCTCGGACCCGACATCAGGGCGAACAGGGGGCGCATGATCCGGGCAGCTGAAAGGAGGAAGCGGCGGTAGAAATTGACCATACCTACGAATTCCTGAAGCCCTTTGATCGTGGTGGGTCGGGGAAAGTGGCGGACCGCATCTACCTTAGCGGGCAGAGGGGTTGCCCCGTCTTTAGTAATCCTGTGGCCCAGGAAGTCAATGGTATCGAGTCTGAACTGGCATTTGGCGGGGTTGACTGTAAGACCGTACTCACTCAGTCGGGCGTAGAGTTGACGGAGGTGGGACAGATGCTCCTGACGACTGCTGCTGGCTATGAGGATGTCATCCAAATAGATGAACGCGAAGTCCAGGTCCCGTCCCACCGCGTCCATTAACCGCTGGAACGTCTGTGCGGCATTCTTCAGGCCGAACGGCACGCGGAGGAACTCGAAAAGGCCAAACGGGGTGATGGGAGCCGTTTTGGGGACGTCGTCAGGATGCATCGGGATTTGATGGTACCCTCGGACGAGATCTACCTTGGAGAAGATCCGTGCGCCGTGCAGGTTTGCTGCAAAGTCCTGAATGTGCGGCACAGGGTAGCGGTCCGTTGTGGTAGCCTCGTTCAGCCTGCGGTAGTCGCCGCACGGTCTCCAGCCTCCCGTTGCTTTGGGCACCATGTGCAGGGGGGAGGCCCATGGGCTGTCAGACCGCCGGATGATCCCCAGTTCCTCCATCCTCTTGAACTCCTCCTTCGCCAGTCGGAGCTTGTCCGGGGGAAGCCACCGAGCACGGGCGTGGAGGGGTGGTCCCTGGGTCGGGATGTGGTGCTGTACGCCGTGTTGGGGCATGGCCGCTGTGAACTGCGGTGCCAGAACCGATGGGAAATCTGCCAGGACCCTGGTGAAGTCGTTGCCGGACAGCGTGATGGAGCTGAGGTGAGGGGCTGGCAACTGGGCTGCACCCAGGGAGAACGTCTGAAAGGTCTCGGCGTGGACCAGTCTCTTCCTGGGCAGGTCGACCAGTAGGCTGTGAGCTCGCAAAAAATCCGCACCCAGAAGCGGTTGGGCTACGGCGGCCAGTGTGAAGTCCCATGTGAATTGGCTGGAGCTGAACTGTAGCTGCACCTGACGGGTGCCATAGGTCCTTACTGTGCTGCCATTCACGGCCCTCAGGGGGGGACCCGGTGCCCTGCTGCGGGTGTCGTAACTTGTCGGAGGTAAAACGCTGATCTCGGCCCCAGTATCGACCAAAAACCGGCGTCCTGACCTTCTATCCCACACATACAGGAGGCTATCAGCTGGCCCTGGCGTTTCCCGGGAACTTGCAGGGCGAGCGACAACGGCGGGCTTCTGCGCCCCACCGCTGGTGGTAGAAGCACCAGTGTTCATTGGGCCGGGGGTTGGCGGGCTCTGCGGCCGGGCCTGGACTGGTTTGCTGCTGGGAGATCTGTGCGATGGACAGATGCTCATCTTTTTGGCGTTCCACAGCAAGTCCGCCCGGGCTGCCACCTTCCGGGGGTCACTGAAATCCGCGTCGGACAGCAGCAGGCGTATGTCCTCGGGCAGCTGCTCCAGGAATGCCTGCTCAAACATGAGGCAGGGTGTGTGTCCGTCGGCTAGAGACAACATCTCATTCATTAAAGCCAAAGGAGGTCTGTCACCCAAGCCATCCAGGTGCAGTAAACAGGCAGCCCACTAACGCCTTGAGAGTCCAAAAGTCCTGAGGAGCAGGGCTTTGAATTCCGTGTACTTGCCGTCTGCCGGGGGCGACTGTACGAACTCCGCGACCTGGGCCGCTGTGTCCTGGTCGAGGGAGCTCACCACGTAGTAGTAGCGGGTGTCTTCTGAGGTGATCTGGCAAACGTGGAATTGGGCTTCGGCTTGCTGGAACCATAGGTTCGGTCGCTGTGTCCAGAAACCCGGCAGTTTCAACGAAACCGCATGAACAGAGTCGGTCATTTCTGGTCCAAAAATCGTTTGGACCGTCGGGGTCACCAATTGTAGCGGTGTGCTACACGCAGCGCTAAAATTACGACACGGAGTCGGTAACTGCAGTCGAAGGAGAAAAACTTTATTCGAAATCCTCAGCCTCACTTTTAAGCCTCCCTCAACCTGTCCCCCATGGCGCAGAGGCTCAAAAGCTCTGTGCTCGCAAACCCCTGTAGGCTATCTAATTGTGAGCCGGTTCGGATGTGCCAGGAAATGGGTCGCCACAAGATCACAAAAACTTCAGAAAAATGGGAAAAGAGAACCAAAAACCTGGTCACAAAATGGCCAAGAGATTGAACAGATGAAATACTTGCGAGAGCACCCCAACCACACCTGCCCTTGCTGGGAAAGGAAAGAGGCCAGCAGGAAGATAAAAGGTTAGATGAGTTGCCGTCTATTCTGTGGTCACAGCATGACACGGACGTTGGGAAAATAAAAACAGCTAGTCCGGTGGAAATAAGGCTGAAAAGGGGAGCAATTCCACCCAGGAGACCACAATACCCTTTAAGACCAGAAGCAGAAGAGGGAATAGCATCGACAGTACAGGGGTTGCTTGAAACAGGAGTGCTTAAAAGAACAAACAGTCCATGCAATACCCCGTTGCTACCGGTCTTAAAAGCAGATAAATCTAAGTGGAGATTGGTGCATGATTTGTGAGCGGTAAATGATGTGGTAGAGGACTGGCCAGCGGTAGTCCCCAACCCACACACGCTTTTGACTAATGTTCCACCAGAAGCAAGTTACTTTTCAGTGATTGATTTGTGTTTGGCTTTCTTTAGCATTCCTCTAGCCCAGGCATGGGCAAACTATGGCCCGGGGGCCATATGCGGCCCGTTAAGCTTTTTAATCCGGCCCGCAGAACTTGATGAAATTATATTAATAAACCTTGTTAACGTTTTTTCCCCGCAATTCTGGCGTTTTCCCAATAGACGACGCACTCTATATACATTTGTGGCGACCCATTTCCTGGCACATCCGAACCGGCTCACAATTAGCCAGCGTTCCAGCTAAGGGAGATAGCCTGCGGGGGTTTGCGAGCACAGAGCTTTGGAGCCTCTGCGCCACGGGGTCAGGTTGAGGGAGGCTTAAAAGTGAGGCTGGGGATTTCGAATAAAGTTTTTTTCTTCGACTGCAGTTACTGACTCCGTGTCATAATTTTAGCGCTGCATGTAGCACACCGCTACACATTGACCTTTGTTGAGGTGCAGCGTATTACTCAGCATTTGCGCTTTACTCTTTGTTCGGCTCGACCTATTTGTGTGAACAGGCGTTCAGCGTCATGAACATCAACAAAGCCAGCCACAGATCCAAGTTAACTGACCAACACCTCAGATCCATCCTGAGAATCGCCACAACAAAACTAAATCCAGACTTTGATGCGCTGGCTAAAAATGGAGACCAACAACAAAGTTCCCACTGAAATTAAAAATAAGTTTCTTCGTTGTGTTATGTAAAAAATGCATTTGAAAATATTTTTTTCAATAAGCCTTACATGTTACATGTCATTTCTGTTAAGTGATGGACATGAGTAGTGCGCAGGTGCACGTACGTTCTCAAAATAAAAAATGCGCTCCAGATCAAATAACGCGCTCCGCATACTGGCGCGCTGTCACTGTTCTGTCCTTGTGCTGGTCGTTGTTGAGTTTTGGCACAGGGGACAATTGAATAAGAAGGAGCAGGACAAGTAGACCTGCATCTCCTACCGTTTTTGAAATAAAGACAGGCAGGAGGAGAGTGATGATGATAATATCTCGAAGGATAACAGAATTTTCAGTGCTTTAAAATAACTGTTACTATTAAAAAAAGCTGTATTTTATTCATTTAATTTTCAGTGTTTTAAAAGTCATTTCAATAAATAGCTAAATACCATGGGACTTCAAAGACAGATGTTTTGTTGTAATGCATTTGTTCATTTTCAATTGAAATTAAAGCACATGTTTTCTACATATCCCATGATATTTTATTTTCTCTTATGAGGTGTATTACCAAAATACTCCGTCCATCTGCTCCTGCTCCTGGCCCTGTCAAATTTTAGAACCCTTTGTGGCCCACAAGTCAAAAAGTTTGCCCACCCCTATTCTAGCCGACCAGTGTCAGTATCTGTTTGCATTTACTTACAGAGGTGCTCAGTATACCTATACCAGAATGCCGCAAGGATTTAAACATTTACCACACGTTTTTAATCAGGTGTTGAAGGCAGACCTAGAGGGCATGCCATTGGAAAGTACATTGTTACAGTATGTGGATGATCTGTTGATTTGCTCCCACAGTAAGGAACAGCGTGAGCAGGACACTATAACTCTGTTAGAGAAGCTGGCGCACAGAGGACATAAAGTATCCAAAAAGAAAGTGCAATTTTGCACGCAGCAAGTGGAATACTTAGGCAGGGTAATATCCAAGGGAGCGAAGGCGATAGCACCAGATCAGATTGAGGCAATAACTAAGGCCCCCAAACCCCAGACTGTAGGGCAGATGATGACATTTTTGGGGATGGCAGGGTACAGCTCAGATTGGATAGAGAATATGCTGAGATTGTGGCACCTTTGAGAAAGATAATGAAAGAAGCAGGACATACAAATTTGAAGAACGGCTTGCAGTGGAATGGAGAGGCAGAGATAGCTTTCAATACTATTAAGCAGGAATTGCAGTCAGCACCAGCATTAGCTTTGCCTGACTACGAGAAGGTTTTTCATTTGTATGTATCCAACCGACAGGAGGGTTATGTCACAGTGGTTCTAACACAGGAGACAGGCACAGGAAAAGCAAAGCAGCCGATAGCATACTACAGTACGAGACTAGATGAGGTGGTTCAGGGGTATCCACCCTGTTATCAGGGATTGGCGGCGCAGTACTATGCATATGGAAAGGCATCATCTGTAACCCTGGGCTATCCTGTGACTCTGTACACACACCACAAAGTAGCAGAATTGCTGGAAAGAGGGAAATTTGTGCTGACGCTAGCCAGGACAGCAGCATATCAGATGCTAGTGACATTTCCTGACATAACTATACAGAGATGCACTACCAGTAATATAGCCGATTTTGTCCCTTTAGGCTATGAAGGAGAACCCCATGAATGTGTAGGGAAGACGATGGCATTTCCCAAATTGAGAGCAGATTTATGGTCAGAACCACTAGAGGATGCAGATAAAAAGGTTCTGTTCGTAGATGGCTCTTGTTACAGGGACTATTATGGAAATCATGCAGGGTTCTCAGTCGTGCAGCAGGATCAGTCGAGCTATAAGATTATTAGGATGGAGTCCTGTCCCCAACCGTGTTCCGCCCAACTAGCGGAAATCAAAGACCTGACAGCTGCGTGTGAAACGATGGAAGGTGAGAAAGTAGACATCCATACTGATTCAGCATATGCTCATGGAGTATGTCATTTGTTCGGGGCAGTGTGGAAGCAGAGAGGTTTTTAAAAAAAGTAACGGAGATCCCATACAACATTGTCAGCGAATTCTAGACTTAATAAAAGCCATAATGAAACCTAAAGCATTGGCTATAGTAAAATGCCAGGTACATAAAAAGGGAAATGATGTAATAACAAAGGGAAATCAAGCTGTGGACGAGACAGCCAGAAAAGTGTCTGGGTGTACATCAGCTGTCATTGCCCCCCAGGTAAGCCTAACTCCAGACCCTGAGGTAGAGGACCTAATTGAAATACAAGGTAAGGCAACTTTGGCAGAACAGACAATGTGGAGACGAAGGGGGGCCAAGCAGAACCCGGAAGGCTTGTGGAGCATGGAAGACGGTTTGTTGGTAGCGCCCACCCCTCTACTGACGTTTCTGATTTCAGAAGCACATGGGATGGACCATTGTGCAAGGGGGGAAGTGATAAAGAAAATAAAGAAGGATTTTTGGTCACCTTATTTACAGGCTTCAGTGGACTTTGTCTTGTCACAGTGCGACATATGTGCACAGAATAATGTTCAGAAGGGGATTACAACCCCAATAGGTCACATTCCTGTACCTGAACGACCATTTAAACATCTAGAGACCGATGACGTAGACATGATAAAGACAGTGAGAGGGAAAAGATACATGATGGTTGTAATTGATCGATTTAGCAGATGGGTGGAGGTGGTACCTTCAAGAGATCAAGGGGCAAAGACAGTGGTAAAATTTCTGACAAATGGAGTGATCCCAAGGTTTGGAATACCTACAGAAGTTAGCTCAGACAATGGCTCAGCTTTTATCCAGAAAGTGGTCAAACAGGTACTACAGGCGCTGAGGATAAAGCAAAGATTTGGATGTGTATACCACCCTCAGTCGCAGGGCATGGTAGAGAGAATTAATGGAACCCTGAAAGCCAAACTAAACAAAATTTGTGCAAACACTAAACTATGCTTTATCATTAGCATTGATGATTTACCGCATGCAAACTAATCGAATGACATGCCTGACACCGCATGAGATGCTCACTGGGAAGCTATCATACCTGTGATAGGGATAAGCAAAAATGTTGAATGGATAAACTATGTATACTACAATCAACAGAGATTCATCAACTACACCGATGATGCACTGGAGGCCTTAGGGCAACAGCTAGATCAGGGGTGGGCAAACTTTTTGACTTGTGGGCCACAAAGGGTTCTAAAATTTGTCAGGGGGGCCGGACCAGGAGCAGATGGATGGAGTGTTTTGGTAATACACCTCATAAGAGAAAATAAAATATCATGGGATATGAGGAAAACATGTGCTTTAATTTCAATTGAAAATGAACAAATGCATTACAACAAAATATCTGTCTTTGAAGTCCCATGGTATTTAGCTATTTATTGAAATGACTTTTAAAACACTGAAAATTAAATGAATAAAATACAGCTTTTTTTAATAGTAACAGTTATTATTTTAAAGCACTGAAAATTCTGCTATCCTTCGAGATATTATCATCATCACTCTCCTCCCGCCTGTCTTTATTTCAAAAATGGTAGGAGATGCAGGTCTACTTGTCCTGCTCCTTCTTATTCAATTGTCCCCTGTGCCAAAATTCAACAACGATCAGCACAAGGATAGAACAGTGACAGCGCGCCAGTATGCGGAGCGCGTTATTTGATCTGGAGCGCATTTTTTATTTTGAGAACGTACGTGCACCTGCACACGACTCATGTCCATCACTTAACAGAAATGACATGTAACATGTAAGGCTTATTGAAAAAAATATTTTCAAATGCATTTTTTACATAACACAACGAAGAAACTTATTTTTAATTTCAGTGGGAACAGTGTTGTTGGTCTCCATTTTTAGCCAGCGCATCAAAGTCTGGATTTAGTTTTGTTGTGGCGATTCTCAGGATGGATCTGAGGTGTTGGTCAGTTAACTTGGATCTGTGGCTGGCTTTGTTGATATTCATGACGCTGAACGCCTGTTCACACAAATAGCTCGAACAAAGAGTAAAGCGCAAATGTGGAGTAATGCGCTGCACCTCAACAAAGGTCAACGTGTAGCGGTGTGCTACATGCAGCGCTAAAATTAAGACATGGAGTCAGTAACTGCAGTCGAAGAAAAAAACTTTATTCGAAATCCCCAGCCTCACTTTTAAGCCTCCCTCAACCTGCCCCCCCGTGGGGCAGAAGCTCTAAAGCTCTGTGCTCGCAAATCCCCGCAGGCTATCTCCCTTAGCCGGAACGCTGGCTAATTGTGAGCCGGTTTGGATGTGCCAGGAAATGGGTCGCCACAAATGTATATAGAGTGCGTCGTCTATTGGGAAAACACCAGAATTGCGGGGAAAAAACGTTAACAAGGTTTATTAATATAATTTCATCAAGTTCTGCGGGCCGGATTAAAAAGCTTAACGGGCCGCATATGGCCCCCGGGCCATAGTTTGCCCATGCCTGAGCTAGATGCAACTAGCAGGATGGCGTGGCAAAACAGACAGGTACTGGATTGGCTTTTGGCAGAAAAAGGGGGTGTGTGTGTAATGTTTGGAGAACAATGCTGCACTTTCATACCGAACAATACTAGCCCAGAAGGGTCTTTCACCAGAGCAATGAATAAATTAAAGAATCTGTGGACGGAGGTCAAACAGAATGCAGGATTTGAACATCAGTTTTTTGGTTGGAAAGTAGACTTGGAGGATGGGGAGCATGGCTGACTAAAATGGCAATAACTGTCAGTATTATATTGTTGAGCTGTGCTGTTTTCTTCCTTGTCTCAAATCTCTTGTAGTGCGTGCTGCAACCAAACAATTTCCGATGCTCGTGGCGATTACTGAAGCAAGCTTAGTGGAGAAAGAAACACTGAAAATGTATCGTTACAGCCTACAACACCTGCAGGATGAACAAGAGCAAACGACAACGTGGGAGTAGATTGTAAGGGCTTCTGAGTCTTTTTCCCTGTCTCAGGTACAGAGGGACAGGTTTTTGGCTCAGCGGCCCAGGGTAACAGGGAGAGAATACTTTGAAGTCCTGGCGCAGAAAATTATAGTTTAACCCGAGATTTGGGAATAAGTGCTTGAGTTTATTGGGGCTTTTGTGTGCACACTCTTAGTCTTTTCTCTGTGTGAGACCCTCTGGGTCTCAAAGGGGGAATATATTGGAGTATAAAAGTTGCAACTTGCTATTTGCTAGAGAATGAAATATTAAGAATGTGGAAGACAATGGTGTGTTAATGAGAGGTAGCTAAGAGATGTAGATTAGAACATGATTAAGTCAATGGGTAGAAACAATAGTGGCGGATGTACGTGTGATATGCACCTATAGACCGATTGCATATGCTAATGCAACTAAACCAGGAGATTGCTATAAAACATGTTATGTCCACGGATCGGTGGGCAATCAGCGACTAGCTCACTGACTGTCTCAGCTTTGATTTGCAAATTAAAGTTTAATACTTCTTGAAGAATCTTCTGCGACTCCTGGTCATTTGTGGGGCACGAGAAACCACGACAAGGGCAGGGATATAAGATTCTGATTCAATGGGATCTCTTCTGTGGCAGGGGTGAACTGGTATCGTAGCTGGGAGATTTGCTGGTGTTACTAGCAAGAGTGTGGGAGCCTAAGCAGTGGCTGCTGAGAAATCAGGGGATAATACTGCAGCCAATGACAGCATGTTTATTTATCAGGATGGACAGGAACAGAAAAATCATTCTTAAATATAGCCAAGGGAAGGGCAGGATTGGCAGCTCACTGTTCTAGGAGACAGGCGTAAGAGAGGAGTGGGAGTTGCCTTCTCGATGTAAGCAGACAGAACAATGGACTTTAGTAGAAATCCTTGAGGAATCATCCAGTGAGGTCATATGGGTCGAAGTTAGAAACAAGAAAGGGAACTTAGAAACACTCTGATGGGATTACATCACAGCAATGCCTCCCCTCTCCCCATCAGTCAGCAGGAAATGGAGGAGCAGATATGTAGAGAGATTGCAGCCAGTTGTAAACATAACAGGGTAGTTATTAGTGGGAAATTCTAACATCCCTGATATTGACTGGACTGACCACAGTGTAAGAAGCTTGGATGGAGTGCAATTTGTCAAACATGTCCAAGAAAACTTCCTTTATGAACATGTTGGATGTGTGCAGCACTCGATCTCCTCCTGGGAATGAGTTAAGGCCAATGACAGAAGAGTCTGTCATCGAACATTTTAAATCCAGTGACCATAATTCTATCAGTTTTAAAACAGTAACGGAGAAGGATACAGCCAGTTTACAGGTAAGGTCCTGAACTGGGGCACAGCAAATTTTGGAGCCTTTAGGTGGGATTTGGCAATGGCTGATCGGGTGAAAGGCCAAGTGTGATGTCAACAGTTCAGGGCCTGTATGTTTCTGTTTGGGTGCAGGGCAAGGCTGGCAGGTTTCGGGAGCCCTGGCTTCTGAAAAATATTGAGGCTTTGTTTGATATACTCTACCATAAGCAACTGGGAATTAATAATTCTCCAGATGATTACAAGTGTAGGAATTCATTTCAAAGAGAAACTTGGAGGGCAAGAAGAGAAAAGAGAGGGATCTGACAGGCAAGGTGAGGCAAAAGATCCAGGAGATTCTATAGGTACTATATATTAAGAGTTAAAGGGTGGCAAGGGAGGAGGGAATAAGTCTTTTCAAAGTCTCATTCGCACATGCAATCTCAGGGTTGTCTATAATGACATACATGTACTTTGATTATAAAATACACATTGAACTTTCCATGTGGATTTCAACGAATATTTCTCTTCAGCCTTTTTTTTACTGCACAGGAATCTACGGAAGCTAAGAAAGCAGGGGGAATGAGGCCACATAAGAATTAGCAAGGATAAGGTACAGGAGGCCTTAAAGTGCATTAAAGCGGGCAAATGTCCAGGCCATGACCTGGTGCATACTCAGACCTTGTGGGAAGCTGAAGAAATAATTCTGGAGTTTTTCCCTTCGTCTCCAGCCACAGGAAAGGTTCTGGAAAACTGGAAAATGGCTAAAGTGGTACCATTATTCAAAGCCCAAAGTAAATTTATTATCAAAGTGCATATACAGTATGTTACCATATACAGTCTTGAGATGCAGTTTCTTGTGGGCATACTCAATAAATCTAATGCCCTTCCCTTGGACAACATCGGTGACGTGGAGAGGGGAGACTTGCAGCTTGGGCAACCGCTGGTCTTCCATTTAAAAAAATCTTTGCCCAGGCTTGCGCCCTGGAAACTTTCCAAGGTGCAAATCCATGGTCTATCGAGACTAACGGAGGCCTACCTACTCAATAAATCCAATTACCATAATAGAATCAATGAAAGACCACACCAACAAGGCAGATAACCAGTGTGCAGAAGACAACAAACTGTGCAAATACAAAAAGAAAGAAGAAATAATAAATAAATAAACAAGCAACACGTATTGAAGAAAATGAGATCTTCGCAAGCTCCTAAGGAAGTAGAGGCACTGATCAGTTGATGTGGGCTGTGAAACGGCAAATGGATTTCAATCCAGATAAAATCCAATGAGGTACTGCATTTTGGGAGATGAAACCAAGGTAGAACTTGTACAGTGAATGGTGGGCCTTTGGGAGTGCTGTGGGACACAGAGACACGCAGGAGTACTAGTGCAGTGTCACAGATCGATAGGGTATGATATAGAAGTGTTTGGTGTGGTGGCATAAGAGATTGATGAGGCTGCACTTGGAGTATGTGTACAGGTTTGTCCACCCTGTTACAGGAAAGATGCTATTAAACTATAAGGAGTGCAAAAGAGATTTACCAGGATGCTGCCTGGACTTGAGGGTCTGAGTTATGAAGAGGTTGCATAGACTAGGAATTTATTCCCTGGAATATAGGAGATAGATGGGTGACCTGAAAGGGGTATACAAGGTCACGAGGGGCACAGAAAGCACATAGCGCCCCTTCCCTGGGGAAATAGACTAAAAACAAGGGGCCATTGGTTTAAGATCAGAGACAGGAGATTGAAATGAAACATCAGGGCAGTTTCTTCACTCAAAAGGCTGGTGAGTATTTGGAATGAATTGCCAGTAACAGTGTTTGAGTCAGGCACATCAGTAACATTAAAAGCCTTCTAGATAAGTACATAGATAGGAGAGGTTCAGAGGGCTACGGTTCAAATGCAGACAGGTCACTGGGCAACACAGTCAGCACGGACGAATGGGGCTGAATGGCCTGAGCGTAACTCAGTGAAGTACCACAGTATCCAGTCTAGAACGACACAGCAGGGGAGAAATATTTTTACTAAAAACCTGAGACTCAGCCAATGAGAATGCGATAATCCTTAATCATAGCCTGACCAATCAGAATGCAGTAATGTACCAGTGGTTCAGATGCTGCAGGACCTATAGTTTCACGAAGAGGCTCCTGTTACAACATTCAAACACATAATATCTGCAAAAGGATCAGCAAGGGATGATGTGGGTACTGTGGCGAGAAAGGGCTTCACTTTTGATGTAATAGTGCAGGAAATGAAACAACACTTTTCTTGTATGTTCACATCAGGTTGTGTTTTAACCTCAGATTAGTTGCTCCCTAATCTCCCTAATTGCTCCCTAGCTGCTCCCTAATTAGTTGCCAGTTTATTTTCATGCATCCTCAAAATTCTATTAAATATTTCCCTTTCATAAAATTTTTTAATCTGCCTAAATAATTATATGAGTCACTGTGACTAAACCCATCTTTTTGCCAGCTCATCTAGCAGTGGTCAGTAGATCAGTGAGTGTTGAAACTCATCAGTCCAAACTAGAAGGTGTGATAAGGAAGCAAGAAGTTGGTGAGAAGACGTCGCCGGGCTGGGGGAAAAGTAGCAGGTGCAACGGTGCGTAAAATTCTTAAGTGATTGACAGCCCTCAACAGAATGAACAACGACATAAACTTATCAGCAAAGTTTCAAAGAGAGGTGGAACAATCTATGAGTAAATATGAAAAGAGCTTTAAAAATAGCAGAAAATAAGGTCACATCCTATCTCCCCACTATTTTCCAGCATGAACTTCCTATTCCTCCATTTTCTCAATAACTAAAAACCTATCAATCAATCAACTTCCTTA
Source organism: Hypanus sabinus (assembly GCF_030144855.1). NCBI lineage: Eukaryota > Metazoa > Chordata > Chondrichthyes > Myliobatiformes > Dasyatidae > Hypanus > Hypanus sabinus. The sequence continues at coordinate 97,769,167 of NC_082707.1, read as the reverse complement.
TCTTGTTCTGTTTTTTTTTATGTGCATGGACATCTAGATTTGGTACTTAAAGGTTGCCTCAAAGTACAGAATACTGAGAGGTGATCTAACATAAGATCATAAAGACGTTTAGATAGCCTGGAAGGAGTCTAACCATTGTTTTTAGAGATCAGCGAGCACAGATTTAAAATGGTGGGAAGCAGATGTAAGATGGTGTGAGTTTCAGCTCTTTTAGGCAGAGTGGCACTGGTCTGGATTGCAAGAATGGTTGAATCAATCAGGTTTTCAGGACTGAACTGCATAAAAGTTGGAGTGAAAATAATTAGTAGAGTTGCAGTGGAAGAGGAGACAAGCAGGATTGTTCCATTAAAAACAAGTATGGACTTGACAGGCCTTCAGCTGTGCCATACTGATTTTTGACTCTCTCTGTTCACATGAAAAAACCGGAGGGAGATGAATTTAAAATATCGGAGGATTTACTTGCCGATGAATTGTGTTATACTAAGTTTTGGACAAACCTTGTTGACAGTGTGTACCACCAGTACACATGTGTATTGCAGTTATTGTTAAGATTAATTCAACAGTGTCTCCCAGGCCAACAACATCTGCCACTGAAAAAAGACTAGAGCAGCAGGTGCATGGGAATCCTGCCTCTTCTGACTCTCCTCAGAGTCACACACCATCCTAACTTGGAACGACATCACCAGGCGTTACATCCTTGCTGGGTCGAAATCTACCATTTCCTCACCCTACAGTTCAAGGGTATAGTTCACCACCACCGTGTCAAAGTGTATAGTTCACCACCACCATATCAAAGTGTATAGTTCACCACCACCGTGTCAAAGTGTACAGTTCACCACCACTGTGTCAAAGGGTATAGTTCACCATCACTGTGTCAAAGTGTATAGTTCACCACCACTGTGTCAAAGGGTATAGTTCACCATCACCGTGTCAAAGTGTATAGTTCACCACCACTGTGTCAAAGTGTATAGTTCACCATCACCATGTCAAAGTGTATAGTTCACCACTGTGTCAAAGGGTATAGTTCACCATCACCGTGTCAAAGTGTATAGTTCACCATCACCATGTCAAAGTGTATAGTTCACCACCATTGTGTCAAAGGGTATAGTTCACCATCACCGTGTCAAAGTGTATAGTTCACCATCACCATGTCAAAGTGTATAGTTCACCACCACTGTGTCAAAGGGTATAGTTCACCACCACCATGTCAAAGGCAACCAGGAACTGACAATAAATGCTACCTCTGACAAATCCACAATTTTTTGGAAAATACTTTAAATCAAAGCTCAATTGGCCTGACAGGCTCATGATAGTTCATGATAACATCGTAGGAGCTTTCCTCAATGATTCACCTCTGTAAATTCAAATGATTTGGTCTGTGGGACCTTGCTACATATGAATTGGTAATTCTTTTATTTATTTATTGAAATACAGAGCAGAGAAGGCCTTTCAGCCCTTCAAGCCGTGCTGCCCAGCAACCCCTCGATTTAATCCTAGCCTAATCACAGGACAATTTGCAATGACCAATCATCCTGCCAACCGGTGCGCTTTTGGACTGTGGGAGGAAACTGAGAGAGCATACGGACAGCTGCAGGAATTGAAAGGTACTGTAAAGCGTTGTGCTGACTGCTACACTATCCTGATGCCTTAATCTCTGACGTTACGATAATGGCCACACTCTTCAAATTGCTTTAGGGGTTGGGATATTATGAGTTTGTAAATTTCACTATATACATGCAAATCTGTCTTTGAACAGATGTATTGTAAACAAAAGGATCAATAAAGCAGGACATCACTGATAGAAAATAAAATCAAACAGGGGCAATAAAAATCTCCCATTTTGAACTTCCATTGATTTCAGATTTCAGCTCTCCCTTCCCCCTTGCTTGTTGGAAGCTGCTGCTTCAAATACTCCAAAACAAAACTAACTTCTGAGTCTCTGCATTTTTGGCACACAAAGCACATACTTGTATGAGCTCTATTGCTTAAAAGACAGCTGTAATATTCTATAATAGACTCCAGTCATCGGAGTGATATATTGGCTGGGGATTTTTGGGATGACTCTTAGATCTGCAAAAGTGAGTAATGGCAAGTCAATAATATTTCATATTTCAATCCAGTGTCGACAGCCACCAGCCCACTCAGTCTCTTCTCCATTGCCTTTGTCCACATTTCCTGTTGTCGCAGAAAGCATGGAAAATCAAGGAACCCTCCCCTCCTGGGCACCCTCTCTTGAACCCCTTCCATCAGCAGAAGATTCAAAATATTGAGAACACAAACCAGGTTCAAGGTCAGCTTCCTTTCCTGTAGTATTAGAACTTTGAACAGAACTCTTACACGATAAAGATGAAACCTCAATTTGCCTTATTATGGCCCTTGTGCCTTCTTTGTCTATTTCACTGAACTACCCATGAAACTCGAGGGGAACCAATATCCTTGCGGCAGGTTTGCTACAGCTCTTGGAGAGGGTTTAAATTAATTTGGCAAGAAGGTGGGAACTGGACTCACAGGGCTGTTGGCTTACAAGTGGGGCAGCGTGTAGTGAGATTGTCAGGAAGCACAGGCAGGTGATTTGGCAAAAATGCAGTCAGTGGGACGAGTTGCAGTGAAAATTGAAAAAGTTGACGGATACACGACTAAGTTGTTATATTTGAGTGCAACAGAATAAAGTAGATGATCTTGTAGCTCAGTTAGAGATTGGCAGGTATGATGTTGTGGACATCAGAGTCGTGGCTGAAAGGGGATCATAGTTGTGAGCTTAGTGTCCATGGATACACATTGTATCAAATGGACAGGCAAGTAGGCAAGGGGATGTCATGGCTCTGTTGCTAAAAAATGAAATGAAATCCTTAAAAAGAGGTCACATAGGATTAGAAGATACAGAATCTTTGTGGGTAGAGTTAATAAACTATAAGGCTAAATAGACCCGGATTGGATTATATACAGGCCCCCAAACAGTGGCCAGGATGTGGACTACAATTTACAACGGGAGACTGAAAAGGCTTGCTAAGCAGGCAATGTTACGATAGTCATGGAGGATTTCAATGTGCAGGTAGGTTGGGAAAATCAGATTAGTGCTGGATCCCAACAGAGAGTACTTGTAGAATGTCTACAAGATGACTTTTTAGTGCAGCTTGTGGTTGAGCCCACTAGGGGATTAGTTATTCTGGATAGGGTGATATGTAGTCAACCAGATTTGATTAGGAAGCTTAAGGTTATGGAACCCTCAGGAGGCAGTGATCATAATATGACAAAATTCAACCTGCAATTGGAGAGGGAGAAGCTGAAGTCAGATGTATCAGTAATACAGTGGAGTACAGGGAATTACAGAGGTATGAAGGAAGAACTAGCCAAAGTTGATTGGAAGGGGACACTTGCAGGGATGACAGCAGAGCAGCTATGGCTGGAGATTCTGGCGGCTATTCGGAAGATGCAAGATAGGTAATCCAAGAGAAGGTGAAGTATTCCAAAGGCAGGATGATGCAACCGTGGCTGACAAGGGAAGTCAAAACTAACATAAAAGTCAAAGAGAGGGCATATAAAAGAGCAAAGAATGGAGGAAAGTTAAAAGATTGGGGAAGTTTTAAAAACCAACAGAAGGGAAGTAAAGTAGCCTTGGGGGAGGGGGAGGGGTGAAATATGAAGGTAAGCTAAACAATAATGTGAAAGAGGATACCAAAAGTTTTTCCAGGTATATAAAGAGTAAAAGAGAGGCAAAAGTATGGAAAATGATGCTGGATAGTAATGGGGACAAGGGCATGGCAGACAAACTATAAGTATTTTGCATCAGTCTTCACTGTAGAAGACGCAGGTACTATGATGGGCGTGAGGTTGTGTCAGAGATCAGAAATGAGTAAAGTTGCTATTACAAGGGAGAAGGTACTTGGGAAACCGGAAGGGCTTAAGGTAGATAAGTTACCTGGATCAGATGGACTACATCCCAGGGTTCTGAAAGTGGTGGCAGAAGAAATTGTGAGGCATTAGTAATGATCTTTGAAGAATAAATAGATTCTGGCATAGTTCAGGAGAACTGGAAAATTGCAAATGTCACTCCACTCTTCAAAAGAGAGAAGAAAGGAAATTGTAGGCCAGTTAGCCTGACCTCAGTGGTTGGGAAGATGTTGGTATCAATTGTTAAGAAAGTCTTTTCAGGATACTTGGAGGCACATGATTTAAAAGGCCAAAGTCAGCATGGTTTCCTCAAGGGAAAATCTTGCCTGACAAATCTGTTGGTATTCTTTGAGGAAATAACAAGCAGGATAGAGAAAGAATTGTGTACCTAGATTTTCAGAAGGTTTTTGAAAAGGTGCCGCACATGAGGATGTTTAACAAAATAAGATACTGGCATGGATAGAGCAGTGGCTGATGGCAGGAGGCAAAGAGTGGGCATGAAGGAAGCCTTTTCTGATTAACTGCCTGTGACTAGTGGTGTTCCACAGGAAATGGTGTTGGGACTGCTTCTTTTTACATTATTTGTCAGTGAAATGGATGACAGAATTGTGGCCAAGTTTGCAGATGATAGGTGGAGGGGCAAGTAGTGTTGAGGAAGCAAAGAGGCTGCAGCAGGACTTAGACAATAGGAGAACAGGCAAAGAATTGGCAGATGGAATAGTGTCGGGAAATTATGATCACGCACTTTGGTAAAAGGAATAGAAGCATAAACTATTTTCTAAATGGGGAGAAAATTGTGCAGAGGGATTTGGCAGTCCTTGCACAAGGTCCTTAAAGGTTAATTTGCAGGTTGACACAGTGGTGAGGAAGGCAAATGCATATAGGAGTGGGATTGAAAATCTGGTTGAATGGTGCCATGACAACAACCTCTCACACAATGTCCGAAAGACCAAGGAATTGATTATTGACCAAAAGGTGAGGAAAGTGGAATTGCATGAAGTGGTCCTCATTAGGGGATTGGAGATGAAGAGGGTCAGTAAATTTGAATTCCTTAGTACAATCACTTCAGAGGATCTGTCTGGACACCAATATTTCAGGGCAAATCAGAGAAGGCATGACAGGGCCTCTCTTTCCTTAGAGGCTTGAGCAGATTCAGTACGTCATTAAAACTTTGACAAATATCTATAGATGTACAGTGCAGAGTATCCCAACTGGTTGCATCGCAGCCTGGTGTGGAAACACCAGCGCCCAAAAACAGATACAGCCCAGTCCATCACAAGAAAAGCCATCCCCTCCATCTACAAGGAACACTGCCGCACGGAAGCAGCATCCATCATCAAGGACCCCTAGCATCCAGACCATGTTGTCATCATGTTGCTGCCATTGGGAGGGAGGTCCCACACCACCAGGTTCAGGAACAGGTACTGCCCTTCAATCAGGCTCCTAAATAACTCACTCACCTCAACACTGAACTGATTCCTCAACCTACTGACCAATGTTCTCAGTATTATTGATTTATCACTATTATTAGTAGTACTGGTAGTATCTTTTGTAGTTGTATATTTTATCACCTTTTGCACATTGGTTATTTGTCAACCTTTGTAATTTTCATTGTTCCTGTTATATTTCATTATTCTACAGCAAATGCCCACAAGAAAATGAAACTCAGGGTAGTATATGGTGACAACATGCACTTTGACAATAAATTTCACCAAGTAGTACCTCTGCAAATATTCATGGTATCTGACGATCTTACATATGTATAGAGCCGAGGTAGAAATGAAGCCAAACTTCCTGTTCTAATACAAAACAAGGTCAAAGACCACACACATCAACTTCTAAAAAAAAATTCAAGAAACCCGTGCTAAGGAAATTAAAAAATGAACTTCATAAGAAATTGATGGAGAAGTCCTGCCAGCAGGTCAGACATCAAGAAGAAAAAGGGCACTGTAGGCTAAATCATCTTCTTTTAATACCATACACATTTTCAGTCTTTGATTGGGCTTCAAATAAGAAGTGGACGATTTCCTTCTATGGAAACACAGAATGATCCTTAAGCGGCTTTGGGTCAGTTCTGTGAGGAAACACATCTAGCATCACTCAGAACATCCGACAAAGCTCATCTTTTAGACCTTTAGTGTTTCTGTAGCTTTTCCTACTTTTAACCGTGGTGTGGTCCTGGCCTGGAGATCACACTACAGGAAATGGGGTGCTGAGGAATAATTGAACAATATATCCTCTCATTACAAGTCTTTGGATCTGGTACCATCCCTCAGAGCTGGTGATTCCCATTAAAGTTGGACCAGTGAGGGACTGGCAGGTGCCTGCATAACAAGGATTCCCTTGTTAGCCATCCCATGCAGCTGGTGGGTGGGAGACCCAGAGGCATCCCGGATACCCTATTAAAAATTGCTCAGCGTCCTTAGCAGAGGGAAAATGGTAATTCAAACATTTCTACAATATGCTTCTGAAAGCCAGTAGATAATGACTCATTTGATATGTGCTGAAGTCATGGGAACCTGTAGCAGACGTGTTAAATAATAATTAGTTGGCAGCCCTCAAGGTTGCTAGTCTGTAAGCAATGAAAAATTGTACATTACCAGGAATTTAAGAAACGTGTGGCAAAACAAGAATCTGAGTGGGTTAGGGAAATGAGGAGAATCCCATTTCGGTCACAATGCCTGTAAGTTTAAATGAACGGATCCAATAAAATATTTAAAAGGGAATTAGATAAATGTCTGAACAGAGGAAATTCGCAGCCCTTCAGGAAAAGTGGGATGAATTGTACAACTCTACATTGGCTCAGGTACCATGGAGTGATAGCTTCTTTCCTATGGCTTTACTAACTGCCCCTGTCTACTCTACGTGACAGTATCTTCTACCTTGATCTGAATTATCTATAAGGAAAGGCAGGTAACCCACTGCAGACCTCTTCAAGTGCTCCTTTGCTACTGCAGCTTCCCATTACAATATGTCTATGCCCCTAACTAATTTCAGCAAGGTGCAGAGTTTAATCTACACCCCCTTCACTCCACTTAATCACCAAGCAGCAAACATCCCTCGGCAGACTTAATCAAAAGCACAGAAAAATCCGATACAATCAAAAAACCCCGAGATGCTGGAAATGTGAAATAACCACTCAACAGGTCAGGCAGAATCTGTGGAAAGAGAAGAAGTCACCTCTCAATGGGAGCTCAGATGAAGGTCTAAGGGCTCGGAGTTCATTCCTGGGTTTCGGCCGTCTCAGTGGCAAGTAGCGTCGCAGTTAGTGCAATGCAAATGACCCAGGTTCAGTTCCACTGTCGTCTGTACCGGGCAGGTTTCCTCCGAGTGCTCCAGTTCCCTCCCACACTCCAAATGCATACAGGTTGGTAGGTTAATGGGTCACATGGGCACCGTGGAGAAAGACGTTTCAGCTACAAGTCCCTTTGTCACATTTCCACATACAGGTTGCATCACCTGCTGAGTGCTTATAGCATTTTGTTGCCTGAAAAAATAGGCTAATAAATTGCAATTTCTTACTCAATCAACATTACACTTCCTTTGAATCAACAAAGATGTCAAATTATAGAACTACTACCCAGACCAACCTGTTCTATCTTTCCTCAGAAACTATAGATTCAACACTATAGCACCCAACCAACTGTTGGAAACTGAAATCTTTTGCCTCATCTACCCTGCCACATGTCAGTCACTTCTGCCACCAGTTCCATACTTGGCTTTTGCAATTTTTGAACATACATCAACTACACTAAACTAAATTGATCAGTGATCTGTGAACTGATCTCAACTAAATTGAGATCGTGTTTCTAATTAATTTTCTTTTAACCACTCCACTCAATTCAAATATATATCCTATATTCAAACTGTAATAAAGGTTTTGAACCTTATTTCATGTTTTTGGGTGGAGTGCTAACCCACAGTACTTCTACATAATGCTTGTTGAGTTTGGGTGTTTTCAGACTGATGTTAAATGCAGTATTCATGATATAGCTTGACCAGAAAACTCTACACCCACAGGCTCTTTCCAACCTTACTTATTGAATGGAAGTGGAGGCTGTTTCTATACATTGCTGGTAGCAGACAGAAGGTGGGGGATGAGTGTTTGAACACCATGCTTATCCTTTTATTTTATGGAAAATCATTGGTAGGAAAATCTCAGGAAATTTAAAACAAACTGTAGATGTTAGAAATCCAAACAAAAATAGAAAATACTGTAACTTTCCAACAGGTCAGACAGTAAACTGACTGTAAATTCATTCTCTCTCCACAGTTGCTGCCTGACATATGACCATTGGATATAGGAGCAGAATTAGGCCATTTGGCCCATTGAGTCTACTCTGTCATTTCATCATGGCTGATCCATTTTCCCTCTTAGCCCCTTTCTCCTGTCTTCTCCTCGTATCCCTTCATGGCCCGACTAATCAAGAATCTATTGAGCTTTGCCTTAAATATACCCAGTAACTTGGCCTCCATAGCCACTTGTGACATTTGCAATTTTCCATTTCTCTGGAACCATGTTGAATCGAGTGATTTTTATAAGATTATTACCAATGTCTCCACAATCTCATCAGCTTCCTCTTTCAGAACCTAAGGGTGTAGACCATTTTAAAAAGCTTCCCAATCCTCTAACTCCCCATTAATTTTTGCTCAATCATATGCCCTCTCTTTGGCTTTTATGTTGGCTATGACTTCTCTTGTTAGCCACGGTCGTATCATCTTCTTCCTCTCTGGAATGTACATATCCTGTCTGCACCTTACAAATTGCTCCCAGAAACTCCAGCCATTGCTGCTCTGCCATCATCCCTGCCAGTGTTCCTTTCCACTCAATTTTAGCCAGCTCCTCTCTCATGCCTCTGTAATTCCCTTTACTCCACTGTAATACTGATACATCTGACTGTAGCTTCTCCTTCTCAAGTTGCAGGGTGAATTATATTACATTATGATATCTGGCCCTTAAGGGATCCTTTACCTTCATATCCCTAGTCAATTCCAGTTCATTGCACAACACCCAATTTAGAGTAGTTGATCCTCTAGTGGGCTCAACCATGAGCTGCTATAAAAAGCCATCTTGTTGGCATTCTAGAAACTCCCCCTCTTGGAATCCTGTACCAACCTGATTTTCCCAATCTCCCTGCATATTGAAAACCCCCATGACCATTATAATATTTCCCGTTTGACACACATTTTCTATATATATTTAACTCCCATCAGTGTGTTTTTACCCTTCCAGTTCCCTAGGTCTACCCATGACGAGTCAACACCTCTTTCTAATGAATTGATGAACATTTCCATCAATTTCCATTTTGTTGCTAATTTCAGAGTAGACTGGCCTGATGGCAAAGATTTCAGTGGAAGCAGAAATTCATCAATAAGCTCCTGTATCTGAGCACTCGATACACTTTGTCATTTGCAGGGTGACAGGATGGTGCAAGTTGAATTTATGCCTTTTTGCAAGTATTGTCAAGGATCTCTTGAGTTTAAACTGTTTCTTCACACCTGAGTACAACCAACCCAAGATTTGCTTTACAATTTAGTATGACAAATTTCCAATATACTTCAGGTCTTAATTTCCTTTCTGTTCCTTGAATGTCTTTCACTCTTAACAATTCTGTCCCATGCTCCCTCTATTATTCAGCTCTAATTCCCATTTCTCTCTGACTTTCTCTAAAGCCCAATAATGACATGCTTACCCAAATGGAGGAGTGCTGAGGACACCTCAGTGAGTTTGCTTGTAGGGCCAGCAGCCAGAGGGTCTGGTTTACTCCAAACAATGCCAGCTCGGATCAGGCGGGAGTGGATGTAATCTCGACAGAGGGCTTTAGCTTGAGAAATTAGCTCTTTATCGGGTGGGGAGCGGTCAAACACTTCCATCACCTCAGCTGCAAAGACAGAAGACCGTCTAAGCATCTCCATCTGTGAAAAACAAAGCAAGATTTTAGTTAGAACTAAACCTGAATAATTCTGGAAAATACCTGCAAAATTACATCTGGAAAATAGCAAACGTCAACACAAAGGGAAGAGAGCCTCACTGACAAGTAACTGGAAAATATTACTACTACACACAACAGGAAGATATCAGTATTAACCTAGCTTGAAATGAACAGCTCTCCGACACAAATGCAAGGTATCAACACCTCTATGAAATATCAGCTGGGCTTCACCCTGAAAACATCAGCACCAACCCACAACTGGAAAATGTGTCTGTAACAGTGTACAACTGAAACCGAAACAGGGATAAACATTAACTCTGTACACCCTATAAAAGAATGGCAAATTTGCTGTTTGGGTTTCTCTGTAATGTCACATTACAATGTGTACTCGAATCTGTGGATACTGCAAAGTGGGATATGAGATGCATTCAGTCAGGAGAGTAAATTATATTTCCAGTTCTTTTATCTGATACCTCACATTATGCACAGTTCGCCACATTTTGTTTTTAATTACAGTCTCTGTCCACTTTTGTTTCTGTGACCTTTATTCTCTTTCACATTACTAGAATTTATCTTTCATTCTTTTGACCCCTCTGCTTCCCATGGTGTCATTTTGACCAATTTTACACTCTGCTGGAGTTGTGTGGAAGGAGGAAGAGAACACGAGGAAAAAAGCAGGTTGCACCTGTTAGTAACGACAGCGTTGACAAGCGCATTACAGGCGTGAGACTTGTCAGTGGTCTTTGGTTAGTATGGAAGTGTAGTAAAGAGGGTGTTTGTACAGAATGACAAGAGTAGGAACTCTGTCCACTGTACTTGTCATACAGAAAACATTCAAATAACAACAGTTTTGGTAGTATGTCCGAAATGTGCTAAGTGGTAGGGCCAGGACCAGGACTAGCATCAGAATCAGGTTAAGGATCAGGTCTAATATCACCAGCAAGCATCATGAAAGTTGACAACTTGTTGGCAGCAGTACAAGGAAATACATGATAAATACAGAGGAATATATACTAAGAATATATAGTACATGTCAATTAAATACTTAAATTAGAATAAGTAGTGCAAAAATAACAGAAATTAAAAAGCAGTTAGATGGTGTTCATGGGTTCAATGTCCATTCAGAAATCAGACGACCGAGGGGAAGAAGCTGTTCCTGAATCGCTGAGTGTGTGCCTTCAGGCTTCAGTACGGTAACAATGAGAAGCAGGAATGTCCTGGGAGGTGGGTGTCCTTAAAGATGGACACGACCTTTCTATGACATCACTCCTTGAAGATTTCTAGGATACGACAGAGGCTGGTACCCACAGTGGAACTGACTGGAACCCATGGTGGAACTGACTGGAACCCATGGTGGAACTGACTGGAACCCATGGTGGAACTGACTAGTCCCCATGGTGGAACTGACCGGTCTCCATGGTGGAACTGACTGGAACCCATGGTGGAACTGACTGGTCCCCATGGTGGAACTGACTGGAACCCATGGTGGAACTGACTGGAACCCATGGTGGAACTGACTGGTCCCCATGGTGGAACTGACTGGTCTCCATGGTGGAACTGACTGGTCTCCATGGTGGAACTGACTGGAACCCATGGTGGAACTGACTGGTCCCCATGGTGGAACTGACTGGAACCCATGGTGGAACTGACTGGTCCCCATGATGGAACTGACTGGAACCCATGGTGGAACTGACTGGTCCCCATGGTGGAACTGACTGGTCTCCATGGTGGAACTGACTGGAACCCATGGTGGAACTGACTGGTCTACATGGTGGAACTGACTGGTCCCCATGGTGGAACTGACTGGTCTCCATGGTGGAACTGACTGGTCCCCATGGTGGAACTGACTGGTCTCCATGGTGGAACTGACTGGAACCCATGGTGGAACTGACTGGTCCCCATGGTGGAACTGACTGGTCTACATGGTGGAACTGACTGGTCCCCATGGTGGAACTGACTGGTCTACATGGTGGAACTGACTGGTCTACATGGTGGAACTGACTGGAACCCATGGTGGAACTGACTGGTCTCCATGGTGGAACTGACTGGTCCCCATGGTGGAACTGACTGGAACCCATGGTGGAACTGACTGGTCTACATGGTGGAACTGACTGGTCCCCATGGTGGAACTGACTGGTCCCCATGGTGGAACTGACTGGTCTACATGGTGGAACTGACTGGTCCCCATGGTGGAACTGACTGGAACCCATGGTGGAACTGACTGGTCTACATGGTGGAACTGACTGGTCCCCATGGTGGAAATGACTGGTCCCCATGGTGGAACTGACTGGTCTACATGGTGGAACTGACTGGTCCCCATGGTGGAACTGACTGGAACCCATGGTGGAACTGACTGGTCTCCATGGTGGAACTGACTGGTCTCCATGGTGGAACTGACTGGTCTCCATGGTGGAACTGACTGGAACCCATGGTGGAACTGACTGGTCTCCATGGTGGAACTGACTGGTCTCCATGGTGGAACTGACTGGAACCCATGGTGGAACTGACTGGTCCCCATGGTGGAACTGACTGGAACCCATGGTGGAACTGACTAGACCCCATGGTGGAACTGACTGGTCTCCATGGTGGAACTGACTGGTCTCCATGGTGGAACTGACTGGTCCCCATGGTGGAACTGACTGGAACCCATGGTGGAACTGACTAGTCCCCATGGTGGAACTGACTAGTCTCCATGGTGGAACTGACTGGTCCCCATGGTGGAACTGACTGGTCTCCATGGTGGAACTGACTGGTCCCCATGGTGGAACTGACTGGTCTCCATGGTGGAACTGACTGGAACCCACTGTGGAACTGATTGGAACCCATGGTGGAACTGACTAGTCCCCATGGTGGAACTGACTGGAACCCATGGTGGAACTGACTAGTCCCCATGGTGGAACTGACTGGTCTCCATGGTGGAACTGACTGGTCCCCATGGTGGAACTGACTGGAACCCATGGTGGAACTGACTGGTCTCCATGGTGGAACTGACTGGAACCCATGGTGGAACTGACTGGAACCCATGGTGGAACTGACTAGTCCCCATGGTGGAACTGACTGGTCTCCATGGTGGAACTGACTGGAACCCATGGTGGAACTGACTGGAACCCATGGTGGAACTGACTAGTCCCCATGGTGGAACTGACTGGTCTCCATGGTGGAACTGACTGGTCTCCATGGTGGAACTGTCTGGAACCCATGGTGGAAATGACTGGAACCCATGGTGGAACTGACTGGAACCCATGGTGGAACTGACTGGAACCCATGGTGGAACTGACTGGTCCCCATGGTGGAACTAACTTTTCCCCATGGTGGAACTGACTGGTCTCCATGGTGGAACTGACTAGTCCCCATGGTGGAACTGACTGGTCCCCATGGTGGAACTGACTGGTCCACATGGTGGAACTGACTGGTCCCCATGGTGGAACTGACTGGAACCCATGGTGGAACTGACTGGTCTCCATGGTGGAACTGACTGGAACCCATGGTGGAACTGACTGTTCCCCATGGTGGAACTGACTGGTCCCCATGGTGGAACTGACTGGAACCCATGCTGGAACTGACTGTTCCCCATGGTGGAACTGACTGTTCCCCATGGTGGAACTGACTGGTCCCCATGGTGGAACTGACTGGAAAACATGGTGGAACTGACTGGAACCCATGGTGGAACTGACTGGTCTCCATGGTGGAACTGACTGGAACCCATGGTGGAACTGACTAGTCCCCATGGTGGAACTGACTGGTCTCCATGGTGGAACTGACTGGAACCCATGGTGGAACTGACTGGAACCCATGGTGGAACTGACTGGAACCCATGGTGGAACTGACTAGTCCCCATGGTGGAACTGACTGGTCCCCATGGTGGAACTGACTAGTCCACATGGTGGAACTGACTGGAACCCATGGTGGAACTGACTGGTCCCCATGGTGGAACTGACTGGAACCCATGGTGGAACTGACTGGTCTCCATGGTGGAACTGACTGGTCCCCATGGTGGAACTGACTGGAAAACATGGTGGAACTGACTGGAACCCATGGTAGAACTGACTGGTCTCCATGGTGGAACTGACTGGTCCCCATGGTGGAACTGACTGGAACCCATGGTAGAACTGACTGGTCTCCATGGTGGAACTGACTGGAACCCATGGTGGAACTGACAGGAACCCATGTTGGAACTGACTGGTCCCCATGGTGGAACTGACTGGTCCCCATGGTGGAACTGACTGGTCCCCATGGTGGAACTGACTGGAACCCATGGTGGAACTGACTGGTCCCCATGGTGGAACTGACTGGTCTCCATGGTGGAACTGACTGGTCCCCATGGTGGAACTGACTGGAACCCATGGTGGAACTGACTAGTCCCCATGGTGGAACTGACTGGTCTCCATGGTGGAACTGACTGGTCCCCATGGTGGAACTGACTGGAACCCATGGTGGAACTGACTGGAACCCATGGTGGAACTGACTGGTCTCCATGGTGGAACTGACTGGTCCCCATGGTGGAACTGACTGGAACCCATGGTGGAACTGACTGGTCTCCATGGTGGAACTGACTGGTCCCCATGGTGGAACTGACTGGAACCCATGGTGGAACTGACTGGTCTCCATGGTGGAACTGACTGGTCCCCATGGTGGAACTGACTGGAACCCATGGTGGAACTGACTGGAACCCATGGTGGAACTGACTGGTCTCCATGGTGGAACTGACTGGAACCCATGGTGGAACTGACTGGTCCCCATGGTGGAACTGACTGGAACCCACTGTGGAACTGACTGGAACCCATGGTGGAACTGACTAGTCCCCATGGTGGAACTGACTGGAACCCATGGTGGAACTGACTAGTCCCCATGGTGGAACTGACTGGTCTCCATGGTGGAACTGACTGGTCTCCATGGTGGAACTGACTGGTCTCCATGGTGAAACTGACTGGAACCCATGGTGGAACTGACTGGTCCCCATGGTGGAACTGACTGGAACCCATGGTGGAACTGACTGGAACCCATGGTGGAACTGACTGGTCTCCATGGTGGAACTGACTGGAACCCATGGTGGAACTGACTGGTCCCCATGGTGGAACTGACTGGAACCCATGGTGGAACTGACTAGTCCACATGGTGGAACTGACTGGAACCCATGGTGGAACTGACTGGTCCCCATGGTGGAACTGACTGGAACCCATGGTGGAACTGACTGGTCTCCATGGTGGAACTGACTGGTCCCCATGGTGGAACTGACTGGAACCCATGGTGGAACTGACTGGTCTCCATGGTGGAACTGACTGGTCTCCATGGTGAAACTGACTGGAACCCATGGTGGAACTGACTGGAACCCATGGTGGAACTGACTGGTCTCCATGGTGGAACTGACTGGTCTCCATGGTGAAACTGACTGGAACCCATGGTGGAACTGACTGGAACCCATGGTGGAACTGACTGGAACCCATGGTGGAACTGACTAGTCCCCATGGTGGAACTGACTGGTCTCCATGGTGGAACTGACTAGAACCCATGGTGGAACTGACTGGTCCCCATGGTGGAACTGACTGGAACCCATGGTGGAACTGACTAGTCCCCATGGTGGAACTGACTGGAACCCATGGTGGAACTGACTGGAACCCATGGTGGAACTGACTGGTCTCCATGGTGGAACTGACTAGTCCCCATGGTGGAACTGACTGTTCCCCATGGTGGAACTGACTGGTCCCCATGGTGGAACTGACTGGTCCCCATGGTGGAACTGACTGGTCCCCATGGTGGAACTGACTGGAACCCATGGTGGAACTGACTGGTCCCCATGGTGGAACTGACTGGAAAACATGGTGGAACTGACTGGAAAACATGGTGGAACTGACTGGAACCCATGGTAGAACTGACTGGTCCCCATGGTGGAACTGACTGGAACCCATGATAGAACTGACTGGTCTCCATGGTGGAACTGACTGGTCTCCATGGTGGAACTGACTGGAACCCATGTTGGAACTGACTGGTCCCCATGGTGGAACTGACTGGTCCCCATGGTGGAACTGACTGGAACCCATGGTGGAACTGACTGGTCCCCATGGTGGAACTGACTGGTCTCCATGGTGGAACTGACTGGTCCCCATGGTGGAACTGACTGGAACCCATGGTGGAACTGACTGGTCCCCATGGTGGAACTGACTGGTCTCCATGGTGGAACTGACTGGTCCCCATGGTGGAACTGACTGGAACCCATGGTGGAACTGACTGGAACCCATGGTGGAACTGACTGGAACCCATGGTGGAACTGACTGGTCTCCATGGTGGAACTGACTGGTCCCCATGGTGGAACTGACTGGAACCCATGGTGGAACTGACTGGTCCCCATGGTGGAACTGACTGGTCCCCATGGTGGAACTGACTGGAACCCATGGTGGAACTGACTGGTCTCCATGGTGGAACTGACTGGTCCCCATGGTGGAACTGACTGGAACCCATGGTGGAACTGACTGGAACCCATGGTGGAACTGACTGGTCTCCATGGTGGAACTGACTGGTCCCCATGGTGGAACTGACTGGAACCCATGGTGGAACTGACTGGTCTCCATGGTGGAACTGACTGGTCCCCATGGTGGAACTGACTGGAACCCATGGTGGAACTGACTAGTCCCCATGGTGGAACTGACTGGTCTCCATGGTGGAACTGACTGGTCTCCATGGTGGAACTGACTGGTCTCCATGGTGAAACTGACTGGAACCCATGGTGGAACTGACTGGAACCCATGGTGGAACTGACTGGAACCCATGGTGGAACTGACTGGAACCCATGGTGGAACTGACTAGTCCACATGGTGGAACTGACTGGAACCCATGGTGGAACTGACTGGTCCCCATGGTGGAACTGACTGGAACCCATGGTGGAACTGACTGGTCTCCATGGTGGAACTGACTGGTCCCCATGGTGGAACTGACTGGAACCCATGGTGGAACTGACTGGTCTCCATGGTGGAACTGACTGGTCTCCATGGTGAAACTGACTGGAACCCATGGTGGAACTGACTGGTCTCCATGGTGGAACTGACTGGTCTCCATGGTGAAACTGACTGGAACCCATGGTGGAACTGACTGGAACCCATGGTGGAACTGACTGGTCTCCATGGTGGAACTGACTGGAACCCATGGTGGAACTGACTAGTCCACATGGTGGAACTGACTGGAACCCATGGTGGAACTGACTGGTCCCCATGGTGGAACTGACTGGAACCCATGGTGGAACTGACTGGTCCCCATGGTGGAACTGACTGGAACCCACTGTGGAACTGACTGGAACCCATGGTGGAACTGACTAGTCCCCATGGTGGAACTGACTGGAACCCATGGTGGAACTGACTAGTCCCCATGGTGGAACTGACTGGTCTCCATGGTGGAACTGACTGGTCTCCATGGTGAAACTGACTGGAACCCATGGTGGAACTGACTGGTCCCGATGGTGGAACTGACTGGAACCCATGGTGGAACTGACTGGAACCCATGGTGGAACTGACTGGTCTCCATGGTGGAACTGACTGGAACCCATGGTGGAACTGACTGGTCCCCATGGTGGAACTGACTGGAACCCATGGTGGAACTGACTAGTCCACATGGTGGAACTGACTGGAACCCATGGTGGAACTGACTGGTCCCCATGGTGGAACTGACTGGAACCCATGGTGGAACTGACTGGTCTCCATGGTGGAACTGACTGGTCCCCATGGTGGAACTGACTGGAACCCATGGTGGAACTGACTGGTCTCCATGGTGGAACTGACTGGTCTCCATGGTGAAACTGACTGGAACCCATGGTGGAACTGACTGGAACCCATGGTGGAACTGACTGGTCTCCATGGTGGAACTGACTGGTCTCCATGGTGAAACTGACTGGAACCCATGGTGGAACTGACTGGAACCCATGGTGGAACTGACTAGTCCCCATGGTGGAACTGACTGGTCTCCATGGTGGAACTGACTAGAACCCATGGTGGAACTGACTGGTCCCCATGGTGGAACTGACTGGAACCCATGGTGGAACTGACTAGTCCCCATGGTGGAACTGACTGGAACCCATGGTGGAACTGACTGGAACCCATGGTGGAACTGACTGGTCTCCATGGTGGAACTGACTAGTCCCCATGGTGGAAATGACTGTTCCCCATGGTGGAACTGACTGTTCCCCATGGTGGAACTGACTGGTCTCCATGGTGGAACTGACTGGTCCCCATGGTGGAACTGACTGGAACCCATGGTGGAACTGACTGGAACCCATGGTGGAACTGACTGGTCTCCATGGTGGAACTGACTGGTCCCCATGGTGGAACTGACTGGAAAACATGGTGGAACTGACTGGAACCCATGGTAGAACTAACTGGTCTCCATGGTGGAACTGACTGGTCCCCATGGTGGAACTGACTGGAACCCATGATAGAACTGACTGGTCTCCATGGTGGAACTGACTGGAACCCATGGTGGAACTGACTGGAACCCATGTTGGAACTGACTGGTCCCCATGGTGGAACTGACTGGTCCCCATGGTGGAACTGACTGGAACCCATGGTGGAACTGACTGGTCCCCATGGTGGAACTGACTGGTCTCCATGGTGGAACTGACTGGTCCCCATGGTGGAACTGACTGGAACCCATGGTGGAACTGACTGGTCCCCATGGTGGAACTGACTGGTCTCCATGGTGGAACTGACTGGTCCCCATGGTGGAACTGACTGGAACCCATGGTGGAACTGACTGGAACCCATGGTGGAACTGACTGGTCTCCATGGTGGAACTGACTGGTCCCCATGGTGGAACTGACTGGAACCCATGGTGGAACTGACTGGTCCCCATGGTGGAACTGACTGGTCCCCATGGTGGAACTGACTGGAACCCATGGTGGAACTGACTGGTCTCCATGGTGGAACTGACAGGTCCCCATGGTGGAACTGACTGGAACCCATGGTGGAACTGACTGGAACCCATGGTGGAACTGACTGGTCTCCATGGTGGAACTGACTGGTCCCCATGGTGGAACTGACTGGAACCCATGGTGGAACTGACTGGTCTCCATGGTGGAACTGACTGGTCCCCATGGTGGAACTGACTGGAACCCATGGTGGAACTGACTAGTCCCCATGGTGGAACTGACTGGTCTCCATGGTGGAACTGACTGGTCTCCATGGTGGAACTGACTGGTCTCCATGGTGAAACTGACTGGAACCCATGGTGGAACTGACTGGAACCCATGGTGGAACTGACTGGAACCCATGGTGGAACTGACTGGTCTCCATGGTGGAACTGACTGGAACCCATGGTGGAACTGACTAGTCCACATGGTGGAACTGACTGGAACCCATGGTGGAACTGACTGGTCCCCATGGTGGAACTGACTGGAACCCATGGTGGAACTGACTGGTCTCCATGGTGGAACTGACTGGTCCCCATGGTGGAACTGACTGGAACCCATGGTGGAACTGACTGGTCTCCATGGTGGAACTGACTGGTCTCCATGGTGAAACTGACTGGAACCCATGGTGGAACTGACTGGTCTCCATGGTGGAACTGACTGGTCTCCATGGTGAAACTGACTGGAACCCATGGTGGAACTGACTGGAACCCATGGTGGAACTGACTGGTCTCCATGGTGGAACTGACTGGAACCCATGGTGGAACTGACTAGTCCACATGGTGGAACTGACTGGAACCCATGGTGGAACTGACTGGTCCCCATGGTGGAACTGACTGGAACCCATGGTGGAACTGACTGGTCTCCATGGTGGAACTGACTGGTCCCCATGTTGGAACTGACTGGAACCCATGGTGGAACTGACTGGTCTCCATGGTGGAACTGACTGGTCTCCATGGTGAAACTGACTGGAACCCATGGTGGAACTGACTGGTCTCCATGGTGGAACTGACTGGTCTCCATGGTGAAACTGACTGGAACCCATGGTGGAACTGACTGGTCCCCATGGTGGAACTGACTGGAACCCATGGTGGAACTGACTGGAACCCATGGTGGAACTGACTGGTCTCCATGGTGGAACTGACTGGAACCCATGGTGGAACTGACTGGTCCCCATGGTGGAACTGACTGGAACCCATGGTGGAACTGACTAGTCCCCATGGTGGAACTGACTGGAACTCATGGTGGAACTGACTGGTCCCCATGGTGGAACTGACTGGAACCCATGGTGGAACTGACTGGTCTCCATGGTGGAACTGACTGGTCCCCATGGTGGAACTGACTGGAACCCATCGTGGAACTGACTGGTCCCCATGGTGGAACTGACTGGAACCCATGGTGGAACTGACTGGTCTCCATTGTGGAACTGACTGGTCCCCATGGTGGAACTGACTGGAACCCATGGTGGAACTGACTGGTCCCCATGGTGGAACTGACTGGTCCCCATGGTGGAACTGACTGGAACCCATGGTGGAACTGACTGGTCCCCATGGTGGAACTGACTGGTCTCCATGGTGGAACTGACTGGTCTCCATGGTGGAACTGACTGGTCTCCATGGTGGAACTGACTGGAACCCATGGTGGAACTGATTGGTCTCCATGGTGGAACTGACTGGTCTCCATGGTGGAACTGACTAGTCCCCATGGTGGAACTGACTGGTCCCCATGGTGGAACTGACTGGTCTCCATGGTGGAACTGACTGGAACCCATGGTGGAACTGACTGGTCTCCATGGTGGAACTGACTGGTCTCCATGGTGGAACTGACTGGAACCCATGGTGGAACTGACTGGAACCCATGGTGGAACTGACTGGTCCCCATGGTGGAACTGACTGGAACCCATGGTGGAATTGACTAGTCCACATGGTGGAACTGACTGGAACCCATGGTGGAACTGACTGGTCCCCATGGTGGAACTGACTGGAACCCATGGTGGAACTGACTGGTCTCCATGGTGGAACTGACTGATCCCCATGGTGGAACTGACTGGAACCCAAGGTGGAACTGACTGGTCTCCATGGTGGAACTGACTGGTCTCCATGGTGAATCTGACTGGAACCCATGGTGGAACTGACTGGAACCCATGGTGGAACTGACTGGTCTCCATGGTGGAACTGACTGGTCTCCATGGTGAAACTGACTGGAACCCATGGTGGAACTGACTGGAACCCATGGTGGAACTGACTGGAACCCATGGTGGAACTGACTATTCCCCATGGTGGAACTGACTGGTCTCCATGGTGGAACTGACTAGAACCCATGGTGGAACTGACTGGTCCCCATGGTGGAACTGACTGGAACCCATGGTGGAACTGACTAGTCCCCATGGTGGAACTGACTGGAACCCATGGTGGAACTGTCTGGAACCCATGGTGGAACTGACTGGTCTCCATGGTGGAACTGACTAGTCCCCATGGTGGAACTGACTGTTCCCCATGGTGGAACTGACTGGTCCCCATGGTGGAACTGACTGGTCTCCATGGTGGAACTGACTGGTCCCCATGGTGGAACTGACTGGAACGCATGGTGGAACTGACTGGTCTCCATGGTGGAACTGACTGGTCCCCATGGTGGAACTGACTGGAAAACATGGTGGAACTGACTGGAACCCATGGTAGAACTGACTGGTCTCCATGGTGGAACTGACTGGTCCCCATGGTGGAACTGACTGGAACCCATGGTGGAACTGACTAGTCCCCATGGTGGAACTGACTGGAACCCATGGTGGAACTGACTGGTCTCCATGGTGGAACTGACTGGTCTCCATGGTGGAACTGACTGGTCCCCATGGTGGAACTGACTGGTCTCCATGGTGGAACTGACTGGTCTCCATGGTGGAACTGACTGGAACCCATGGTGGAACTGACTGGTCCCCATGGTGGAACTGACTGGTCTCCATGGTGGAACTGACTGGTCTCCATGGTGGAACTGACTGGTCTCCATGGTGGAACTGACTGGAACCCATGGTGGAACTGACTAGTCCCCATGGTGGAACTGACTGGTCTCCATGGTGGAACTGACTGGAACCCATGGTGGAACTGACTAGTCCCCATGGTGGAACTGACTGGTCTCCATGGTGGAACTGACTGGTCTCCATGGTGGAACTGACTGGAACCCATGGTGGAACTGACTGGTCCCCATGGTGGAACTGACTGGTCTCCATGGTGGAACTGACTGGTCCCCATGGTGGAACTGACTGGTCTCCATGGTGGAACTGACTGGAACCCATGGTGGAACTGACTGGTCTCCATGGTGGAACTGACTGGAACCCATGGTGGAACTGACTGGAACCCATGGTGGAACTGACTAGTCCCCATGGTGGAACTGACTGGTCTCCATGGTGGAACTGACTGGTCTCCATGGTGGAACTGACTGGTCTCCATGGTGGAACTGACTGGTCCCCATGGTGGAACTGACTGGTCTCCATGGTGGAACTGACTGGTCTCCATGGTGGAACTGACTGGTCTCCATGGTGGAACTGACTAGTCCCCATGGTGGAACTGACTGGTCTCCATGGTGGAACTGACTGGTCTCCATGGTGGAACTGACTAGTCCCCATGGTGGAACTGACTGCAACCCATGGTGAAACTGACTAGTCCCCATGGTGGAACTGACTGGAACCCATGGTGGAACTGACTGGTCTCCATGGTGGAACTGACTGGAACCCATGGTGGAACTGACTGGTCTCCATGGTGGAACTGACTGGAACCCATGGTGGAACTGACTGGTCTCCATGGTGGAACTGACTGGAACCCATGGTGGAACTGACTGGTCCCCATGGTGGAACTGACTGGAACCCATGGTGGATCTGACTGGTCTCCATGGTGGAACTGACTGGAACCCATGGTGGAACTGACTGGTCTCCATGGTGGAACTGACTGGAACCCATGGTGGAACTGACTGGAACCCATGGTGGAACTGACTGGAACCCATGGTGGAACTGACTGGTCCCCATGGTGGAACTGACTGGTCTCCATGGTGGAACTGACTGGAACCCATGGTGGAACTGACTGGTCTCCATGGTGGAACTGACTGGTCTCCATGGTGGAACTGACTTGAACCCATGGTGGAACTGACTGGTCTCCATGGTGGAACTGACTGGTCTCCATGGTGGAACTGACTGGTCTCCATGGTGGAACTGACTGGAACCCATGGTGGAACTGACTGGTCCCCATGGTGGAACTGACTGGTCTCCATGGTGGAACTGACTGGTCTCCATGGTGGAACTGACTGGAACCCATGGTGGAACTGACTGGAACCCATGGTGGAACTGACTGGTCCCCATGGTGGAACTGACTGGAACCCATGGTGGAACTGACTGGTCCCCATGGTGGAACTGACTGGAACCCATGGTGGAACTGACTGGTCTCCATGGTGGAACTGACTGGAACCCATGGTGGAACTGACTAGTCCCCATGGTGGAACTGACTGGAACTCATGGTGGAACTGACTGGTCCCCATGGTGGAACTGACTGGAACCCATGGTGGAACTGACTGGTCTCCATGGTGGAACTGACTGGTCCCCATGGTGGAACTGACTGGAACCCATCGTGGAACTGACTGGTCCCCATGGTGGAACTGACTGGAACCCATGGTGGAACTGACTGGTCTCCATTGTGGAACTGACTGGTCCCCATGGTGGAACTGACTGGAACCCATGGTGAAACTGACTAGTCCCCATGGTGGAACTGACTGGAACCCATGGTGGAACTGACTGGTCTCCATGGTGGAACTGACTGGAACCCATGGTGGAACTGACTGGTCTCCATGGTGGAACTGACTGGAACCCATGGTGGAACTGACTGGTCTCCATGGTGGAACTGACTGGAACCCATGGTGGAACTGACTGGTCCCCATGGTGGAACTGACTGGAACCCATGGTGGATCTGACTGGTCTCCATGGTGGAACTGACTGGAACCCATGGTGGAACTGACTGGTCTCCATGGTGGAACTGACTGGAACCCATGGTGGAACTGACTGGAACCCATGGTGGAACTGACTGGAACCCATGGTGGAACTGACTGGTCCCCATGGTGGAACTGACTGGTCTCCATGGTGGAACTGACTGGAACCCATGGTGGAACTGACTGGTCTCCATGGTGGAACTGACTGGTCTCCATGGTGGAACTGACTGGAACCCATGGTGGAACTGACTGGAACCCATGGTGGAACTGACTGGAACCCATGGTGGAACTGACTGGTCCCCATGGTGGAACTGACTGGTCTCCATGGTGGAACTGACTGGAACCCATGGTGGAACTGACTGGAACCCATGGTGGAACTGACTGGAACCCATGGTGGAACTGACTGGTCCCCATGGTGGAACTGACTGGAACCCATGGTGGAATTGACTAGTCCACATGGTGGAACTGACTGGAACCCATGGTGGAACTGACTGGTCCCCATGGTGGAACTGACTGGAACCCATGGTGGAACTGACTGGTCCCCATGGTGGAACTGACTGGAACCCATGGTGGAACTGACTGGTCTCCATGGTGGAACTGACTGGAACCCATGGTGGAACTGACTAGTCCCCATGGTGGAACTGACTGGAACTCATGGTGGAACTGACTGGAACCCATGGTGGAACTGACTGGTCCCCATGGTGGAACTGACTGGAACCCATGGTGGATCTGACTGGTCTCCATGGTGGAACTGACTGGAACCCATGGTGGAACTGACTGGTCTCCATGGTGGAACTGACTGGAACCCATGGTGGAACTGACTGGAACCCATGGTGGAACTGACTGGTCCCCATGGTGGAACTGACTGGTCTCCATGGTGGAACTGACTGGAACCCATGGTGGAACTGACTGGTCTCCATGGTGGAACTGACTGGTCTCCATGGTGGAACTGACTGGAACCCATGGTGGAACTGACTGGAACCCATGGTGGAACTGACTGGAACCCATGGTGGAACTGACTGGTCCCCATGGTGGAACTGACTGGTCTCCATGGTGGAACTGACTGGAACCCATGGTGGAACTGACTGGTCTCCATGGTGGAACTGACTGGTCTCCATGGTGGAACTGACTGGAACCCATGGTGGAACTGACTGGTCTCCATGGTGGAACTGACTGGTCTCCATGGTGGAACTGACTGGTCTCCATGGTGGAACTGACTGGAACCCATGGTGGAACTGACTGGTCCCCATGGTGGAACTGACTGGTCTCCATGGTGGAACTGACTGGTCTCCATGGTGGAACTGACTGGAACCCATGGTGGAACTGACTGGAACCCATGGTGGAACTGACTGGTCCCCATGGTGGAACTGACTGGAACCCATGGTGGAACTGACTGGTCCCCATGGTGGAACTGACTGGAACCCATGGTGGAACTGACTGGTCTCCATGGTGGAACTGACTGGAACCCATGGTGGAACTGACTAGTCCCCATGGTGGAACTGACTGGAACTCATGGTGGAACTGACTGGTCCCCATGGTGGAACTGACTGGAACCCATGGTGGAACTGACTGGTCTCCATGGTGGAACTGACTGGTCCCCATGGTGGAACTGACTGGAACCCATCGTGGAACTGACTGGTCCCCATGGTGGAACTGACTGGAACCCATGGTGGAACTGACTGGTCTCCATTGTGGAACTGACTGGTCCCCATGGTGGAACTGACTGGAACCCATGGTGGAACTGACTGGTCCCCATGGTGGAACTGACTGGTCCCCATGGTGGAACTGACTGGAACCCATGGTGGAACTGACTGGTCCCCATGGTGGAACTGACTGGTCTCCATGGTGGAACTGACTGGTCTCCATGGTGGAACTGACTGGTCTCCATGGTGGAACTGACTGGAACCCATGGTGGAACTGATTGGTCTCCATGGTGGAACTGACTGGTCTCCATGGTGGAACTGACTGGTCCCCATGGTGGAACTGACTGGTCCCCATGGTGGAACTGACTGGTCTCCATGGTGGAACTGACTGGAACCCATGGTGGAACTGACTGGTCTCCATGGTGGAACTGACTGGTCTCCATGGTGGAACTGACTGGAACCCATGGTGGAACTGACTGGAACCCATGGTGGAACTGACTGGTCCCCATGGTGGAACTGACTGGAACCCATGGTGGAATTGACTAGTCCACATGGTGGAACTGACTGGAACCCATGGTGGAACTGACTGGTCCCCATGGTGGAACTGACTGGAACCCATGGTGGAACTGACTGGTCTCCATGGTGGAACTGACTGATCCCCATGGTGGAACTGACTGGAACCCATGGTGGAACTGACTGGTCTCCATGGTGGAACTGACTGGTCTCCATGGTGAAACTGACTGGAACCCATGGTGGAACTGACTGGAACCCATGGTGGAACTGACTGGTCTCCATGGTGGAACTGACTGGTCTCCATGGTGAAACTGACTGGAACCCATGGTGGAACTGACTGGAACCCATGGTGGAACTGACTGGAACCCATGGTGGAACTGACTAGTCCCCATGGTGGAACTGACTGGTCTCCATGGTGGAACTGACTGGTCTCCATGGTGGAACTGACTGGTCCCCATGGTGGAACTGACTGGTCTCCATGGTGGAACTGACTTGTCTCCATGGTGGAACTGACTGGTCTCCATGGTGGAACTGACTGGTCCCCATGGTGGAACTGACTGGTCTCCATGGTGGAACTGACTGGTCTCCATGGTGGAACTGACTGGTCTCCATGGTGGAACTGACTAGTCCCCATGGTGGAACTGACTGGTCTCCATGGTGGAACTGACTGGTCTCCATGGTGGAACTGACTAGTCCCCATGGTGGAACTGACTGGAACCCATGGTGAAACTGACTAGTCCCCATGGTGGAACTGACTGGAACCCATGGTGGAACTGACTGGTCTCCATGGTGGAACTGACTGGAACCCATGGTGGAACTGACTGGTCTCCATGGTGGAACTGACTGGAACCCATGGTGGAACTGACTGGTCTCCATGGTGGAACTGACTGGAACCCATGGTGGAACTGACTGGTCCCCATGGTGGAACTGACTGGAACCCATGGTGGAACTGACTGGTCTCCATGGTGGAACTGACTGGAACCCATGGTGGAACTGACTGGTCTCCATGGTGGAACTGACTGGAACCCATGGTGGAACTGACTGGAACCCATGGTGGAACTGACTGGAACCCATGGTGGAACTGACTGGTCCCCATGGTGGAACTGACTGGTCTCCATGGTGGAACTGACTGGAACCCATGGTGGAACTGACTGGTCTCCATGGTGGAACTGACTGGTCTCCATGGTGGAACTGACTGGAACCCATGGTGGAACTGACTGGTCTCCATGGTGGAACTGACTGGTCTCCATGGTGGAACTGACTGGTCTCCATGGTGGAACTGACTGGAACCCATGGTGGAACTGACTGGTCCCCATGGTGGAACTGACTGGTCTCCATGGTGGAACTGACTGGTCTCCATGGTGGAACTGACTGGAACCCATGGTGGAACTGACTGGAACCCATGGTGGAACTGACTGGTCCCCATGGTGGAACTGACTGGAACCCATGGTGGAACTGACTGGTCTCCATGGTGGAACTGACTGGAACCCATGGTGGAACTGACTGGAACCCATGGTGGAACTGACTAAGAGTCTAGCTCCATGGTGGAGCTGACTACTTTGGTAGTTTCTTCTTTTGCCAAAGCTGCCATCAAACTCAGAGTAACATTGAGGCAGTGGAATTTTGCCAGACCACTGATTACTGGGAGGCAACAAAATGGGCTTTTCTCTGGGACAGGTGAAATCTGTAGAAACAAGACAGTTTGTATCTGAACTGGAGGGGAACCAATATCCTCACTGAGGGTTTGCTAGTGCTTCTCTTGAAGGTGTGAACTACTGTGACAGGGGTGTGAAGAGGAAGAACGACTGGTAGAGCTGAGGCAGGAAGTTGTTATGACAAGTTGAACTGGAAAGGAAGGACAGGATATAATAAACACAGGTACATGGCCAATAAAACAGGGATCTTTGAGGTAAAAATAATTTATTTAAAGGCAGCACCCAACTGGCATGCATCAAATTTTCAGAAGCAATTAAGTAATAAGGAGCAAGTAGTGTCTTTGTCATAGCTAGCACTGTAGGTGGGGGAGGGGGGTAAATATTAGTGGCACCCCCACTGCTTCTGCATTTAGTTATTAGATCTTTTCGGTCAACCTTGGCAACAGAGGTGAGGAAAATCGGTTGGGAAAATGAACCCTTGAGCTTCTTACTGCGGATGACAGTGTTACCACGGGCCAACAGAAGGGAAGCACCGGGGAGATGTTTTACAGAAAGTAAGAGGTAACGATAGAGAAACAGATAAAGACGCCTAATTTAATAGATAAGTGTTGAAACAGGGAAGCGACTGGGACATTTCATCAGAAGTGGTCAAACAGCCCAAAGCCTTTTCAAACGACCCAATCTATAAAACAACGCACACAAAACTGGGCAGGGCAGGCAGCATCTATGGAAAAGAGTAAACAGTCCATGTTTTGTGCCAAGACCTTCATCATGTGCTGATGAACGCTCCCGCTCTGAAACGTCACTGTTCACCCTTTTCCATAGATGCTGCCTGCCCTGCCCAGTTCCTCCAACATCTTGTGTGTTGTTTGGATTTCCAGCATCTACAGATTTTCTCTTGTTTGTCAGCAGACTAATTAAAATCAGCGCCCATCTGTCTTCACGCCGGGCGACACGTGTCAACCATTCCCTCCGAGACACAATCACTGTCCACGGCCGTGCCGCAGGAACAGCAAACCCACTGAGAAACAAGAAAGGTCAAATTGCCCGGCAACTGCCGGTGATATTAAACATGACGATGGTGTGAAAAGTTTGGCAAGATCAGAGAACAACTCAAATATGATTCTGATTCTTTCATGCTAAAACATTATCTTTTTAAAAAAAAATCACATTTCCAGCCTGCTTAAAATAACAGCAAATAAACACCAGAGAGTAACTCCGACAAAGTGTGTTTCATCTGAGGCGCTCAGGCTTCTCTTCCCACAGACGCTGCCCGACCTGCCTGGCGAGTGTTCCCAGCATTTTCTGTTATGTTTACTAAAATAATCAAAGCAGATCTGGAATGCAAATTTTAAACCCGTGCCAGCCCTACAAAACACCCCGCCGGAACACAAAAATGAGACGGTGGTGTGCGAAACGCGGTCTCACATCACTTTGCCTTTAGATCTGTCACTGTAAATTAAGAAAGTAAGGGCATCCGTACCTTAAGTTTGTGAATGGATGGCGTGCAAATGCCAATAACAATATTTATCGTGAATATGATGACTTGAACGTTTTGAATTTCTAGACTTTGTTTGGCGTTTTCTTTGACCTCGGACTCCCCGGGCAATGAATACACGATAAAGGGCGGTGGGTGAGAATTAGCGTCAGAAACAGCGACGTGGCTGCAAGGAGTGAAACCACCTCTTTATCCGCACCGGGAAAGCAGTTGGAAAGAGATGCCCCCTCACAAAGGAGCGTTCAAAAGCCGCACTCACCTCGCTTGGGACTTTTATAAAAGGAAGTTCCTCCCGCTCTGGCTTCGGGAGCTAACTTGGCTCACTTTTCCAGTCTCCCTCGCGGATTAAGAGCTCCAGTGTACGCCCACCGCCTCTCCTTTTTTTGGCCAGACGCTTTACCAATGTGCTTCGAATTAAGATGCCTCTGGGCGACCAGCAACTTTCACAAACAACCCCATTTAAGGGAAGAGGACAAGCTGTGATCAGAGCCTGGGCCAAATCCACACTCAGCGACCGCCCTGCGCACAAAGAGCACGCACCTCGAGATTTTAGTCTCAAA
The DNA here is from genome assembly GCF_030144855.1 of Hypanus sabinus. Taxonomy (NCBI): domain Eukaryota; kingdom Metazoa; phylum Chordata; class Chondrichthyes; order Myliobatiformes; family Dasyatidae; genus Hypanus; species Hypanus sabinus. The sequence continues at coordinate 97,739,622 of NC_082707.1, read as the reverse complement.
CCATCTCGGAGTCATCCCTCACACTGGAGACACACTGCCCCTTTCTGGCCGCACGGCAACCCGAAATAGACATCCTCCCTGACGGAAAGGACGCCCAGTAGCACAGAGATGTCTCGAAAACGAGTATGAAGAGATGTCAAATAAATTTATATTTCTAGAAATTACAGAAAAATAAACGTACATAAACATACACAGACGTGTTTCTGGATAGTCCCTTGGAAAATGTATCTGAACCACGTTTATTATCACTGTCGTGAAAATTGCTGGTATAAGTCATAAAATTACAATAAACTATGAAAGAAAGAAGTAGTGCAAAAAAAGAATAAGGAGGTCACTGGCCCGCGAACCATTCAGAAATCGGCTGGCGGGGCGGGGACTATTTCTGAATCGGTAGGTTTGTGTCTTCAGGCTCCCTGACGGTAGTAGGGAAAAGAGGACATGGCCCGTGTGGTCAGTGACGGATGCCGCCAGCTCTTGAAGATGTGGAGGGAAGGGTTCTGCCCGTGACTGAGCTGTTTGAACCTACAACGCTCTCCTTAAAAGGGGTTGTTCGTGGTGCCACCAGGCCAGGCTCTGGTGACCTCCAGCTTAGACCAACAAAAGTCTCGCTGACATACCGAATCTCCTCAGAGTCTCAATGAAGTAGAACCGCTTTCTTTGTGATTGCATCAATACGTTGAACTCAGGTCAGATCTTCCGAGACGTTGAGGCTCTGGAACTTGAAGCTGCTCGCTCTTCAATAGCGACTGCTGCGAGATCAGATCCACACTTCCCTTTCCTGAAGTACACAAACAATCCGCCGGTCTTGCTGACGTTGAGTGCGAGGTGGTTGTTACTACATAACTCAACCAGCTGATATATTTCACCCCTCGTCGCCATCTGCGGTTTTTGAGTGATCCGAGCTGTGCTTGCTGACACAACCGCGAGAGCAGAGAGAGCTGAGCAGTGGGCTGAGCGCCGCCTCCGACCTGCGCCAGTGTTAATGGTCAGCGAGGTGGAGATGTCCTCGTCTGTAATAACTGGGTTCCAAATGAGAAATCGAGTATCCAGTTACAGGCGGGGATACAGAGGGGCTGATGGTAGTGAATGCTGAGCTGTAATCAATGAACAGCAGTCTGACGTACATTTTGAAATTGTCTAGGTGCCCCAGAGTGGAGAGCTGGAGGAACTGTGTTTGCAGTAGACCCGTTACAGCGGTAGGTGAATTGCAGCAGATCTAGATCCTTGCTCAGCTAGGAGTTAATTCAAGCCATAACTAACCTCTTTAGTACTTCATTATGGTGGATGTGAGTACTACCATTGAAAGTCATTGAGACAGCTCACCCTGCTCTTCTTGAGCACCAGTATGATGGCTGCCATTTTGAAGCGGGTATGAACTTTACACTCGTTTCTATTTTAGTTTTGTGGTTAATGTGGGACCTGCCAACTCTTCCACAAATGGAGCAGGAGGTGGCCTGTAGGGTGAGTGGAGAGTCTGTGACGTGCTCTCCTCCTTCCACCTCTTACTCCTGATCTATGAACTTGTCTTTCTCAACACCCATCCAACTGCTTCTTCCCCACTTCCAGCAATCAGAGGCCAGAGATTCCCAGGAGGCAATGGGATGTCATATTTCTTCCGGAGAGGATTTGTTTTTTTTTCTCTCTCTCTTTTCTGTCTGATAACCTCTTTCTCTTTCAGAACATGTATGTTTTGTGTGTCCCTGTTATCAGGATGTGATCAGCCCCGAGTAACTGACGTAGAGTGAGAAAAGCCTCGATACTGGGGCTGTAGATATTGTGATATTGTCATCAGTATTAGGAGGGGCTCTGGCATCACTTCTCTTGTTCCTCTGGCATGTTGATTTTGTAGAGACAACGCTGATGGCACCTTCTCGGTACCTGTGGTTCCTGCTGAATGTATCAGATCTCAGATGTGCTGTGTTTTTGGAGAACTGGGATCTCTGCTGCTTGTGAACCATGATTTTAGTGCTAGGTCTGAGGTACTGATCCCCGTATTACCATTTCTCAATCAATCTGAGGCTCTACTCTGGCACTGAAGGCAGTGTCAAGTCACCCCTTCGGAGAGCTGGCTTCACCCATTCAAACACACCAATACACACATCCACAAGGTAAATATAAACCATCTCCTAGGTACACATATTTATATAGATGCAATTCAAAACATTGGTCTCCCATGTTGAAGAAATTCCTGTGGTTTACAAGCATAATCAGACCCAAGAGGAAATTAAATGAAAAGAGAAAAGACAAGGAACAAATCTTGGTCAAAAAGGTATCTTTCAGGAGAGACTCAAAAGGGAGCCAGAGACTTTGTTTATCGGAACGTTAACTGAACCTGTGAAAGCAGTAGGAAATGCTGGAAATACTCAGTGTGTCAGACCATATTTGTGAACAGGAATGCTGCCTGTCTGCTGTGCATTTCCTGCACTGAGTTTATTTCAGACTACTGGGACCGCAATTATTTGTTTCTACAATACTTTTTACTTCACAGTTCTGGCATAGGGTGACGGGGTGGATATACGTCTGTACCAGACGAGGTGCAAGGCACTCCTTCCCTCTGCTGTCACCCTTGGGCAAGGTGTAGCACCTGCTTAGCCCCCACACCCCCTGATCAGGGTCTCATGAAGCTGTGGGAGCAGGTGGTGGGTGGGTGGCCATTTGAGTAGCTGGTGTATATCACAAGTCCTGGTTATGTGACCGCTGATGTTAGGCAGACAATCTCTGAAGAGTGTTGATAATGGTTTCAGGTCGCCCATCTTGTAAAAACACCGCCCAGAAGAAGGGAATGGCAGACCACTTCTGTAGAAAAATTTGCCAAGAAGAAGCATGGTCATCGAAAGACCACGATCGTACAACGTGATGCGTGATGATGCTGCTGAATCCTGCCATTGTTTACATTCTTTGCTGCTCCTGATTTCCTTCTGTGTAAGCCTCCTCCACCTTTCCCACTCTCTCTCAGCCAGCACCATTACCATTTGTGCTTTGCCGCTTCTCTTGGTTTCCTCTCTACACCAAGCTTATTTCAGTCTCATCAACTACTTTCAGCCTCTCCCCAGACTTTGCCACTACCTAGTTTACAGCGGCCAATGAATCTGTCAGCCCCCACGTCTTTGGGATGTGGAAGGAAGGTGCAAGACCTGGAGGAGATCTGTGCTGTCACAGAAAGAAGCCACAAACAGCCAGTGCCAGAGGTCACGATCGAATTGGAGTCGTGGCATCCCAAAGTGATGCTGCATGATCTGTTTAGTACTTCCATCATAGAGTCATACACCACTACACAGAAACAGACCCATCAGCCCATCTAATCCATGCTGAACTGCTAGTCTGTGTGTCCAATTGACCCATATCCGGATCCTCCTATCCATGTACCTATCTAAACTTCTCTAAAATGATGGTTAAACCTGCATCCACCACTTTCTCAGGCAGCTTGTTTCCAAACTCTCACCACCCTCTCAGTGAAGAAGCCCCACCTCATGTTACCCTTAAATATTTCACCTTTCACCCTTAACCCATGACCTCTAGTTATAGACTCACCCAATCTCAATACAAAAAAACCTGCCTGTATTTACCCTGTCTATACTCCTCATAATTGTTTATACCTCTATCAAATTTCCCCTCAGTCTGCTAAGCTCCTAACCTATTCGAACACTCCATATAACTCAGCTCCTCAATTCCTGGCAACATCCTTGTAAATTTTCAGTCTTATTGATATCTTTCCTGTAAATAGGTGACCAGAACTACACATAATACTCTACATTTGGCCTCAATGAAGCCTTATACAACTTCAACATAACATCCTGATCCCAAACTCAGTACTGTGATTTATAAAAGTCAATGTGCCAAAAGCTATCATTACAACCTATCCGTCTTTGATGCCACTTCCAAGGAATTATGAGTCTGTATTCCCAGAGCCCTCTGTTCTACTGCACTTCTCAGTGCCCTACTGTTCATCATAAGCCCTACTTTGGTTTGTCCTCCCGAAGTCACACTTGTCTGCATTAAATTTCATCTGCCAGTTTTCAGCCAATTTTCAGCTTTAATAGCCTTCCTTGATGTCCAGTACACCCTCGATTTCGATGGCATCTGCAAATTTGCTGATTCGGTTTACCACATTATCATCAGAATTATTAATATAGATGACAAACAACAACATATCTCACCGAACCCTATGGCACACCACTGGTCCCACACCTCCAGTCAGAGAGGTAACCATCTACTGTACTCCAGTTTCTGGCATCCCCCCATGAAGCCAATATTGATCCAATTTATCCTGAATGCCGAGCAACTGAACTTTCTTGACCAACCTCCCATGCAGGACTTTGATAAAGTCCATGTAGGTCATGTCCACTGCCTTATCTCATCAGCTTATCCATCCACACCTGCCAGATCCCTTCTGATGCCATCAAAATCAGCCTCTCTCCAATCCAAGGGCCAGACCTACCCTTCTCCATAATTATTTTGAAACAAATGGAATTATGATCACCTTATCCAAAGTGTTTCTCTACACACACTTCTGTCACTTCCCCTGTTTCGTATCCTAATAGGAGATCCACTATCACACTCTCCGGACTTTATATATCGATTAAGAAAACTTTTCTGACAAACTCTATCCTCTCCAATCCTTTTGTTGTAATGTGAGTATTATTAAAAATAAGTTAATACTAATCGGGAAGCTGTTGGTAGGATCCGGGGTTGGTTTGGTCTTCACTTCCGCTCTTTTTACTCCCAGTATGCATTGTATATCGTTCCTCCACCCAGGCCGCACGAGGTACCTGGAAGCCTCTGTATTGTAAATATCATTTGCAGTCCCAGATAAAGTTGCTCTTTTGGCCATTAAGTTGTCGAGTGGTCTTTTTGTAAAGTAGAAGTTACCACACCTTTCACAGTATGTGAATCCAAATCAATATGGGGAAGTTAAAATCACCTAGTATCACACCCTTTTTTTCCTCCAACTCTCTGCTATCCCTCTAAAAATTTGCTCTTCTAAATCCCACTGACTATTGGGTTGTCTATAACATACTTCCATTAATGTGGTCATCCCTTCCTTATTCTTCATCTCCACCCATACACAAGCCTTGCAGTCCATCCTATCTGAGCACTGCTCTGACACTTTTCTTGATGAGGAATGCTACCCGCTCTATCATGTCTAAAACATGGAACCCCACAATACTGAGCTGCAAGTCCCTACCTCCAACTACAACCAAATCTCACAAATGGATACAATATCATAATTCCATGTGCTGATCCATGCTCTGAGCTCATCTGCCTTATATACAAATCTGCTAGCATTGAAATAGAAGCAACTTAGAACATTAGTCCCACCATGCTCGACCTTTTGATTCCTACCTTCGTTTGTAGCTGACCTGACTCTCTAGTTCCCTTCCCTCTGCAACTTTAAACCCCTAGAGAAAAACTAGCAAACCTTCCCACAAGGATATTAGTTCCCCTCTAGTTCATGTGCGCATCATCCCATATGTACAGGTCCCACCTTCCTGAAAGAGAGCTTATTGATACAAAAATTCTGAAGCACTCCCTCCTGGATCATTTCCTTAGTAATGCGTTAAACTGTATGATCTCCCTTCTTCTAGCCTCTTTAGAGCTTGGCATGGGCAGCAATCCTGAGATCACCAAATGGAAGTCCTGTTGGTACCAATGTAGACCATGACCTTTGGCTGCTCACCCTCCCCCTTAAGAATGTTATGAACTCAGTCTGAGATGTCTTTGACCCTGGTATCTGGGAGGTAACATATCATCTAGTAATCTCATTCTTGTCCATGGAACCTCCTGTCTGTCTCCAACCCAATAAATCCCCTAGCATCACTGCCCGCCTCTTCTCCCCACTTCCCTTCAGAGCCAGATTCAGTGCCAGAGACATGACTGCTGTGGCTTCCCCCTGTTGGGTAATCTCCCCAACAGTATCCAAAGCAATGCACTTGTTAGTGAGGAGAATGACCACAGGAGTACCCTGCACTGGCTGCCTATCCCATTCACTCTCCTGATGGTCACCCAGTTTCCCGTAACCTCAAGTGTAACTACCTCAGTTCTGTACCTGAAGTGTAACTACATCATTGCATCTCCTGTCGATCAGCTCCTCAACCTCCCGAATAACTTGTTCACCCAGCTCCAGCTCCAGTTCCCTAATGCAGTCTCTAAGAAGCTTGCAAGAGTAGTAGTTGAGGACACTGAAGTTCCTACTCCGTAAGAGGAGCATTCCACTGATCTGACTGTCATCTTCACTGTGCAATAAGAAATAAGAAAAGAAAGAAGCTTATCTGAGCCTTTGCCTCTTCTTGCCAAAATCTCAAGCTCCACTCTTGTATCCCCGCCCATTCCAGCAACGGCCACTCCACTTAATAACGTCCTTCTTTGACCCTTAACCCCAATGATTTCAAGTCTGCCGAAAAGTCCTGACGGGCCCCGTTCACTTTTCAAAACTCAAGCCTACTCACCTGAAGCAATGGTGTAAACATCTCAAGCTGCTGAAATGTTGATCCTGGTTTGCTTTCTCCACAGGTGCTGCCTGATCTGCTGAGCATTTCCAGCGGTTTCTGCTCGCAGGCCAATTCTATAAACCAGCACACATCCAGCACTCATGACCCATCAATTCTTCACCAGCAGGGACTCAGTGTCAGGGACAGAATGTTCATCAGCAGGGACAGAGCTCAGTGTCAGGGACTGTCAGTACCTCCAGGTGAACGCTGTCTTTTTGTGTGTTTCCCCCTAGCTGTCAGTCTGTGGTTTTGTATTGCCATGTGCTTCTGTCCCCGTTCCTGCGCTACTCCGGCCCCTGTATCACTGAGTACTCTGTCTCTCACCTGTTTCTCATTATCACCTGTATTGCTGCCACCCGTGTCTCATTGTGCTCCACCTATCATCTGCCTTTCTGTTTATTGCTTGGTGTATTTCAGTCCTGTATTTTCACCTGTTTGTTGCCAGATTGTGCCAGCAAGTTTTCCTGAGCCATTCCAGCATTCGTATCTGTACTCTGTCCATTTGAATATTGACTCTGCCTGATTCCTGATTCTGGTTTTTGGATTTCTCTGGGTGCTTTGATTTCTGCCTGAGCTTTGATGCCGACTTCGTTTGTACCTCGGGATTTGTTACTCAATTAATATCACTGTGTGCACAGCACTGGGTCTGCGATTGGATCCCTGCTCCAGTGTCCTGACAGTACAATCTAGCCAGAATGGATCTGGCGGACCCCAGTCGTCTGAGAGCTGCCCTGGAACGACAGGGAGTGATGCTGGTGAGACTCCAGAACCAGCTGGACTCTGTATTCAGGGCAGTGGAGTCACTTTCTGCCAATGTAGCTGATCTTGGGGCCCAGACTCAGTCACTCTGGCTGTCCCAGAGCGCCCATCAACACTCTGCGACTGCATCTTCAGTCCCGCCCTCCATGTTCTCACATGCTCCTCCCGTCCAATAGTCCCGTCTGCCTCTTCCAGAAAAGTACTCAGGTGAGCCCGGTACCTGCTGCTCTTTTCTTTCCCAGTACACCCTCATTTTTGAATTACAACTTACAACCTTTCTGACTGATTGAGCCTACGTCATTACCCAACTGTCCGGTTGGGTGAGAGAATGGGGAACAGCCATCTGGGAGGCAGGCTCCCCTTCCTGCAGTAGTTTTCAGTTATTTTCTGAGGAGATGAGAAAAGTGTTTGATCGCTCCGAATGTGGGAGAGTTGCTGCCTGTGAAATGCTGCACATGCACCAGGGGTGCAGATCGGTGTCAGATCACGCCATAGAGTTCCGGACCCTGGCCACCTCCAGCGGCTGGAGCTCGGAGGCACAGTACGACACCTTCCTGAACGGCCTCTCCAAAGACATCGAAGATGAGATGGTCATCCAGGATCTTCCTGCCACCTTTGAAGCCCTGGTGCATTTGGCCATCCGTATTGATGTTCACCTTCAGCAGTGCCACAGAGGGAGGGGTTCCAGAGGGTCCCTGGGGGCACTGGGTGAGTTCCAAGCTCCTCATCAGTCTACATTGCCCTGCTAAACACAAAGTATACTGCAGATGCTGTGGTCAAATCAACACGTACAAACAAGCTGGATGAACTCAGCAGGCCGGGCAGCATCCGTTGAAAATGATACATACACTGCCCTGCTGTTTGCCTCCATCTACAATTCCTGTTCCAGAGCCCGAGGCCGTGCATGTTGATCGTACTGCCTGACGCCAACTGAAAGACAAAGGAGAATCAGCACCCACTCCAGTCTGTACTGTGGCCAACCAGACCATTTCATCTCCACCTGCCCAGTAAAAGCCAAGTGCTCACCAGTAGGACGAGGAGTACTGGTGAGCGTGACCTCTGCCCGGCCCTCCTCGATACCACTCACTTTCATACCTGCTTCCCTGGAGTGGGGCGTCCAACACCGAGCAGTCTCCGTCTTGGTCGATTCTGGTGTGGAGGGGTGATTTATCAATTCCGGCTTGGCTGCCCAGTGGGGATTACCCACATCTGCTCTCCAGTCACCATTGGTGGCAACGCCTTGAACGGTCAGAGACTGGCTAACATCACCCATGTCACGGCCCCAGTGAGTCTCAGTTTATCCAGCAACCATCATGAACAGTTAACCCTTTATGTTATTGACGCTCCTCAAGCTCCCATTGGCTTAAGTCATCGCTGGTTAAACACAACCCCCATATTGACTGGTTCAGTTGCAAGGTTGTAGGCTGGAGCCCATTCTGTCACTCCCACTGCCTCTGTCATGCTCAGATCCCCTTGTCTCCAAACCTCGATCCCCCTGAGGAATTTCCAGACCTTAGTGCCATACGTGGACCTCAAGTCTGTGTTTAGCAAGTCCCGGGCCACTTCCCTACCGCCTCATCGTCCATATGATTGCGCCATTGACCTCTTGCCTGGCATATGTCCCCCAAGCCTGTACTCCCTGTCTGTACCCAAAACAGAAGCCATGAGTAAATACATTCAGGAGCCTCTGGCTGCAGGCGTCATCCGGCCGTCTTCCTCCCCTGCCGGTGCAAGCTTGATCTCCGTAACGCCAACCATCTTGTCCGCATTCGCAAAGGGGACGAGTGGAAGACGGCCTTCAACACCACCTCAGGCCACTACGAGGATCTGGTCATGCCATTCGGTCTCACCAATGCCCCCACCGTCTTCCAAGCCCTGGTAAATGACATTCTCAGGGACATGCTGAACCAATTTGTTTCAGTGTATCTCGACGACATTTTGATTTTTTTCTATGTCCCTTGCTGAACACACAGGTCACATCCACAGAGTTCTCTAGTGCCTTCTGGAGAACCAGCTCTTTGTGAAGGCTGAGAAATATGAGTTTTACCGCAATCCTGTCTCCTTCCTGGGGTCTGTAATTTCAGGCGATTCCATTCAGATGGACCAACAGAAGGTCAAGGTGGTGGTCGAATGGCCCCAAACTTCGACTTGTCAGGAGCTGCAACATTTCTTGGGCTTTGCTAACTTCTGTTGCCTCTTCATCAGAAACTACGGTACACTGGCTGCAACCCTCATTGCTCTTACCTCATAGGCTGTCAGATTCTCCTGGTCCCCTGCTGCTGAAAAAGCATTCTCTGACCTGAAGGAACATTTCACCTCTGTCCCCATCCTGATTCAACCCGACACCGATGGGCAGTTCATTGTGGAGGTGGATGTGTCTGACATTGGAGTAGGAGCTGTTCTCTCTCAGCACACGGCCAAGGATGAGAAGGTACACCCCTGCGCCTTCTCTCACCGCCTCACTCCCACGGAGTGGAATTACGATGTGGGATACCGGGAGCTGCTGGCTGTCAAGCTAGCTCTGGAGGAGTGGAGGCATTGGCCGGAGGGAGCAAATTCTTAGTCCGGACTAATCACAAGAATCTGGAATATATCTGTACAGCCAAGCGTCTCTACTCCCATCAAGCTCATTGGTCCGTTTTTCTCAAGATTCAATTTTACTCTGTCCTTCCGCCCCAGTTCCAAGAATGGAAAATCTGATGCCCTCTCCTGAAGATTTCCCTCCTGTGAAACCCCTGAGGTACCCAATGTCATCCTCCTTGCTCACATCTCGTGGGTGCAATGCAATGGGACATTGAATCCATTGTGCAAGCTGCTCAACAGAGCAAGGCAGCCCCTAGTCAATGCCCCACTAACCGTGTTTATGTTCCCAGTTCTGTCCACTCACAGGTATTGCAGTGGGGTCATTCTTCCAGGTTATCCTGTCACTCTGGAACCGGGCGTACTCAGGCCTTCATCAATCAGTGGTTCTGGTGGCCCTCCATGGGAGATGACATCTGCAACTTTGTCTCAGCTTGCTCAATCTGTGCTCAAGTCAAGAACTCTAACTGGTCACCTGTTGGTCTGTGACAACCCCTGTCTATCCCCAAGAGATCCTGGTCCCACAGTGCCCTGGATTTTGTCACCGGTCTTCCCCCATCAGATGGTAATACCACCATTCTCACAGTAGTTGATTGTTTCTCCAAGTCTGTACACTTCATTCCTTTACCTAAACACCCCTCTGCCAAAGAAACAGCCAAACTGCATGTCTTTAAATTACATGGTTTACCTGTAGATGTTGTGTCAGACAGGGGCTCTCAATTCACATCCAATTTCTGGAGGGCATTCTGTAATCTTCTGGGTGCTGCTGTGATTCTGTCTTCAGGATTCCACTCACAGACCAATGGCCAGACTGAGTGGGCCAACCACCAGCTGGAGACAGTATTGTGGTGTCTGGTCTCCCAGAACCCCTCTGCGTGGAGTCAGCAGCTACCGTGGGCTGAGTACGCCATAAACTCTCATCCGTCCTCATCCACCGGTCTGTCCCCTTTCGAGGGCTGCCTTGGCTACAGTCTCCACTGTTTCCTGCCCAGGAGGAGGAGGTTGGCATTCCATCTGCCGAGGCATTCATCCATCGTTGTCATTGGACGTGGAGGAGCACTTGCTCTGCCCTTCTCCGTGCCTCTGCTAGGATCAAGTGTCAAGCTGACCGCCATCGATCCAAGGCCCCATGTTACCGCCAGGGACAGCGTGTGGGGCTTTCAACCCGATACCTGCCCCTCGAGGTGGAATCCCACAAGCTCACCCCCCACTTCATCGGCCCCTTTCCCATTGCTAAAGTCATCAGCCTTGCTACTGTTCATCTCAAGCTGTCTTCCACTCTGCCACATTCATCCCACCTTTCACGTGTCCCACATCAAGCCTTTCATAAGCCAACCCGTGTCCTATTTCCAAACCCTCCTCCCCCACAGCTCATTGATGGGTTAGAGGCCTTGTCGACTGCTGGACGTTCATCGTCGGGGCCATGGCCTCCAGTACTTTGTGGACTGGGAGGGCTACAGTCCTGAGGAGAGGAGCTGGGTCCCCACCCATGACACTCTGGAGCCCTCTCTCATCAGGGACTTATATCACGGGGCCCAGCTCTACCTGCCGTGACACCAGGAGGCATCTGTAGAGGGTGGGAAACTGTCAGTACCTCCAGGTGAATGCTGTCTTTTTGTGTGTTTCCCCCTAGCTGTCAGTCTGTGGTTTTGTATTGCCATGTGCTCCTGTCCCTGTTCCTGCTCTACTCCGGCCCCTGTATCACTGAGTACTCCGTCTCTCATCTGTTTCTCATTATCACCTGTATTGCTGCCACCTGTGTCTCATTGTGCTCCACCTATCATCTGCCTCTCTGTTTATTGCTCAGTGTAGCTCAGTCCTGTGTTTTCACCTGTTTGTTGCCAGATTGTGCCAGTGAATTTTCCTGAGCCTTTCCAGCATTTGTATCTGTACTCTGTCCATCTGAATATCGACTCTGCCTGATTCCTAATTCTGGTTTTTGGATTTCTCTGGATATTTTGATCTCTGCCTGAACTTTGATGCTGACCTTGTTTGTACCTCGGGATTTGTTACTCAATTAACAGCAGAGTGTGCACAGCACTGGGTCTGCGATCGGATCCCTGCTCCAGCGTCCTGGCAGGAACAGAATGTTCCCCAGCAGGGACAATACACAGTGTCGGGGTCGGAGTCTCCAGCTTCCCTCAGGATAGACCCAGCTTCCTGGAAACGCCACACATCCACTGAACTCAAACAGTCCAACCTGCCCCACCCACATTAGATTGTGGTGCCAATGCTTCATAGCTCTCGGCAAGACACTGGTGAACGATCTTAGAGTTGCAGTACAACTCCTCACACCAACAGCACAATTGCCCCCGAATCGGAGGAAGAAAGCAGCTGCAACTGGGAGTGTCTGAACAACAATAGGAAATTGCCACCTTTTCACAGGCAAGGCGAAAACCACAGCCCTCAACGCCATAAATCAAATGATCGCTGAACTCCTGCACCTTGTCTTCAGGGCCCTCGGCTGCAATTGGCTCCTACACCTTTTCACCATCAGAGCTTAATCAGTGAAAACAGTTCATCACATTCCATTCACTTTCCCATTTAACACTGGTAATCCCCCCAGTGCCAAGTTCCCTGTCCCCTTCTCGAACACTGGTAATCCCCCCAGTGCCAAGTTCCCTGTCCCCTGCTCAAACACTGGTAATACCCCCAGTGCCAAGTACCCTGTCTCCTGCTCGAACACTGGTGATCACCCCAGTGTCATGTGCCCTGTCCCCTGCTCAAACACTGGTAATCCCCCCAGTGTCACGTGCCCTGTCTCCTGCTCGAACACTGGTGATCCCCCAGTGTCAAGTTCCCTGTCCCCTTCTCGAACACTGGTAATCCCCCCAGTGCCAAGTTCCCTGTCCCCTTCTCGAACACTGGTAATCCCCCCAGTGTCACGTGCCCTGTCCCCTTCTCGAACTGGTAATCCCCCCAGTGCCAAGTTCCCTGTCCCCTTCTCGAACACTGGTAATCCCCCCAGTGCCAAGTTCCCTGTCCCCTTCTCGAACACTGGTAATCCCCCCAGTGCCAAGTTCCCTGTCCCCTGCTCAAACACTGGTAATCCCCCCAGTGCCAAGTTCCCTGTCCCCTGCTCGAACACTGGTAATCCCCCCAGTGTCACATGCCCTGTCCCCTTCTCGAACACTGGTAATCCCCCCAGTGCCAAGTTCCCTGTCCCCTGCTCGAACACTGGTGATTCCCCCAGTGTCATGTGCTCAGTCCCCTGCTCGAACACTGGTAATCCCCCCAGTGTCACGTGCCCTGTCCCCTGCTCGAACACTGGTGATTCCCCCAGTGTCGTGTGCTCAGTCCCCTGCTCGAACACTGGCAATCCCCCCAGTGTCGTGTGCTCAGTCCCCTGCTCGAACACTGGTGATCCCCCAGTGTCGTGTGCTCAGTCCCCTGCTCGAAAACTGGTAATCCCCCTCAGTGTCACGTTCCCTGTCCCCTGCTCGAACACTGGTAATCCCCCCAGTGCCAAGTTCCCTGTCCCCTGCTCGAACACTGGTAATCCCCCCAGTGTCGTGTGCCCTGTCCCCTGCTCGAACACTGGTAATCCCCCCAGTGTCACGTGCCCTGTCCCCTGCTCAAACACTGGTAATCCCCCCAGTGTCACGTGCCCTGTCTCCTGCTCGAACACTGGTGATCCCCCAGTGTCGTGTGCCCTGGCCCCTGCTCGAACACTGGTGATCACCCCAGTGTCATGTGCTCAGTCCCCTGCTCAAACACTGGTAATCCCCCCAGTGCCACGTGCTCTGTCCCCTGCTCGAACACTGGTAATCCCCCCAGTGTCACGTACCCTGTCCCCTGCTCGAACACTGGTGATCCCCAGTGTCATGTCCCCTGTCCCCTGCTCGAACACTGGTAATCCCCCCAGTGTCACATGCCCTGTCCCCTGCTCGGACACTGGTAATCCCCACAGTGTCACGTGCCCTGTCCCCTGCTCGAACACTGGTGATCCCCCAGTGTCGTGTGCTCAGTCCCCTGCTCGAACACTGGTAATCCCCCCAGTGTCACGTGCCCTGTCCCCTGCTCGAACACTGGTGATTCCCCCAGTGTAACGTGCCCTGTCCCCTGTTCAAACACTGGTAATCCCCCCAGTGTCACCTGCCCTGTCCCCTGCTCGAACACTGGTGATTCCCCCAGTGTCACGTGCCCTGTCCCCTGCTCGAACACTGGTGATCACCCCAGTGTCATGTGCTCAGTCCCCTGCTCGAACACTGGTGATCCCCCAGTGTCGTGTGCCCTGTCCCCTGCTCGAACACTGGTGATCACCCCAGTGTCATGTGCTCAGTCCCCTGCTCTAACACTGGTAATCCCCCCAGTGCCAAGTTCCCTGTCTCCTGCTCGAACACTGGTGATCACCCCAGTGTCATGTGCCCTGTCCCCTGCTCAAACACTGGTAATCCCCCCAGTGTCACGTGCCCTGTCTCCTGCTCGAACACTGGTGATCCCCCAGTGTCAAGTTCCCTGTCCCCTTCTCGAACACTGGTAATCCCCCCAGTGCCAAGTTCACTGTCCCCTTCTCGAACACTGGTAATCCCCCCAGTGTCACGTGCCCTGTCCCCTTCTCGAACTGGTAATCCCCCCAGTGCCAAGTTCCCTGTCCCCTTCTCGAACACTGGTAATCCCCCCAGTGCCAAGTTCCCTGTCCCCTTCTCGAACACTGGTAATCCCCCCAGTGCCAAGTTCCCTGTCCCTGCTCAAACACTGGTAATCCCCCCAGTGCCAAGTTCCCTGTCCCCTGCTCGAACACTGGTAATCCCCCCAGTGTCACATGCCCTGTCCCCTTCTCGAACACTGGTAATCCCCCCAGTGCCAAGTTCCCTGTCCCCTGCTCGAACACTGGTGATTCCCCCAGTGTCATGTGCTCAGTCCCCTGCTCGAACACTGGTAATCCCCCCAGTGTCACGTGCCCTGTCCCCTGCTCGAACACTGGTGATTCCCCCAGTGTCGTGTGCTCAGTCCCCTGCTCGAACACTGGTAATCCCCCCAGTGTCACGTACCCTGTCCCCTGCTCGAACACTGGCAATCCCCCCAGTGTCGTGTGCTCAGTCCCCTGCTCGAAAACTGGTAATCCCCCCAGTGTCGTGTGCTCAGTCCCCTGCTCGAACACTGGTGATCCCCCAGTGTCGTGTGCTCAGTCCCCTGCTCGAAAACTGGTAATCCCCCTCAGTGTCACGTTCCCTGTCCCCTGCTCGAACACTGGTAATCCCCCCAGTGCCAAGTTCCCTGTCCCCTGCTCGAACACTGGTAATCCCCCCAGTGTCGTGTGCCCTGTCCCCTGCTCGAACACTGGTAATCCCCCCAGTGTCACGTGCCCTGTCCCCTGCTCAAACACTGGTAATCCCCCCAGTGTCACGTGCCCTGTCTCCTGCTCGAACACTGGTGATCCCCCAGTGTCGTGTGCCCTGTCCCCTGCTCGAACACTGGTGATCACCCCAGTGTCATGTGCTCAGTCCCCTGCTCAAACACTGGTAATCCCCCCAGTGCCACGTGCTCTGTCCCCTGCTCGAACACTGGTAATCCCCCCAGTGTCACGTACCCTGTCCCCTGCTCGAACACTGGTGATCCCCAGTGTCATGTCCCCTGTCCCCTGCTCGAACACTGGTAATCCCCCCAGTGTCACATGCCCTGTCCCCTGCTCGGACACTGGTAATCCCCACAGTGTCACGTGCCCTGTCCCCTGCTCGAACACTGGTCATCCCCCAGTGTCGTGTGCTCAGTCCCCTGCTCGAACACTGGTAATCCCCCCAGTGTCACGTGCCCTGTCCCCTGCTCGAACACTGGTGATTCCACCAGTGTCACGTGCCCTGTCCCCTGTTCGAACACTGGTAATCCCCCCAGTGTCACTTGCCCTGTCCCCTGCTCGAACACTGGTGATTCCCCCAGTGTCACGTGCCCTGTCCCCTGCTCGAACACTGGTGATCACCCCAGTGTCATGTGCTCAGTCCCCTGCTCGAACACTGGTGATCCCCCAGTGTCGTGTGCCCTGTCCCCTGCTCGAACACTGGTGATCACCCCAGTGTCATGTGCTCAGTCCCCTGCTCTAACACTGGTAATCCCCCCAGTGTCATGTGCTCAGTCCCCTGCTCGAACACTGGTGATCACCCCAGTGTCATGTGCTCAGTCCCCTGCTCGAACACTGGTAATCCCCCCAGTGCCATGTTCCCTGTCCCCTGCTCGAACACTGGTGATTCCCCCAGTGTCACGTGCCCTGTCCCCTGCTCGAACACTGGTGATCACCCCAGTGTCATGTGCTCAGTCCCCTGCTCGAACACTGGTGATCCCCCAGTGTCGTGTGCCCTGTCCCCTGCTCGAACACTGGTGATCACCCCAGTGTCATGTGCTCAGTCCCCTGCTCTAACACTGGTAATCCCCCCAGTGTCATGTGCTCAGTCCCCTGCTCGAACACTGGTGATCACCCCAGTGTCATGTGCTCAGTCCCCTGCTTGAACACTGGTGATCCCCAGTGTCGTGTGCTCAGTCCCCTGCTCGAACACTGGTAATCCCCCCAGTGCCATGTTCCCTGTCCCTGCTCGAACACTGGTGGTCACCCCAGTGTCATTTGCCCTGTCCCCTGCTTGAACACTGGTGTTCCCCCAGTGTCAGGTGCCCTGTCCACTGCTCGAACACTGGTGATCCCCCCAGTGTCACATTCCCTGTCCCCTGCTCGAACACTGGTGATCCCCAGTGTCACGTGCCCTGTCCCCTGCTCAAACACTGGTGATCCCCCAGTGTCACGTGCCCTGTCCATTGCTCGAACACTGGTGATCCCCCAGTGTCGTGTGCTCAGTCCCCTGCTCAAACACTGGTGATCCCCCAGTGTCACGTGCCCTGTCCCCTGCTCAAACACTGGTGATCCCCCAGTGTCGTGTGCTCAGTCCCCTGCTCGAAAACTGGTGATTCCCCCAGTGTCACGTGCCCTGTCCCCTGTTCGAACACTGGTAATCCCCCCAGTGTCACTTGCCCTGTCCCCTGCTCGAACACTGGTGATTCCCCCAGTGTCACGTGCCCTGTCCCCTGCTCGAACACTGGTGATCCCCCAGTGTCATGTGCCCTGTCCCCTGCTCGAACACTGGTGATCACCCCAGTGTCATGTGCTCAGTCCCCTGCTCTAACACTGGTAATCCCCCCAGTGTCAGGTGCTCAGTCCCCTGCTCGAACACTGGTGATCCCCAGTGTTGTGTGCTCAGTCCCCTGCTCGAACACTGGTAATCCCCCCAGTGCCATGTTCCCTGTCCCCTGCTCGAACACTGGTGATTCCCCCAGTGTCACGTGCCCTGTCCCCTGCTCGAACACTGGTGATCACCCCAGTGTCATGTGCTCAGTCCCCTGCTCGAACACTGGTGATCCCCCAGTGTCGTGTGCCCTGTCCCCTGCTCGAACACTGGTGATCACCCCAGTGTCATGTGCTCAGTCCCCTGCTCTAACACTGGTAATCCCCCCAGTGTCATGTGCTCAGTCCCCTGCTCGAACACTGGTGATCACCCCAGTGTCATGTGCTCAGTCCCCTGCTTGAACACTGGTGATCCCCAGTGTCGTGTGCTCAGTCCCCTGCTCGAACACTGGTAATCCCCCCAGTGCCATGTTCCCTGTCCCTGCTCGAACACTGGTGGTCACCCCAGTGTCATTTGCCCTGTCCCCTGCTTGAACACTGTGTTCCCCCAGTGTCAGGTGCCCTGTCCACTGCTCGAACACTGGTGATCCCCCCAGTGTCACATTCCCTGTCCCCTGCTCGAACACTGGTGATCCCCAGTGTCACGTGCCCTGTCCCCTGCTCAAACACTGGTGATCCCCCAGTGTCACGTGCCCTGTCCACTGCTCGAACACTGGTGATCCCCCAGTGTCGTGTGCTCAGTCCCCTGCTCAAACACTGGTGATCCCCCAGTGTCACGTGCCCTGTCCCCTGCTCAAACACTGGTGATCCCCCAGTGTCGTGTGCTCAGTCCCCTGCTCGAAAACTGGTGATTCCCCCAGTGTCACGTGCCCTGTCCCCTGTTCGAACACTGGTAATCCCCCCAGTGTCACTTGCCCTGTCCCCTGCTCGAACACTGGTGATTCCCCCAGTGTCACGTGCCCTGTCCCCTGCTCGAACACTGGTGATCCCCCAGTGTCGTGTGCCCTGTCCCCTGCTCGAACACTGGTGATCACCCCAGTGTCATGTGCTCAGTCCCCTGCTCTAACACTGGTAATCCCCCCAGTGTCAGGTGCTCAGTCCCCTGCTCGAACACTGGTGATCCCCAGTGTTGTGTGCTCAGTCCCCTGCTTGAACTCTGGTAATCCCCCCAGTGCCACGTTCCCTGTCCCTGCTCGAACACTGGTGGTCACCTCAGTGTCTTTTGCCCTGTCCCCTGCTTGAACACTGGTGTTCCCCCAGTGTCAGGTGCCCTGTCCACTGCTCGAACACTGGTAATCTCCCCAGTGTCACATGCCCTGTCCCCTGCTCGAACACTGGTGATCCCCCAGTGTCACGTGCCCTGTCCACTGCTCGAACACTGGTGATCCCCCCAGTGTCATGTGCTCAGTCCCCTGCTCGAACACTGGTAATTCCCCCAGTGTCATGTGCTCAGTCTCCTGCTCAAACACTGGTGATCCCCCAGTGTCATGTGCTCAGTCCCCTGCTCGAACACTGGTGATCCCCCCAGTGTCATGTGCTCAGTCCCCTGCTCGAACACTGGTAATTCCCCCAGTGTCACGTGCCCTGTCCCCTGCTCAAACACTGGTGATCACCCCAGTGTCACTTGCCCTGTCCCCTGCTCGAACACTGGTGATCCCCCAGTGTCACGTGCCCTGTCCACTGCTCGAACACTGGTAATCCCCCCAGTGTCATGTGCTCAGTCCCCTGCTCGAACACTGGTAATTCCCCCAGTGTCATGTGCTCAGTCCCCTGCTCGAACACTGGTAATCCCCTCAGTGTCACGTGCCCTGTCCCCTGCTCGAACACAGGTAACCCCCTCCAGTGTCGTGTGCACAGTCCCCTGCTCGAACACTGGTGATCACCCCAGTGTCACGTGCCCTGTCCCCTGCTCGAACACTGGTGATCACCCCAGTGTCACGTGCCCTGTCCCCTGCTCGAACACTGGTGATCCCCCAGTGTCGTGTGCCCTGTCCACTGATCTACTCCCTATGTGCTTTGTGACCAGGTACCGCAACAACTTCCTCTTTAAATTTGCGAATTCCACTGTTTTGGGCTGAATCAACAACAATGATGAAAGTAGTTGCAGAAAGAGATTTCCAGCCTTGTGTCATGGCTTCTAAACACGAACCTGGCCTTTAACGTCTGCAGAATGAGAGAACTGGTTGTTGACAGTAGGGGAAAAGACAGGGTTTTCAAGGAATGAACACTGTCCCATCCTTATCAAGTTACCGTAGAAATGATTGACAACTTCAAGTTCCTTTTCACCCATATCACCGGCAATATCAGCTGGTCGCTCCTTACTGATGTAATGATCAAGAAAGGGCATCTACATGTGTACTTCCCAGATGTGAAAGAAAATCCACTTTGTAAATGAGAGATCTCTCCAACTACATCCTTGAGCTACAAATGTATCTCAACTTGGAGTAACGATTGTAGTGTTACCCTGATGAATTCTGTCTCACTCAGCATTGTATAACGACTGTTTGGTTACCGTGATGTATTGTGTCTCAGCCTGGTATAACGACTGTTCAGTTTCCCTGATGCATTCTGTCCAACTCAGCCTGGTATAACGACTGTTCAGTAACCCTGATGGATGGTGTCTCAGCCTGGTATAATGACTGTCTGGTTACCCTGATGGATTGTGTCTCAGCCTGGAATAATGACTGTTCTGTTACCCTGATGGATTGTGTCTCACTCAGCCTGGTATAACGACTGTTCTGTTACCCTGATGGATTGTGTCTCACTCAGCCTGGTATAACGACTGTTCTGTTACCCTGACAGATTGAGTCTCACTCAGCCTGGTATCACGACTGTTCTGTTACCCTGATAGATTGTGTCTCACTCAGTCTGGTATAACGACTGTTCGGTTACACTCATGGATTGTGTCTCACTCAGTCTGGTATAATGACTGTTCTGTTACCGTGATGGATTGTGTCTCACTCAGTCTGGTATAATGACTGTTCTGTTACCCTGATGGATTGTGTCTCACTCAGTCTGGTATAACGACTGTTGGGTTACCCTGATGGATTGTGTCTCACTTAGTCTGGTATATTGACTGTTCTGTTACCCTGATGGATTGTGTCTCACTCAGTCTGGTATAACGAATGTTCGGTTACCCTCATGGATTGTGTCTCAGCCTCGTATAACGACTGTTTGGTTAACCTGATGCATTCTGTCCAACTCAGCCTCGTATATTGACTGTTCGGTTACCCTGATGGATTGTGTCTCAGTCAGCATTGTATAACGACTGTTCGGTTACCCTGATGGATTGTCTCTCAGCCTGGTATAACGACTGTTCAGTTACCCTGATGCATTCTGTCCAACACAGCCTGGCATAACGACTGTTCAGTAACAGAGATGGATTGTGTCTCAGCCTGGTATAACGACTGTTTGGTAACCCTTATGGATTGTGTCTCAGCCTGGTATAATGACTGTTTGGTTACCGTGATGGATTGTGTCTCACTCAGTCTGGTATAACGACTGTTCGGTTACCCTGATGGATTGTGTCTCAAACTGGTATAATGACTGTTCGGTTACCGTGATGGATTGTATCTCAGCCTCGTAAAATGACTGTTCAGATACGCTGATGTATTGTGTCTCAGACTGGTATAACGACTGTTCAGTTACCCTGATGCATTCTGTCCAACTCAGCCTGGCATAACGACTGTTCAGTAACCCTGATGGATTGTGTCTCACTCAGCCTGCTATAATGACTGTTCAGAAACCCTGATGGATTGTGTCTCAGCCTGGTATAATGACTGTTTGGTAACCCTGATGGATTGTGTCTCAGCCTGGTATAATGACTGTTCAGTAACCCTGATGGATTGTGTCTCAGCCTGGTATAACGACTGTTCAGTAACCCTGATGGATTGTGTCTCAGCCTGGTATAACGACTTTTCTGTTACCCTGATGGATTGTGTCTCATTCAGCATTGTATAACGACTGTTCTGTTACGCTGATGGATTGTGTCTCACTGCATCTGGTATAACGACAGTTCTGTTACCCTGACGGATTGTGTCTCACTCCGCATTGTATAACGACTGTTCTGTTACCCTGATGGATTGTGTCCCACTCAGCATTGTATAACGACTGTACGGTTACCATGATGGATTGTGTCTCACTCCATCTGGTATAAAGACTGTTCTGTTACCCTGATGGATTGTGTCTCACTCAGCATTGTATAATGACTGTTTGGTTACCGTGATGGATTGTGTCTCACTCAGTCTGGTATAACGACTGTTGGGTTACCCTGATGGATTGTGTCTCACTTAGTCTGGTATAATGACTGTTCTGTTACCCTGATGGATTGTGTCTCACTCAGCCTGGTATAACGACTGTTCTGTTACCCTGATGGATTGAGTCTCACTCAGCCTGGTATCACGACTGTTCTGTTACCCTGATAGATTGTGTCTCACTCAGTCTGGTATAATGACTGTTCTGTTACCGTGATGGATTGTGTCTCACTCAGTCTGGTATAATGACTGTTCTGTTACCCTGATGGATTGTGTCTCACTCAGTCTGGTATAACGACTGTTGGGTTACCCTGATGGATTGTGCCTCACTTAGTCTGGTATATTGACTGTTCTGTTACCCTGATGGATTGTGTCTCACTCAGTCTGGTATAACGACTGTTCGGTTACCCTCATGGATTGTGTCTCAGCCTCGTATAACGACTGTTTGGTTACCCTGATGCATTCTGTCCAACTCAGCCTCGTATATTGACTGTTCGGTTACCCTGATGGATTGTGTCTCAGTCAGCATTGTATAACGACTGTTCGGTTACCCTGATGGATTGTCTCTCAGCCTGGTATAACGACTGTTCAGTTACCCTGATGCATTCTGTCCAACACAGCCTGGCATAACGACTGTTCAGTAACAGAGATGGATTGTGTCTCAGCCTGGTATAACGACTGTTTGGTAACCCTTATGGATTGTGTCTCAGCCTGGTATAATGACTGTTTGGTTACCGTGATGGATTGTGTCTCACTCAGTCTGGTATAACGACTGTTCGGTTACCCTGATGGATTGTGTCTCAAACTGGTATAATGACTGTTCGGTTACCGTGATGGATTGTATCTCAGCCTCGTATAATGACTGTTCAGATACGCTGATGTATTGTGTCTCAGACTGGTATAACGACTGTTCAGTTACCCTGATGCATTCTGTCCAACTCAGCCTGGCATAACGACTGTTCAGTAACCCTGATGGATTGTGTCTCACTCAGCCTGCTATAATGACTGTTCAGAAACCCTGATGGATTGTGTCTCAGCCTGGTATAATAACTGTTTGGTAACCCTGATGGATTGTGTCTCAGCCTGGTATAATGACTGTTCAGTAACCCTGATGGATTGTGTCTCAGCCTGGTATAACGACTGTTCAGTAACCCTGATGGATTGTGTCTCAGCCTGGTATAACGACTTTTCTGTTACCCTGATGGATTGTGTCTCATTCAGCATTGTATAACGACTGTTCTGTTACGCTGATGGATTGTGTCTCACTGCATCTGGTATAACGACAGTTCTGTTACCCTGACGGATTGTGTCTCACTCCGCATTGTATAACGACTGTTCTGTTACCCTGATGGATTGTGTCTCACTCAGCATTGTATAATGACTGTTTGGTTACCGTAATGGATTGTGTCTCAAACAGTCTGGTATAATGGCTGTTCGGTTACCCTGATGGATTGTGTCTCACTCAGCCTGGTATAACGACAGTTCGGTTACCCTGATGGATTCTGTGTCACTCAGACTGGTATAACGACTGTTCGGTAACCCTGATGGATTGTGTCTCACTCAGTCTGGTATAACGACTGTTCGGTTACCCTGATGGATTCTGTCTCACTCAGCATTGTATAACGACTGTTTGGTTATCGTGATGGATTGTGTCTGGCTCAGCCAGGTATAATGACTGTTCGGTTACCCTGATGGATTGTGTCTCACTCAGTCTGGTATAACGACTGTTTGGTTACCCTCATGGATTGTGTCTCACTCAGCCTGGTA
This sequence comes from Hypanus sabinus, assembly GCF_030144855.1. Classification (NCBI taxonomy): domain Eukaryota; kingdom Metazoa; phylum Chordata; class Chondrichthyes; order Myliobatiformes; family Dasyatidae; genus Hypanus; species Hypanus sabinus. Next base: position 97,716,667 of record NC_082707.1, on the reverse strand, counting down.
TAACGACTGTTCTGTTATACTGATGGATTGTGTCTCACTCAGCCTGGTACAATGACTGTTCTGTTACCCTGATGGATTGTGTCTCACTCCATCTGGTATGATGACTGTTCTGTTACCCAGATGGATTGTGTCTCACTGAGTCTGGTATAACGAATGTTTGGTTACCATGATGGATTGTGTCTCACTCAGCCTGGTATAACGACTGTTCTGTTACCCTGATGGATTGCGTCTCACTCAGCCTGGTATAACGACTGTTCGGTTACCCTGATGGATTCTGTCTCACTCAGCATTGTATAACGACTGTTTGGTTACCGTGATGGATTGTGTCTCACTCAGACTGGTATAATTACTGTTCTGTTACCCTGATGGATTATGTCTCACTCAGTCTGGTATAACGATTGTTCGGTTACCCTGACGGATTGTGTCTCACTCAACATTGTATAATGACTGTACGGTTACCGTGATGGATTGTGTCTCACTCCACCTGGTATAACGACTGTTCGGTTACCCTGATGGATTGTGTCTCACTCAGTCTGGTATAATGACTGTTCGGTTACCCTCATGGATTGTGTCTCACTCAGTCTGGTATAACGACTGTTCGGTTACCCTCATGGATTGTGTCTCAGCCTCGTATAACGACTGTTTGGTTACCCTGATGCATTCTGTCCAACTCAGCCTCGTATAATGACTGTTTGGTTACCGTGATGGATTGTGTCTCACTCAGTCTGGTATAACGACTGTTCGGTTACCCTGATGGATTGTGTCTCACTCAGACTGGTAGAACGACTGTTCGGTTACCCTGATGGATTGTGTCTCAGTCAGCATTGTATAATGACTGTTTGGTTACCGTGATGGATTGTGTCTCACTCAGCCTGGTATAACGACTGTTCAGTTACCCTGATGGATTGTGTCTCACTCAGTCTGGTATAATGACTGTTCGGTTACCCTCATGGATTGTGTCTCACTCAGTCTGGTATAACGACTGATCGGTTACCCTGATGGATTGTGTCTCACTCAGTCTGGTATAACGACTGTTCGGTTACCCTCATGGATTGTGTCTCAGCCTCGTATAACGACTGTTTGGTTACCCTGATGCATTCTGTCCAACTCAGCCTCGTATAATGACTGTTTGGTTACCGTGATGGATTGTGTCTCACTCAGTCTGGTATAACGACTGTTCGGTTACCCTGATGGATTGTGTCTCACTCAGACTGGTAGAACGACTGTTCGGTTACCCTGATGGATTGTGTCTCAGTCAGCATTGTATAACGACTGTTCGGTTACCCAGATGGATTGTATCTCAGCCTGGTATAACGACTGTTCAGTTACCCTGATGCATTCTGTCCAACTCAGCCTGGCATAATGACCGTTAAGTAACCCAGATGGATTGTGTCTCAGCCTGGTATAACGACTGTTTGGTAACCCTTATGGATTGTGTCTCAGCCTGGTATAATGACTGTTTGGTTACCGTGATGGATTGTGTCTCACTCAGTCTGGTATAACGACTGTTCGGTTACCCTGATGGATTGTGTCTCAGCCTGGTATAATGACTGTTCGGTTACCGTGATGGATTGTATCTCAGCCTCGTATAATGACTGTTCAGATACGCTGATGTATTGTGTCTCAGACTGGTATAACGACTGTTCAGTTACCCTGATGCATTCTGTCCAACTCAGCCTGGCATAATGACTGTTCAGTAACCCTGATGGATTGTGTCTCACTCAGCCTGCTATAATGACTGTTCAGAAACCCTGATGGATTGTGTCTCAGCCTGGTATAATGACTGTTTGGTAACCCTGATGGATTGTGTCTCAGCCTCGTATAACGACTGTTTGGTTACCCTGATGCATTCTGTCCAACTCAGCCTCGTATAATGACTGTTTGGTTACCGTGATGGATTGTGTCTCACTCAGTCTGGTATAACGACTGTTCGGTTACCCTGATCGATTGTGTCTCACTCAGAGTGGTAGAACGACTGTTCGGTTACCCTGATGGATTGTGTCTCAGTCAGCATTGTATAACGACTGTTCGGTTACCCAGATGGATTGTATCTCAGCCTGGTATAACGACTGTTCAGTTACCCTGATGCATTCTGTCCAACTCAGCCTGGCATAATGACCGTTAAGTAACCCAGATGGATTGTGTCTCAGCCTGGTATAACGACTGTTTGGTAACCCTTATGGATTGTGTCTCAGCCTGGTATAATGACTGTTTGGTTACAGTGATGGATTGTGTCTCACTCAGTCTGGTATAACGACTGTTCGGTTACCCTGATGGATTGCGTCTCAGCCTGGTATAATGACTGTTCGGTTACCGTGATGGATTGTATCGCAGCCTCGTATAATGACTGTTCAGATACGCTGATGTATTGTGTCTCAGACTGGTATAACGACTGTTCAGTTACCCTGATGCATTCTGTCCAACTCAGCCTGGCATAATGACTGTTCAGTAACCCTGATGGATTGTGTCTCACTCAGCCTGCTATAATGACTGTTCAGAAACCCTGATGGATTGTGTCTCAGCCTGGTATAATGACTGTTTGGTAACCCTGATGGATTGTGTCTCAGCCTGGTATAATGACTGTTCAGTAACCCTGATGGATTGTGTCTCAGCCTGGTATAACGACTGTTCAGTAACCCTGATGGATTGTGTCTCAGCCTGGTATAACGACTTTTCTGTTACCCTGATGGATTGTGTCTCATTCAGCATTGTATAACGACTGTTCTGTTACGCTGATGGATTGTGTCTCACTCAGTCTGGTAGAACGACTGTTCTGTTACCCTGTTGGATTGTGTCTCACTCAGCATTGTATAACGACTGTACGGTTACCGTGATGGATTGTGTCTCACTGCATCTGGTATAACGACTGTTCTGTTACCCTGACGGATTGTGTCTCACTCAGCATTGTATAACGACTGTACGGTTACCGTGATGGATTGTGTCTCACTCCATCTGGTATAACGACTGTTCTGTTACCCTGATGGATTGTGTCTCACTCAGCATTGTATAATGACTGTTTGGTTACCGTGATGGATTGTGTCTCACTCCATCTGGTATAACGACTGTTCTGTTACCCTAATGGCTTGTGTCTCACTCCATCTGGTATAACGACTGTTCTGTTACCCAGATGGATTGTGTCTCACTCAGCATTGTATAACGACTGTACGGTTACCGTGATGGATTGTGTCTCACTCCATCTGGTATAACGACTGTTCTGTTACCCAGATGGATTGTGTCTCACTCAGCATTGTATAACGACTGTACGGTTACCGTGATGGATTGTGTCTCACTCCATCTGGTATAACGACTGTTCTGTTACCCTGATGGATTGTGTCTCACTCAGCATTGTATAATGACTGTTTGGTTACCCTGATGGATTGTGTCTCACTCAGCCTGGTATAACGACTGTTCGGTTACCCTGATGGATTGTGTCTCACTCAGTCTGGTATAATGACTGTTCGGTTACCCTCATGGATTGTGTCTCACTCAGTCTGGTATAACGACTGTTCGGTTACCCTGATGGATTGTGTCTCAGTCAGCATTGTATAACGACTGTTCGGTTACCCAGATGGATTGTATGTCAGCCTGGTATAACGACTGTTCAGTTACCCTGATGCATTCTGTCCAACTCAGCCTGGCATAATGACCGTTAAGTAACCCAGATGGATTGTGTCTCAGCCTGGTATAACAACTGTTTGGTAACCCTTATGGATTGTGTCTCAGCCTGGTATAATGACTGTTTGATTATCGTGATGGATTGTGTCTCACTCAGTCTGGTATAACGACTGTTCGGTTACCCTGATGGATTGTGTCTCAGCCTGGTATAATGACTGTTCGGTTACCGTGATGGATTGTATCTCAGCCTCGTATAATGACTGTTCAGATACGCTGATGTATTGTGTCTCAGACTGGTATAACGACTGTTCAGTTACCCTGATGCATTCTGTCCAACTCAGCCTGGCATAATAACTGTTCAGTAACCCTGATGGATTGTGTCTCAGCCTGGTATAATGACTGATTGGTAACCCTGATGGATTGTGTCTCAGCCTGGTGTAATGACTGTTCAGTAACCCTGATAGATTGTGTCTCAGCCTGGTATAACGACTGTGTAGTAACCCTGATGGATTGTGTCTCAGCCTGGTATAACGACTTTTCTGTTACCCTGATGGATTGTGTCTCATTCAGCATTGTATAACGACTGTTCTGTTACGCTGATGGATTGTGTCTCACTCAGTCTGGTACAACGACTGTTCTGTTACCCTGTTGGATTGTGTCTCACTCAGCATTGTATAACGACTGTACAGTTACCGTGATGGATTGTGTCTCACTGCATCTGGTATAACGACTGTTCTGTTACCCTGACGGATTGTGTCTCACTCAGCATTGTATAACGACTGTACGGTTACCGTGAGGGATTGTGTCTCACTCCATCTGGTATAACGACTGTTCTGTTACCCTGATGGATTGTGTCTCACTCAGCATTGTATAATGACTGTTTGGTTACCGTGATGGATTGTGTCTCACTCCATCTGGTATAACGACTGTTCTGTTACCCTAATGGCTTGTGTCTCACTCCATCTGGTATAACGACTGTTCTGTTACCCAGATGGATTGTGTCTCACTCAGCATTGTATAACGACTGTACGGTTACCGTGATGGATTGTGTCTCACTCCATCTGGTATAACGACTGTTCTGTTACCCTGATGGATTGTGTCTCACTCAGCATTGTATAATGACTGTCTGGTTACCGTGATGGATTGTGTCTCACTCAGCCTGGTATAACGACTGTTCCGTTACCCTGATGGATTGTGTCTCACTCAGTCTGGTATAATGACTGTTCGGTGACGGTGATGTATTGTTTCTCAGCCTGGTATTACGACTGTTCGGTAACCCTGATGGATTGTGTCTCAGCCTGGTATAACGACTGTTCGGTAACCCTGATGGATTGTGACTCATTCAGTATTGTAGAACGACTGTACATTTACCGTGATGGATTGTGTCTCACTTTATCTGGTATAACGACTGTTCTGTTACCCTGATGGATTGTGTCTCACTCAGCATTGTATAACGACTGAACGGTTACCGTGATGGATTGTGTCTCACTCCATCTGTTATAATAACTGTTCTGTTACCCTGATGGATTGTGTCTCACTCAGTCTGGTATAACAACTGTTCGGTTACCATGATGGATTGTGTCTCACTCAGACTGGTATAATGACTGTTCGGTTACCCTGACGGATTCTGTCTCACTCAGTCTGGTATAATGACTATTCTGTTACCCTGATGGATTGTGTCTCACTCAGTCTGGTATAATGACTGTTCTGTTACCCTGATGGATGGTGTCTCACTCAGTCTGGTATAACGACTGTTCGGTAACCCTGATGGATTGTGTCTCAGCCTGGTATAATGACAGTTCGGTTACCCTGATGGATTGTGTCTCAGCCTCGTATAACGACTGTTTGGTTACCTTGATTCATTCTTTCCAACTCAGCCTCGTATAATGACAGTTCGGTTACCCTGATGGATTGTGTCTCAGCCTCGTATAACGACTGTTTGGTTACCTTGATTCATTCTTTCCAACTCAGCCTCGTATAATGACTGTTCGGTTACCCTGATGGATTGTGTCTCAGTCAGCATTGTATAACGACTGTTCGGTTACCCTGATGGATTGTCTATCAGCCTGGTATAACGACTGTTCGGGTACGCTGATGTATTGTGTCTCAGCCTGGTATAACGACTGTTCAGTTACCCTGATGCATTCTGTCCAACTCAGCCTGGCATAATGACCGTTAAGTAACCCAGATGGATTGTGTCTCAGCCTGGTATAACGACTGTTTGGTAACCCTTATGGATTGTGTCTCAGCCTGGTATAATGACTGTTTGGTTACCGTGATGGATTGTGTCTCACTCAGTCTGGTATAACGACTGTTCGGTTACCCTGATGGATTGTGTCTCAGCCTGGTATAATGACTGTTCGGTTACCGTGATGGATTGTATCTCAGCCTCGTATAATGACTGTTCAGATACGCTGATGTATTGTGTCTCAGACTGGTATAACGACTGTTCAGTTACCCTGATGCATTCTGTCCAACTCAGCCTGGCATAATGACTGTTCAGTAACCCTGATGGATTGTGTCTCACTCAGCCTGCTATAATGACTGTTCAGAAACCCTGATGGATTGTGTCTCAGCCTGGTATAATGACTGTTTGGTAACCCTGATGGATTGTGTCTCAGCCTCGTATAACGACTGTTTGGTTACCCTGATGCATTCTGTCCAACTCAGCCTCGTATAATGACTGTTTGGTTACCGTGATGGATTGTGTCTCACTCAGTCTGGTATAACGACTGTTCGGTTACCCTGATGGATTGTGTCTCACTCAGACTGGTAGAACGACTGTTCGGTTACCCTGATGGATTGTGTCTCAGTCAGCATTGTATAACGACTGTTCGGTTACCCAGATGGATTGTATCTCAGCCTGGTATAACGACTGTTCAGTTACCCTGATGCATTCTGTCCAACTCAGCCTGGCATAATGACCGTTAAGTAACCCAGATGGATTGTGTCTCAGCCTGGTATAACGACTGTTTGGTAACCCTTATGGATTGTGTCTCAGCCTGGTATAATGACTGTTTGGTTACCGTGATGGATTGTGTCTCACTCAGTCTGGTATAACGACTGTTCAGTTACCCTGATGGATTGTGTCTCAGCCTGGTATAATGACTGTTCGGTTACCGTGATGGATTGTATCTCAGCCTCGTATAATGACTGTTCAGATACGCTGATGTATTGTGTCTCAGACTGGTATAACGACTGTTCAGTTACCCTGATGCATTCTGTCCAACTCAGCCTGGCATAATGACTGTTCAGTAACCCTGATGGATTGTGTCTCACTCAGCCTGCTATAATGACTGTTCAGAAACCCTGATGGATTGTGTCTCAGCCTGGTATAATGACTGTTTGGTAACCCTGATGGATTGTGTCTCAGCCTGGTATAATGACTGTTCAGTAACCCTGATGGATTGTGTCTCAGCCTGGTATAACGACTGTTCAGTAACCCTGATGGATTGTGTCTCAGCCTGGTATAACGACTTTTCTGTTACCCTGATGGATTGTGTCTCATTCAGCATTGTATAACGACTGTTCTGTTACGCTGATGGATTGTGTCTCACTCAGTCTGGTAGAACGACTGTTCTGTTACCCTGTTGGATTGTGTCTCACTCAGCATTGTATAACGACTGTACGGTTACCGTGATGGATTGTGTCTCACTGCATCTGGTATAACGACTGTTCTGTTACCCTGACGGATTGTGTCTCACTCAGCATTGTATAACGACTGTACGGTTACCGTGATGGATTGTGTCTCACTCCATCTGGTATAACGACTGTTCTGTTACCCTGATGGATTGTGTCTCACTCAGCATTGTATTATGACTGTTTGGTTACCGTGATGGATTGTGTCTCACTCCATCTGGTATAACGACTGTTCTGTTACCCTAATGGCTTGTGTCTCACTCCATCTGGTATAACGACTGTTCTGTTACCCAGATGGATTGTGTCTCACTCAGCATTGTATAACGACTGTACGGTTACCGTGATGGATTGTGTCTCACTCCATCTGGTATAACGACTGTTCTGTTACCCTGATGGATTGTGTCTCACTCAGCATTGTATAATGACTGTTTGGTTACCCTGATGGATTGTGTCTCACTCAGCCTGTATAAGGACTGTTCGGTTACCCTGATGGATTGTGTCTCACTCAGTCTGGTATAATGACTGTTCGGTTACCCTCATGGATTGTGTCTCACTCAGTCTGGTATAACGACTGTTCGGTTACCCTGATGGATTGTGTCTCAGTCAGCATTGTATAACGACTGTTCGGTTTCCCAGATGGATTGTATGTCAGCCTGGTATAACGACTGTTCAGTTACCCTGATGCATTCTGTCCAACTCAGCCTGGCATAATGACCGTTAAGTAACCCAGATGGATTGTGTCTCAGCCTGGTATAACAACTGTTTGGTAACCCTTATGGATTGTGTCTCAGCCTGGTATAATGACTGTTTGGTTACCGTGATGGATTGTGTCTCACTCAGTCTGGTATAACGACTGTTCGGTTACCCTGATGGATTGTGTCTCCGCCTGGTATAATGACTGTTCGGTTACCGTGATGGATTGTATCTCAGCCTCGTATAATGACTGTTCAGATACGCTGATGTATTGTGTCTCAGACTGGTATAACGACTGTTCAGTTACCCTGATGCATTCTGTCCAACTCAGCCTGGCATAATGACTGTTCAGTAACCCTGATGGATTGTGTCTCAGTCAGCCTGCTATAATGACTGTTCAGAAACCCTGATGGATTGTGTCTCAGCCTGGTATAATGACTGATTGGTAACCCTGATGGATTGTGTCTCAGCCTGGTATAATGACTGTTCAGTAACCCTGATGGATTGTGTCTCAGCCTGGTATAACGACTGTGTAGTAACCCTGATGGATTGTGTCTCAGCCTGGTATAACGACTTTTCTGTTACCCTGATGGATTGTGTCTCATTCAGCATTGTATAACGAATGTTCTGTTACGCTGATGGATTGTGTCTCACTCAGTCTGGTAGAACGACTGTTCTGTTACCCTGTTGGATTGTGTCTCACTCAGCATTGTATAACGACTGTACAGTTACCGTGATGGATTGTGTCTCACTGCATCTGGTATAACGACTGTTCTGTTACCCTGACGGATTGTGTCTCACTCAGCATTGTATAACGACTGTACGGTTACCGTGAGGGATTGTGTCTCACTACATCTGGTATAACGACTGTTCTGTTACCCTGATGGATTGTGTCTCACTCAGCATTGTATAATGACTGTTTGGTTACCGTGATGGATTGTGTCTCACTCCATCTGGTATAACGACTGTTCTGTTACCCTAATGGCTTGTGTCTCACTCCATCTGGTATAACGACTGTTCTGTTACCCAGATGGATTGTGTCTCACTCAGCATTGTATAACGACTGTACGGTTACCGTGATGGATTGTGTCTCACTCCATCTGGTATAACGACTGTTCTGTTACCCTGATGGATTGTGTCTCACTCAGCATTGTATAATGACTGTTTGGTTACCGTGATGGATTGTGTCTCACTCAGCCTGGTATAACGACTGTTCCGTTACCCTGATGGATTGTGTCTCACTCAGTCTGGTATAATGACTGTTCGGTTACCCTCATGGATTGTGTCTCACTCAGTCTGGTATAACGACTGTTCGGTTACCCTGATGGATTGTGTCTCACTCAGTCTGGTATAATGACTGTTCTGTTACCCTGATGGATTGTGTCTCACTCAGTCTGGTATAACGACTGTTCGGTTACCCTCATGGATTGTGTCTCAGCCTCGTATAACGACTGTTTGGTTACCCTGATGCATTCTGTCCAACTCAGCCTCGTATAATGACTGTTTGGTTACCGTGATGGATTGTGTCTCACTCAGCCTGGTATAACGACTGTTCTGTTACCCTGATGGATTGTGTCTCACTCAGCCTGGTATCACGACTGTTCTGTTACCCTGATGGATTGTGTCTCACTCAGTCTGGTACAACGACTGTTCTGTTACCCTGATGGATTGTGTCCCACTCAGCATTGTATAACGACTGTACGGTTACCATGATGGATTGTGTCTCACTCCATCTGGTATAACGACTGTTCTGTTACCCTGATGGATTGTGTCTCACTCAGCATTGTATAATGACTGTTCTGTTACCGTGATGGATTTTGTCTCACTCAGTCTGGTATAATGACTGTTCTGTTACCCTGATGGATTGTGTCTCACTCAGTCTGGTATAACGACTGTTGGGTTACCGTGATGGATTGTGTCTCACTTAGTCTGGTATAATGACTGTTCTGTTACCCTGATGGATTGTGTCTCACTTAGTCTGGTATAATGACTGTTCTGTTACCCTGATGGATTGTGTCTCACTCAGCCTGGTATAACGACTGTTCTGTTACCCTGATGGATTGTGTCTTACTCAGCCTGGTATCACGACTGTTCTGTTACCCTGATAGATTGTGTCTCACTCAGTCTGGTATAACGACTGTTCGGTTACACTCATGCATTGTGTCTCACTCAGACTGGTATAATGACTGTTCTGTTACCGTGATGGATTGTGTCTCACTCAGTCTGGTATAATGACTGTTCTGTTACCCTGATGGATTGTGTCTCACTCAGCATTGTATAATGACTGTTCTGTTACCGTGATGGATTGTGTCTCACTCAGTCTGGTATAATGACTGTTCTGTTACCCTGATGGATTGTGTCTCACTCAGTCTGGTATAACGACTGTTGGGTTACCGTGATGGATTGTGTCTCACTTAGTCTGGTATAATGACTGTTCTTTTACCCTGATGGATTGTGTCTCACTTAGTCTGGTATAATGACTGTTCTGTTACCCTGATGGATTGTGTCTCACTCAGCCTGTTATAACGACTGTTCTGTTACCCTGATGGATTGTGTCTTACTCAGTCTGGTATAACGACTGTTCGGTTACACTCATGGACTGTGTCTCACTCAGTCTGGTATAATGACTGTTCTGTTACCGTGATGGATTGTGTCTCACTCAGTCTGGTATAATGACTGTTCTGTTACCCTGATGGATTGTGTCTCACTCAGTCTGGTATAACGACTGTTGGGTTACCCTGATGGATTGTGTCTCACTTAGTCTGGTATATTGACTGTTCTGTTACCCTGATGGATTGTGTCTCACTCAGTCTGGTATAACGAATGTTCGGTTACCCTCATGGATTGTGTGTCAGCCTCGTATAACGACTGTTTGGTTACCCTGATGCATTCTGTCCAACTCAGCCTCGTATATTGACTGTTCGGTTACCCTGATGGATTGTGTCTCAGTCAGCATTGTATAACGACTGTTCGGTTACCCTGATGGATTGTCTCTCAGCCTGGTATAACGACTGTTCAGTTACCCTGATGCATTCTGTCCAACACAGCCTGGCATAACGACTGTTCAGTAACAGAGATGGATTGTGTCTCAGCCTGGTATAACGACTGTTTGATAACCCTTATGGATTGTGTCTCAGCCTGGTATAATGACTGTTTGGTTACCGTGATGGATTGTGTCTCACTCAGTCTGGTATAACGACTGTTCGGTTACCCTGATGGATTGTGTCTCAAACTGGTTTAATGACTGTTCGGTTACCGTGATGGATTGTATCTCAGCCTCGTATAATGACTATTCAGATACGCTGATGTATTGTGTCTCAGACTGGTATAACGACTGTTCAGTTACCCTGATGCATTCTGTCCAACTCAGCCTGGCATAACGACTGTTCAGTAACCCTGATGGATTGTGTCTCACTCAGCCTGCTATAATGACTGTTCAGAAACCCTGATGGATTGTGTCTCACTCAGCCTGGTATAACGACTGTTCGGTTACCCTCATGGATTGTGTCTCACTCAGTCTGGTATAACGACTGTTCGGTTACCCTGATGGATTGTGTCTCAGTCAGCATTGTATAACGACTGTTCGGTTACCCAGATGGATTGTATGTCAGCCTGGTATAACGACTGTTCAGTTACCCTGATGCATTCTGTCCAACTCAGCCTGGCATAATGACCGTTAAGTAACCCAGATGGATTGTGTCTCAGCCTGGTATAACAACTGTTTGGTAACCCTTATGGATTGTGTCTCAGCCTGGTATAATGACTGTTTGGTTACCGTGATGGATTGTGTCTCACTCAGTCTGGTATAACGACTGTTCGGTTACCGTGATGGATTGTATCTCAGCCTCGTATAATGACTATTCAGATACGCTGATGTATTGTGTCTCAGACTGGTATAACGACTGTTCAGTTACCCTGATGCATTCTGTCCAACTCAGCCTGGCATAACGACTGTTCAGTAACCCTGATGGATTGTGTCTCACTCAGCCTGCTATAATGACTGTTCAGAAACCCTGATGGATTGTGTCTCACTCAGCATTGTATAATGACTGTTTGGTTACCCTGATGGATTGTGTCTCACTCAGCCTGGTATAAGGACTGTTCGGTTACCCTGATGGATTGTGTCTCACTCAGTCTGGTATAATGACTGTTCGGTTACCCTCATGGATTGTGTCTCACTCAGTCTGGTATAACGACTGTTCGGTTACCCTGATGGATTGTGTCTCAGTCAGCATTGTATAACGACTGTTCGGTTACCCAGATGGATTGTATGTCAGCCTGGTATAACGACTGTTCAGTTACCCTGATGCATTCTGTCCAACTCAGCCTGGCATAATGACCGTTAAGTAACCCAGATGGATTGTGTCTCAGCCTGGTATAACAACTGTTTGGTAACCCTTATGGATTGTGTCTCAGCCTGGTATAATGACTGTTTGGTTACCGTGATGGATTCTGTCTCACTCAGTCTGGTATAACGACTGTTCGGTTACCGTGATGGATTGTATCTCAGCCTCGTATAATGACTATTCAGATACGCTGATGTATTGTGTCTCAGACTGGTATAACGACTGTTCAGTTACCCTGATGCATTCTGTCCAACTCAGCCTGGCATAACGACTGTTCAGTAACCCTGATGGATTGTGTCTCACTCAGCCTGCTATAATGACTGTTCAGAAACCCTGATGGATTGTGTCTCACTCAGCATTGTATAATGACTGTTTGGTTACCCTGATGGATTGTGTCTCACTCAGCCTGGTATAAGGACTGTTCGGTTACCCTGATGGATTGTGTCTCACTCAGTCTGGTATAATGACTGTTCGGTTACCCTCATGGATTGTGTCTCACTCAGTCTGGTATAACGACTGTTCGGTTACCCTGATGGATTGTGTCTCAGTCAGCATTGTATAACGACTGTTCGGTTACCCAGATGGATTGTATGTCAGCCTGGTATAACGACTGTTCAGTTACCCTGATGCATTCTGTCCAACTCAGCCTGGCATAATGACCGTTAAGTAACCCAGATGGATTGTGTCTCAGCCTGGTATAACAACTGTTTGGTAACCCTTATGGATTGTGTCTCAGCCTGGTATAATGACTGTTTGGTTACCGTGATGGATTCTGTCTCACTCAGTCTGGTATAACGACTGTTCGGTTACCGTGATGGATTGTATCTCAGCCTCGTATAATGACTATTCAGATACGCTGATGTATTGTGTCTCAGACTGGTATAACGACTGTTCAGTTACCCTGATGCATTCTGTCCAACTCAGCCTGGCATAACGACTGTTCAGTAACCCTGATGGATTGTGTCTCACTCAGCCTGCTATAATGACTGTTCAGAAACCCTGATGGATTGTGTCTCACTCAGCATTGTATAATGACTGTTTGGTTACCCTGATGGATTGTGTCTCACTCAGCCTGGTATAAGGACTGTTCGGTTACCCTGATGGATTGTGTCTCACTCAGTCTGGTATAATGACTGTTCGGTTACCCTCATGGATTGTGTCTCACTCAGTCTGGTATAACGACTGTTCGGTTACCCTGATGGATTGTGTCTCAGTCAGCATTGTATAACGACTGTTCGGTTACCCAGATGGATTGTATGTCAGCCTGGTATAACGACTGTTCAGTTACCCTGATGCATTCTGTCCAACTCAGCCTGGCATAATGACCGTTAAGTAACCCAGATGGATTGTGTCTCAGCCTGGTATAACAACTGTTTGGTAACCCTTATGGATTGTGTCTCAGCCTGGTATAATGACTGTTTGGTTACCGTGATGGATTCTGTCTCACTCAGTCTGGTATAACGACTGTTCGGTTACCCTGATGGATTGTGTCTCAGCCTGGTATAATGACTGTTCGGTTACCGTGATGGATTGTATCTCAGCCTCGTATAATGACTGTTCAGATACGCTGATGTATTGTGTCTCAGACTGGTATAACGACTGTTCAGTTACCCTGATGCATTCTGTCCAACTCAGCCTGGCATAATGACTGTTCAGTAACCCTGATGGATTGTGTCTCAGTCAGCCTGCTATAATGACTGTTCAGAAACCCTGATGGATTGTGTCTCAGCCTGGTATAATGACTGATTGGTAACCCTGATGGATTGTGTCTCAGCCTGGTATAATGACTGTTCAGTAACCCTGATGGATTGTGTCTCAGCCTGGTATAACGACTGTGTAGTAACCCTGATGGATTGTGTCTCAGCCTGGTATAACGACTTTTCTGTTACCCTGATGGATTGTGTCTCATTCAGCATTGTATAACGAATGTTCTGTTACGCTGATGGATTGTGTCTCACTCAGTCTGGTACAACGACTGTTCTGTTACCCTGTTGGATTGTGTCTCACTCAGCATTGTATAACGACTGTACAGTTACCGTGATGGATTGTGTCTCACTGCATCTGGTATAACGACTGTTCTGTTACCCTGACGGATTGTGTCTCACTCAGCATTGTATAACGACTGTACGGTTACCGTGAGGGATTGTGTCTCACTCCATCTGGTATAACGACTGTTCTGTTACCCTGATGGATTGTGTCTCACTCAGCATTGTATAATGACTGTTTGGTTACCGTGATGGATTGTGTCTCACTCCATCTGGTATAACGACTGTTCTGTTACCCTAATGGCTTGTGTCTCACTCCATCTGGTATAACGACTGTTCTGTTACCCAGATGGATTGTGTCTCACTCAGCATTGTATAACGACTGTACGGTTACCGTGATGGATTGTGTCTCACTCCATCTGGTATAATGACTGTTCTGATACCCTGATGGATTGTGTCTCACTCAGCATTGTATAATGACTGTTCTGTTACCGTGATGGATTGTGTCTCACTCAGTCTGGTATGATGACTGTTCTGTTACCCTGATGGATTGTGTCTCACTCAGTCTGGTATAACGACTGTTGGGTTACCGTGATGGATTGTGTCTCACTTAGTCTGGTATAATGACTGTTCAGTAACCCTGATGGATTGTGTCTCAGTCAGCCTGCTATAATGACTGTTCAGAAACCCTGATGGATTGTGTCTCAGCCTGGTATAATGACTGATTGGTAACCCTGATGGATTGTGTCTCAGCCTGGTATAATGACTGTTCAGTAACCCTGATGGATTGTGTCTCAGCCTGGTATAACGACTGTGTAGTAACCCTGATGGATTGTGTCTCAGCCTGGTATAACGACTTTTCTGTTACCCTGATGGATTGTGTCTCATTCAGCATTGTATAACGAATGTTCTGTTACGCTGATGGATTGTGTCTCACTCAGTCTGGTACAACGACTGTTCTGTTACCCTGTTGGATTGTGTCTCACTCAGCATTGTATAACGACTGTACAGTTACCGTGATGGATTGTGTCTCACTGCATCTGGTATAACGACTGTTCTGTTACCCTGACGGATTGTGTCTCACTCAGCATTGTATAACGACTGTACGGTTACCGTGAGGGATTGTGTCTCACTCCATCTGGTATAACGACTGTTCTGTTACCCTGATGGATTGTGTCTCACTCAGCATTGTATAATGACTGTTTGGTTACCGTGATGGATTGTGTCTCACTCCATCTGGTATAACGACTGTTCTGTTACCCTAATGGCTTGTGTCTCACTCCATCTGGTATAACGACTGTTCTGTTACCCAGATGGATTGTGTCTCACTCAGCATTGTATAACGACTGTACGGTTACCGTGATGGATTGTGTCTCACTCCATCTGGTATAATGACTGTTCTGATACCCTGATGGATTGTGTCTCACTCAGCATTGTATAATGACTGTTCTGTTACCGTGATGGATTGTGTCTCACTTAGTCTGGTATAATGACTGTTCTGTTACCCTGATGGATTGTGTCTCACTTAGTCTGGTATAATGACTGTTCTGTTACCCTGATGGATTGTGTCTCACTCAGCCTGGTATAACGACTGTTCTGTTACCCTGATGGATTGTGTCTTACTCAGTCTGGAATAACGACTGTTCGGTTACACTGATGGACTGTGTCTCACTCAGTCTGGTATAATGACTGTTCTGTTACCGTGATGGATTGTGTCTCACTCAGTCTGGTATAATGACTGTTCTGTTACCCTGATGGATTGTGTCTCACTCAGTCTGGTATAACGACTGTTGGGTTACCCTGATGGATTGTGTCTCACTTAGTCTGGTATATTGACTGTTCTGTTACCCTGATGGATTGTGTCTCACTCAGTCTGGTATAACGAATGTTCGGTTACCCTCATGGATTGTGTGTCAGCCTCGTATAACGACTGTTTGGTTACCCTGATGCATTCTGTCCAACTCAGCCTCGTATATTGACTGTTCTGTTACCCTGATGGATTGTGTCTCAGTCAGCATTGTATAACGACTGTTCGGTTACCCTGATGGATTGTCTCTCAGCCTGGTATAACGACTGTTCAGTTACCCTGATGCATTCTGTCCAACACAGCCTGGCATAACGACTGTTCAGTAACCGAGATGGATTGTGTCTCAGCCTGGTATAACGACTGTTTGATAACCCTTATGGATTGTGTCTCAGCCTGGTATAATGACTGTTTGGTTACCGTGATGGATTGTGTCTCACTCAGTCTGGTATAACGACTGTTCGGTTACCCTGATGGATTGTGTCTCAAACTGGTATAATGACTGTTCGGTTACCGTGATGGATTGTATCTCAGCCTCGTATAATGACTATTCAGATACGCTGATGTATTGTGTCTCAGACTGGTATAACGACTGTTCAGTTACCCTGATGCATTCTGTCCAACTCAGCCTGGCATAATGACCGTTAAGTAACCCAGATGGATTGTGTCTCAGCCTGGTATAACAACTGTTTGGTAACCCTTATGGATTGTGTCTCAGCCTGGTATAATGACTGTTTGGTTACCGTGATGGATTGTGTCTCACTCAGTCTGGTATAACGACTGTTCGGATACCGTGATGGATTGTATCTCAGCCTCGTATAATGACTATTCAGATACGCTGATGTATTGTGTCTCAGACTGGTATAACGACTGTTCAGTTACCCTGATGCATTCTGTCCAACTCAGCCTGGCATAACGACTGTTCAGTAACCCTGATGGATTGTGTCTCACTCAGCCTGCTATAATGACTGTTCAGAAACCCTGATGGATTGTGTCTCACTCAGCATTGTATAATGACTGTTTGGTTACCCTGATGGATTGTGTCTCACTCAGCCTGGTATAAGGACTGTTCGGTTACCCTGATGGATTGTGTCTCACTCAGTCTGGTATAATGACTGTTCGGTTACCCTCATGGATTGTGTCTCACTCAGTCTGGTATAACGACTGTTCGGTTACCCTGATGGATTGTGTCTCAGTCAGCATTGTATAACGACTGTTCGGTTACCCAGATGGATTGTATGTCAGCCTGGTATAACGACTGTTCAGTTACCCTGATGCATTCTGTCCAACTCAGCCTGGCATAATGACCGTTAAGTAACCCAGATGGATTGTGTCTCAGCCTGGTATAACAACTGTTTGGTAACCCTTATGGATTGTGTCTCAGCCTGGTATAATGACTGTTTGGTTACCGTGATGGATTCTGTCTCACTCAGTCTGGTATAACGACTGTTCGGTTACCCTGATGGATTGTGTCTCAGCCTGGTATAATGACTGTTCGGTTACCGTGATGGATTGTATCTCAGCCTCGTATAATGACTGTTCAGATACGCTGATGTATTGTGTCTCAGACTGGTATAACGACTGTTCAGTTACCCTGATGCATTCTGTCCAACTCAGTCTGGGATAATGACTGTTCAGTAACCCTGATGGATTGTGTCTCAGTCAGCCTGCTATATTGACTGTTCAGAAACCCTGATGGATTGTGTCTCAGCCTGGTATAATGACTGATTGGTAACCCTGATGGATTGTGTCTCAGCCTGGTATAATGACTGTTCAGTAACCCTGATGGATTGTGTCTCAGCCTGGTATAACGACTGTGTAGTAACCCTGATGGATTGTGTCTCAGCCTGGTATAACGACTTTTCTGTTACCCTGATGGATTGTGTCTCATTCAGCATTGTATAACGAATGTTCTGTTACGCTGATGGATTGTGTCTCACTCAGTCTGGTACAACGACTGTTCTGTTACCCTGTTGGATTGTGTCTCACTCAGCATTGTATAACGACTGTACAGTTACCGTGATGGATTGTGTCTCACTGCATCTGGTATAACGACTGTTCTGTTACCCTGACGGATTGTGTCTCACTCAGCATTGTATAACGACTGTACGGTTACCGTGAGGGATTGTGTCTCACTCCATCTGGTATAACGACTGTTCTGTTACCCTGATGGATTGTGTCTCACTCAGCATTGTATAATGACTGTTTGGTTACCGTGATGGATTGTGTCTCACTCCATCTGGTATAACGACTGTTCTGTAACCCTAATGGCTTGTGTCTCACTCCATCTGGTATAACGACTGTTCTGTTACCCAGATGGATTGTGTCTCACTCAGCATTGTATAACGACTGTACGGTTACCGTGATGGATTGTGTCTCACTCCATCTGGTATAACGACTGTTCTGTTACCCTGATGGATTGTGTCTCACTCAGCATTGTATAATGACTGTTTGGTTACCGTGATGGATTGTGTCTCACTCAGCCTGGTATAACGACTGTTCCGTTACCCTGATGGATTGTGTCTCACTCAGTCTGGTATAATGACTGTTCGGTTACCCTCATGGATTGTGTCTCACTCAGTCTGGTATAACGACTGTTCGGTTACCCTGATGGATTGTGTCTCACTCAGTCTGGTATAATGACTGTTCTGTTACCCTGATGGATTGTGTCTCACTCAGTCTGGTATAACGACTGTTCGGTTACCCTCATGGATTGTGTCTCAGCCTCGTATAACGACTGTTTGGTTACCCTGATGCATTCTGTCCAACTCAGCCTCGTATAATGACTGTTTGGTTACCGTGATGGATTGTGTCTCACTCAGCCTGGTATAACGACTGTTCTGTTACCCTGATGGATTGTGTCTCACTCAGCCTGGTATCACGACTGTTCTGTTACCCTGATGGATTGTGTCTCACTCAGTCTGGTACAACGACTGTTCTGTTACCCTGATGGATTGTGTCCCACTCAGCATTGTATAACGACTGTACGGTTACCATGATGGATTGTGTCTCACTCCATCTGGTATAACGACTGTTCTGTTACCCTGATGGATTGTGTCTCACTCAGCATTGTATAATGACTGTTCTGTTACCGTGATGGATTTTGTCTCACTCAGTCTGGTATAATGACTGTTCTGTTACCCTGATGGATTGTGTCTCACTCAGTCTGGTATAACGACTGTTGGGTTACCGTGATGGATTGTGTCTCACTTAGTCTGGTATAATGACTGTTCTGTTACCCTGATGGATTGTGTCTCACTTAGTCTGGTATAATGACTGTTCTGTTACCCTGATGGATTGTGTCTCACTCAGCCTGTTATAACGACTGTTCTGTTACCCTGATGGATTGTGTCTTACTCAGTCTGGTATAACGACTGTTCGGTTACCGTGATGGATTGTATCTCAGCCTCGTATAATGACTGTTCAGATACGCTGATGTATTGTGTCTCAGACTGGTATAACGACTGTTCAGTTACCCTGATGCATTCTGTCCAACTCAGCCTGGCATAATGACTGTTCAGTAACCCTGATGGATTGTGTCTCAGTCAGCCTGCTATAATGACTGTTCAGAAACCCTGATGGATTGTGTCTCAGCCTGGTATAATGACTGATTGGTAACCCTGATGGATTGTGTCTCAGCCTGGTATAATGACTGTTCAGTAACCCTGATGGATTGTGTCTCAGCCTGGTATAACGACTGTGTAGTAACCCTGATGGATTGTGTCTCAGCCTGGTATAATGACTTTTCTGTTACCCTGATGGATTGTGTCTCATTCAGCATTGTATAACGAATGTTCTGTTACGCTGATGGATTGTGTCTCACTCAGTCTGGTACAACGACTGTTCTGTTACCCTGTTGGATTGTGTCTCACTCAGCATTGTATAACGACTGTACAGTTACCGTGATGGATTGTGTCTCACTGCATCTGGTATAACGACTGTTCTGTTACCCTGACGGATTGTGTCTCACTCAGCATTGTATAACGACTGTACGGTTACCGTGATGGATTGTGTCTCACTCCATCTGGTATAACGACTGTTCTGTTACCCTGATGGATTGTGTCTCACTCAGCATTGTATAATGACTGTTTGGTTACCGTGATGGATTGTGTCTCACTCCATCTGGTATAACGACTGTTCTGTTACCCTAATGGCTTGTGTCTCACTCCATCTGGTATAACGACTGTTCTGTTACCCAGATGGATTGTGTCTCACTCAGCATTGTATAACGACTGTACGGTTACCGTGATGGATTGTGTCTCACTCCATCTGGTATAATGACTGTTCTGTTACCCTGATGGATTGTGTCTCACTCAGCATTGTATAATGACTGTTCTGTTACCGTGATGGATTGTGTCTCACTCAGTCTGGTATAATGACTGTTCTGTTACCCTGATGGATTGTGTCTCACTCAGTCTGGTATAACGACTGTTGGGTTACCGTGATGGATTGTGTCTCACTTAGTCTGGTATAATGACTGTTCTGTTACCCTGATGGATTGTGTCTCACTTAGTCTGGTATAATGACTGTTCTGTTACCCTGATGGATTGTGTCTCACTCAGCCTGGTATAACGACTGTTCTGTTACCCTGATGGATTGTGTCTTACTCAGTCTGGTATAACGACTGTTCGGTTACACTCATGGACTGTGTCTCACTCAGTCTGGTATAATGACTGTTCTGTTACCGTGATGGATTGTGTCTCACTCAGTCTGGTATAATGACTGTTCTGTTACCCTGATGGATTGTGTCTCACTCAGTCTGGTATAACGACTGTTGGGTTACCCTGATGGATTGTGTCTCACTTAGTCTGGTATATTGACTGTTCTGTTACCCTGATGGATTGTGTCTCACTCAGTCTGGTATAACGAATGTTCGGTTACCCTCATGGATTGTGTGTCAGCCTCGTATAACGACTGTTTGGTTACCCTGATGCATTCTGTCCAACTCAGCCTCGTATATTGACTGTTCGGTTACCCTGATGGATTGTGTCTCAGTCAGCATTGTATAACGACTGTTCGGTTACCCTGATGGATTGTCTCTCAGCCTGGTATAACGACTGTTCAGTTACCCTGATGCATTCTGTCCAACACAGCCTGGCATAACGACTGTTCAGTAACCGAGATGGATTGTGTCTCAGCCTGGTATAACGACTGTTTGATAACCCTTATGGATTGTGTCTCAGCCTGGTATAATGACTGTTTGGTTACCGTGATGGATTGTGTCTCACTCAGTCTGGTATAACGACTGTTCGGTTACCCTGATGGATTGTGTCTCAAACTGGTATAATGACTGTTCGGTTACCGTGATGGATTGTATCTCAGCCTCGTATAATGACTATTCAGATACGCTGATGTATTGTGTCTCAGACTGGTATAACGACTGTTCAGTTACCCTGATGCATTCTGTCCAACTCAGCCTGGCATAACGACTGTTCAGTAACCCTGATGGATTGTGTCTCACTCAGCCTGCTATAATGACTGTTCAGAAACCCTGATGGATTGTGTCTCACTCAGCATTGTATAATGACTGTTTGGTTACCCTGATGGATTGTGTCTCACTCAGTCTGGTATAAGGACTGTTCGGTTACCCTGATGGATTGTGTCTCACTCAGTCTGGTATAATGACTGTTCGGTTACCCTCATGGATTGTGTCTCACTCAGTCTGGTATAACGACTGTTCGGTTACCCTGATGGATTGTGTCTCAGTCAGCATTGTATAACGACTGTTCGGTTACCCAGATGGATTGTATGTCAGCCTGGTATAACGACTGTTCAGTTACCCTGATGCATTCTGTCCAACTCAGCCTGGCATAATGACCGTTAAGTAACCCAGATGGATTGTGTCTCAGCCTGGTATAACAACTGTTTGGTAACCCTTATGGATTGTGTCTCAGCCTGGTATAATGACTGTTTGGTTACCGTGATGGATTGTGTCTCACTCAGTCTGGTATAACGACTGTTCGGATACCGTGATGGATTGTATCTCAGCCTCGTATAATGACTATTCAGATACGCTGATGTATTGTGTCTCAGACTGGTATAACGACTGTTCAGTTACCCTGATGCATTCTGTCCAACTCAGCCTGGCATAACGACTGTTCAGTAACCCTGATGGATTGTGTCTCACTCAGCCTGCTATAATGACTGTTCAGAAACCCTGATGGATTGTGTCTCACTCAGCATTGTATAATGACTGTTTGGTTACCCTGATGGATTGTGTCTCACTCAGCCTGGTATAAGGACTGTTCGGTTACCCTGATGGATTGTGTCTCACTCAGTCTGGTATAATGACTGTTCGGTTACCCTCATGGATTGTGTCTCACTCAGTCTGGTATAACGACTGTTCGGTTACCCTGATGGATTGTGTCTCAGTCAGCATTGTATAACGACTGTTCGGTTACCCAGATGGATTGTATGTCAGCCTGGTATAACGACTGTTCAGTTACCCTGATGCATTCTGTCCAACTCAGCCTGGCATAATGACCGTTAAGTAACCCAGATGGATTGTGTCTCAGCCTGGTATAACAACTGTTTGGTAACCCTTATGGATTGTGTCTCAGCCTGGTATAATGACTGTTTGGTTACCGTGATGGATTCTGTCTCACTCAGTCTGGTATAACGACTGTTCGGTTACCCTGATGGATTGTGTCTCAGCCTGGTATAATGACTGTTCGGTTACCGTGATGGATTGTATCTCAGCCTCGTATAATGACTGTTCAGATACGCTGATGTATTGTGTCTCAGACTGGTATAACGACTGTTCAGTTACCCTGATGCATTCTGTCCAACTCAGCCTGGCATAATGACTGTTCAGTAACCCTGATGGATTGTGTCTCAGTCAGCCTGCTATATTGACTGTTCAGAAACCCTGATGGATTGTGTCTCAGCCTGGTATAATGACTGATTGGTAACCCTGATGGATTGTGTCTCAGCCTGGTATAATGACTGTTCAGTAACCCTGATGGATTGTGTCTCAGCCTGGTATAACGACTGTGTAGTAACCCTGATGGATTGTGTCTCAGCCTGGTATAACGACTTTTCTGTTAACCTGATGGATTGTGTCTCATTCAGCATTGTATAACGAATGTTCTGTTACGCTGATGGATTGTGTCTCACTCAGTCTGGTACAAAGACTGTTCTGTTACCCTGTTGGATTGTGTCTCACTCAGCATTGTATAACGACTGTACAGTTACCGTGATGGATTGTGTCTCACTGCATCTGGTATAACGACTGTTCTGTTACCCTGACGGATTGTGTCTCACTCAGCATTGTATAACGACTGTACGGTTACCGTGAGGGATTGTGTCTCACTCCATCTGGTATAACGACTGTTCTGTTACCCTGATGGATTGTGTCTCACTCAGCATTGTATAATGACTGTTTGGTTACCGTGATGGATTGTGTCTCACTCCATCTGGTATAACGACTGTTCTGTAACCCTAATGGCTTGTGTCTCACTCCATCTGGTATAACGACTGTTCTGTTACCCAGATGGATTGTGTCTCACTCAGCATTGTATAACGACTGTACGGTTACCGTGATGGATTGTGTCTCACTCCATCTGGTATAACGACTGTTCTGTTACCCTGATGGATTGTGTCTCACTCAGCATTGTATAATGACTGTTTGGTTACCGTGATGGATTGTGTCTCACTCAGCCTGGTATAACGACTGTTCCGTTACCCTGATGGATTGTGTCTCACTCAGTCTGGTATAATGACTGTTCGGTTACCCTCATGGATTGTGTCTCACTCAGTCTGGTATAACGACTGTTCGGTTACCCTGATGGATTGTGTCTCACTCAGTCTGGTATAATGACTGTTCTGTTACCCTGATGGATTGTGTCTCACTCAGTCTGGTATAACGACTGTTCGGTTACCCTCATGGATTGTGTCTCAGCCTCGTATAACGACTGTTTGGTTACCCTGATGCATTCTGTCCAACTCAGCCTCGTATAATGACTGTTTGGTTACCGTGATGGATTGTGTCTCACTCAGCCTGGTATAACGACTGTTCTGTTACCCTGATGGATTGTGTCTCACTCAGCCTGGTATCACGACTGTTCTGTTACCCTGATGGATTGTGTCTCACTCAGTCTGGTACAACGACTGTTCTGTTACCCTGATGGATTGTGTCCCACTCAGCATTGTATAACGACTGTACGGTTACCATGATGGATTGTGTCTCACTCCATCTGGTATAACGACTGTTCTGTTACCCTGATGGATTGTGTCTCACTCAGCATTGTATAATGACTGTTCTGTTACCGTGATGGATTTTGTCTCACTCAGTCTGGTATAATGACTGTTCTGTTACCCTGATGGATTGTGTCTCACTCAGTCTGGTATAACGACTGTTGGGTTACCGTGATGGATTGTGTCTCACTTAGTCTGGTATAATGACTGTTCTGTTACCCTGATGGATTGTGTCTCACTTAGTCTGGTATAATGACTGTTCTGTTACCCTGATGGATTGTGTCTCACTCAGCCTGGTATAACGACTGTTCTGTTACCCTGATGGATTGTGTCTTACTCAGCCTGGTATCACGACTGTTCTGTTACCCTGATAGATTGTGTCTCACTCAGTCTGGTATAACGACTGTTCGGTTACACTCATGCATTGTGTCTCACTCAGACTGGTATAATGACTGTTCTGTTACCGTGATGGATTGTGTCTCACTCAGTCTGGTATAATGACTGTTCTGTTACCCTGATGGATTGTGTCTCACTCAGCATTGTATAATGACTGTTCTGTTACCGTGATGGATTGTGTCTCACTCAGTCTGGTATAATGACTGTTCTGTTACCCTGATGGATTGTGTCTCACTCAGTCTGGTATAACGACTGTTGGGTTACCGTGATGGATTGTGTCTCACTTAGTCTGGTATAATGACTGTTCTGTTACCCTGATGGATTGTGTCTCACTTAGTCTGGTATAATGACTGTTCTGTTACCCTGATGGATTGTGTCTCACTCAGCCTGGTATAACGACTGTTCTGTTACCCTGATGGATTGTGTCTTACTCAGTCTGGTATAACGACTGTTCGGTTACACTCATGGACTGTGTCTCACTCAGTCTGGTATAATGACTGTTCTGTTACCGTGATGGATTGTGTCTCACTCAGTCTGGTATAATGACTGTTCTGTTACCCTGATGGATTGTGTCTCACTCAGTCTGGTATAACGACTGTTGGGTTACCCTGATGGATTGTGTCTCACTTAGTCTGGTATATTGACTGTTCTGTTACCCTGATGGATTGTGTCTCACTCAGTCTGGTATAACGAATGTTCGGTTACCCTCATGGATTGTGTGTCAGCCTCGTATAACGACTGTTTGGTTACCCTGATGCATTCTGTCCAACTCAGCCTCGTATATTGACTGTTCGGTTACCCTGATGGATTGTGTCTCAGTCAGCATTGTATAACGACTGTTCGGTTACCCTGATGGATTGTCTCTCAGCCTGGTATAACGACTGTTCAGTTACCCTGATGCATTCTGTCCAACACAGCCTGGCATAACGACTGTTCAGTAACCGAGATGGATTGTGTCTCAGCCTGGTATAACGACTGTTTGATAACCCTTATGGATTGTGTCTCAGCCTGGTATAATGACTGTTTGGTTACCGTGATGGATTGTGTCTCACTCAGTCTGGTATAACGACTGTTCGGTTACCCTGATGGATTGTGTCTCAAACTGGTATAATGACTGTTCGGTTACCGTGATGGATTGTATCTCAGCCTCGTATAATGACTATTCAGATACGCTGATGTATTGTGTCTCAGACTGGTATAACGACTGTTCAGTTACCCTGATGCATTCTGTCCAACTCAGCCTGGCATAATGACTGTTCAGTAACCCTGATGGATTGTGTCTCACTCAGCCTGCTATAATGACTGTTCAGAAACCCTGATGGATTGTGTCTCAGCCTGGTATAATGACTGTTTGGTAACCCTGATGGATTGTGTCTCAGCCTGGTATAATGACTGTTCAGTAACCCTGATGGATTGTGTCTCAACCTGGTATAACGACTGTTCAGTAACCCTGATGGATTGTGTCTCATTCAGCATTGTATAACGACTGTTCTGTTACGCTGATGGATTGTGTCTCACTGCATCTGGTATAACGACAGTTCTGTTACCCTGACGGATTGTGTCTCACTCCGCATTGTATAACGACTGTTCTGTTACACTGATGGATTGTGTCTCACTCAGCATTGTATAATGACTGTTTGGTTACCGTAATGGATTGTGTCTCAAACAGTCTGGTATAATGGCTGTTCGGTTACCCTGATGGGTTGTGTCTCACTCAGCCTGGTATAACGACTGTTCGGTTACCCTGATGGATTCTGTCTCACTCAGACTGGTATAACGACTGTTCGGTAACCCTGATGGATTGTGTCTCACTCAGCATTGTATAACGACTGTTTGGTTATCGTGATGGATTGTGTCTCGCTCAGCCTGGTAGAATGACTGTTCGGTTACCCTGATGGATTGTGTCTCACTCAGTCTGGTATAACGACTGTTTGGTTACCCTCATGGATTGTGTCTCACTCAGCCTGGTATAACGACTGTTCTGTTATCCTGATGGATTGTGTCTCAATCAGCCTGGTACAATGACTGTTCTGTTACCCTGATGGATTGTGTCTCACTGAGTCTGGTATAACGACTGTTTGGTTACCCTGATGGATTGTGTCTCACTCAGCCTGGTATAACGACTGTTCTGTTACCCTGATGGATTGCGTCTCACTCAGCCTGGTAAAACGACTGTTCGGTTACCCTGATGGATTCTGTCTCACTCAGCATTGTATAACGACTGTTTGGTTACCGTGATGGATTGTGTCTCACTCAGACTGGTATAATTACTGTTGTGTTACCCTGATGGATTATGTCTCACTCAGTCTGGTATAACGATTGTTCGGTTACCCTGACGGATTGTGTCTCACTCAACATTGTATAATGACTGTACGGTTACCGTGATGGATTGTGTCTCACTCCACTTGGCATAACGACTGTTCTGTTACCCTGATGGATTGTGTCTCACTCAGCATTGTATAATGACTGTTTGGTTACCGAGATGGATTGTGTCTCACTCAGCCTGGTATAACGACTGTTCGGTTACCCTGATGGATTGTGTCTCACTCAGTCTGGTATAATGATTGTTCGGTTACCCTCATGGATTGTGTCTCACTCAGTCTGGTATAACGACTGTTCAGTTACCCTGATGGATTGTGTCTCACTCAGTCTGGTATAACGACTGTTCGGTTACCCTCATGGATTGTGTCTCAGCCTCGTATAACGACTGTTTGGTTACCCTGATGCATTCTGTCCAACTCAGCCTCGTATAATGACTGTTTGGTTACCGTGATGGATTGTGTCTCACTCAGTCTGGTATAACGACTGTTCGGTTACCCTGATGGATTGTGTCTCACTCAGACTGGTAGAACGATTGTTCGGTTACCCTGATGGATTGTGTCTCAGTCAGCATTGTATAACGACTGTTCGGTTACCCAGATGGATTGTACCTCAGCCTGGTATAACGACTGTTCAGTTACCCTGATGCATTCTGTCCAACTCAGCCTGGCATAATGACCGTTAAGTAACCCAGATGGATTGTGTCTCAGCCTGGTATAACGACTGTTTGGTAACCCTTATGGATTGTGTCTCAGCCTGGTATAATGACTGTTTGGTTACCGTGATGGATTGTGTCTCACTCAGTCTGGTATAACGACTGTTCGGTTACCCTGATGGATTGTGTCTCAGCCTGGTATAATGACTGTTCGGTTACCGTGATGGATTGTATCTCAGCCTCGTATAATGACTGTTCAGATACGCTGATGTATTGTGTCTCAGACTGGTATAACGACTGTTCAGTTACCCTGATGCATTCTGTCCAACTCAGCCTGGCATAATGACTGTTCAGTAACCCTGATGGATTGTATCTCACTCAGCCTGCTATAATGACTGTTCAGAAACCCTGATGGATTGTGTCTCAGCCTGGTATAATGACTGTTTGGTAACCCTGATGGATTGTGTCTCAGCCTGGTATAATGACTGTTCAGTAACCCTGATGGATTGTGTCTCAGCCTGGTATAACGACTGTTCAGTAACCCTGATGGATTGTGTCTCAGCCTGGTATAACGACTTTTCTGTTACCCTGATGGATTGTGTCTCATTCAGCATTGTATAACGACTGTTCTGTTACGCTGATGGATTGTGTCTCACTCAGTCTGGTAGAACGACTGTTCTGTTACCCTGTTGGATTGTGTCTCACTCAGCATTGTATAACGACTGTACGGTTACCGTGATGGATTGTGTCTCACTGCATCTGGTATAACGACTGTTCTGTTACCCTGACGGATTGTGTCTCACTCAGCATTGTATAACGACTGTACGGTTACCGTGATGGATTGTGTCTCACTCCATCTGGTATAACGACTGTTCTGTTACCCTGATGGATTGTGTCTCACTCAGCATTGTATAATGACTGTTTGGTTACCGTGATGGATTGTGTCTCACTCCATCTGGTATAACGACTGTTCTGTTACCCTAATGGCTTGAGTCTCACTCCATCTGGTATAACGACTGTTCTGTTACCCAGATGGATTGTGTCTCACTCAGCATTGTATAACGACTGTACGGTTACCGTGATGGATTGTGTCTCACTCCATCTGGTATAACGACTGTTCTGTTACCCTGATGGATTGTGTCTCACTCAGCATTGTATAATGACTGTTTGGTTACCGTGATGGATTGTGTCTCACTCAGCCTGGTATAACGACTGTTCGGTTACCCTGATGGATTGTGTCTCACTCAGTCTGGTATAATGACTGTTCGGTTACCCTCATGGATTGTGTCTCACTCAGTCTGGTATAACGACTGTTCGGTTCCCCTGATGGATTCTGTCTCACTCAGCATTGTATAACGACTGTTTGGTTATCGTGATGGATTGTGTCTCGCTCAGCCTGGTATAATGACTGTTCGGTTACCCTGATGGATTGTGTCTCACTCAGTCTGGTATAACGACTGTTTGGTTACCCTCATGGATTGTGTCTCACTCAGCCTGGTATAACGACTGTTCTTTTATCCTGATGGATTGTGTCTCACTCAGCCTGGTACAATGACTGTTCTGTTACCCTGATGGATTGTGTCTCACTCCATCTGGTATGATGACTGTTCTGTTACCCAGATGGATTGTGTCTCACTGAGTCTGGTATAACGACTGTTTGGTTACCCTGATGGATTGTGTCTCACTCAGCCTGGTATAACGACTGTTCTGTTACCCTGATGGATTGCGTCTCACTCAGCCTGGTAAAACGACTGTTCGGTTACCCTGATGGATTCTGTCTCACTCAGCATTGTATAATGACTGTTTGGTTACCGTGATGGATTGTGTCTCACTCAGACTGGTATAATTACTGTTCTGTTACCCTGATGGATTATGTCTCACTCAGTCTGGTATAACGATTGTTCGGTTAGCCTGACGGATTGTGTCTCACTCAACATTGTATAATGACTGTACGGTTACCGTGATGGATTGTGTCTCACTCCACCTGGTATAACGACTGTTCTGTTACCCTGATGGATTGTGTCTCACTCAGTCTGGTATAATGACTGTTCTGTTACCCAGATGGATTGTGTCTCACTCAGCATTGTATAATGACTGTTTGGTTACCGAGATGGATTGTGTCTCACTCAGCCTGGTATAACGACTGTTCGGTTACCCTGATGGATTGTGTCTCACTCAGTCTGGTATAATGATTGTTCGGTTACCCTCATGGATTGTGTCTCACTCAGTCTGGTATAACGACTGTTCGGTTACCCTGATGGATTGTGTCTCACTCAGTCTGGTATAACGACTGTTCGGTTACCCTCATGGATTGTGTCTCAGCCTCGTATAACGACTGTTTGGTTACCCTGATGCATTCTGTCCAACTCAGCCTCGTATAATGACTGTTTGGTTACCGTGATGGATTGTGTCTCACTCAGTCTGGTATAACGACTGTTCGGTTACCCTGATGGATTGTGTCTCACTCAGACTGGTAGAACGACTGTTCGGTTACCCTGATGGATTGTGTCTCAGTCAGCATTGTATAACGACTGTTCGGTTACCCAGATGGATTGTACCTCAGCCTGGTATAACGACTGTTCAGATACCCTGATGCATTCTGTCCAACTGAGCCTGGCATAATGACCGTTAAGTAACCCAGATGGATTGTGTCTCAGCCTGGTATAACGACTGTTTGGCAACCCTTATGGATTGTGTCTCAGCCTGGTATAATGACTGTTTGGTTACCGTGATGGATTGTGTCTCACTCAGTCTGGTATAACGACTGTTCGGTTACCCTGATGGATTGTATCTCAGCCTCGTATAATGACTGTTCAGATACGCTGATGTATTGTGTCTCAGACTGGTATAACGACTGTTCAGTTACCCTGTTGCATTCTGTCCAACTCTGCCTGGCATAATGACTGTTCAGTAACCCTGATGGATTGTGTCTCACTCAGCCTGCTATAATGACTGTTCAGAAACCCTGATGGATTGTGTCTCAGCCTGGTATAATGACTGTTTGGTAACCCTGATGGATTGTGTCTCAGCCTGGTATAATGACTGTTCAGTAACCCTGATGGATTGTGTCTCAGCCTGGTATAACGACTGTTCAGTAACCCTGATGGATTGTGTCTCAGCCTGGTATAACGACTTTTCTGTTACCCTGATGGATTGTGTCTCATTCAGCATTGTATAACGACTGTACGGTTACCGTGATGGATTGTGTCTCACTGCATCTGGTATAACGACTGTTCTGTTACCCTGACGGATTGTGTCTCACTCAGCATTGTATAACGGCTGTACGGTTACCGTGATGGATTGTGTCTCACTCCATCTGGTATAACGACTGTTCTGTTACCCTGATGGATTGTGTCTCACTCAGCATTGTATAATGACTGTTTGGTTACCGTGATGGATTGTGTCTCACTCCATCTGGTATAACGACTGTTCTGTTACCCTAATGGCTTGTGTCTCACTCCATCTGGTATAACGACTGTTCTGTTACCCAGATGGATTGTGTCTCACTCAGCATTGTATAACGACTGTACGGTTACCGTGATGGATTGTGTCTCACTCCATCTGGTATAACGACTGTTCTGTTACCCTGATGGATTGTGTCTCACTCAGCATTGTATAATGACTGTTTGGTTACCGTGATGGATTGTGTCTCACTCAGCCTGGTACAACGACTGTTCGGTTACCCTGATGGATTGTGTCTCACTCAGTCTGGTATAATGACTGTTCGGTTACCCTCATGGATTGTGTCTCACTCAGTCTGGTATAACGACTGTTCGGTTACCCTGATGGATTGTGTCTCAGTCAGCATTGTATAACGACTGTTCGGTTACCCAGATGGATTGTATGTCAGCCTGGTATAACGACTGTTCAGTTACCCTGATGCATTCTGTCCAACTCAGCCTGGCATAATGACCGTTAAGTAACCCAGATGGATTGTGTCTCAGGCTGGTATAACGACTGTTTGGTAACCCTTATGGATTGTGTCTCAGCCTGGTATAATGACTGTTTGGTTACCGTGATGGATTGTGTCTCACTCAGTCTGGTATAACGACTGTTCGGTTACCCTGATGGATTGTGTCTCAGCCTGGTATAATGACTGTTCGGTTACCGTGATGGATTGTATCTCAGCCTCGTATAATGACTGTTCAGATACGCTGATGTATTGTGTCTCAGACTGGTATAACGACTGTTCAGTTACCCTGATGCATTCTGTCCAACTCAGCCTGGCATAATGACTGTTCAGTAACCCTGATGGATTGTGTCTCACTCAGCCTGCTATAATGACTGTTCAGAAACCCTGATGGATTGTGTCTCAGCCTGGTATAATGACTGTTCAGTAACCCTGATGGATTGTGTCTCAGCCTGGTATAACGACTGTTCAGTGACCCTGATGGATTGTGTCTCAGCCTGGTATAACGACTTTTCTGTTACCCTGATGGATTGTGTCTCATTCAGCATTGTATAACGACTGTTCTGTTACGCTGATGGATTGTGTCTCACTCAGTCTGGTACAACGACTGTTCTGTTACCCTGTTGGATTGTGTCTCACTCAGCATTGTATAACGACTGTACGGTTACCGTGATGGATTGTGTCTCACTGCATCTGGTATAACGACTGTTCTGTTACCCTGACGGATTGTGTCTCACTCAGCATTGTATAACGGCTGTACGGTTACCGTGATGGATTGTGTCTCACTCCATCTGGTATAACGACTGTTCTGTTACCCTGATGGATTGTGTCTCACTCAGCATTGTATAATGACTGTTTGGTTACCGTGATGGATTGTGTCTCACTCCATCTGGTATAACGACTGTTCTGTTACCCTAATGGCTTGTGTCTCACTCCATCTGGTATAACGACTGTTCTGTTACCCAGATGGATTGTGTCTCACTCAGCATTGTATAACGACTGTACGGTTACCGTGATGGATTGTGTCTCACTCCATCTGGTATAACGACTGTTCTGTTACCCTGATGGATTGTCTCTCACTCAGCATTGTATAATGACTGTTTGGTTACCGTGATGGATTGTGTCTCACTCAGCCTGGTATAACGACTGTTCGGTTACCCTGATGGATTGTGTCTCACTTAGTCTGGTATAA
This sequence comes from Hypanus sabinus, assembly GCF_030144855.1. Lineage (NCBI taxonomy): Eukaryota > Metazoa > Chordata > Chondrichthyes > Myliobatiformes > Dasyatidae > Hypanus > Hypanus sabinus. The sequence continues at coordinate 97,683,917 of NC_082707.1, read as the reverse complement.
TGACAGTTCGGTTACCCTCATGGATTGTGTCTCACTCAGTCTGGTATAACGACTGTTCGGTTACCCTGATGGATTGTGTCTCACTCAGTCTGGTATAATGACTGTTCTGTTACCCTGATGGATTGTGTCTCACTCAGTCTGGTATAACGACTGTTCGGTTACCCTCATGGATTGTGTCTCAGCCTCGTATAACGACTGTTTGGTTACCCTGATGCATTCTGTCCAACTCAGCCTCGTATAATGACTGTTTGGTTACCGTGATGGATTGTGTCTCACTCAGTCTGGTATAACGACTGTTCGGTTACCCTGATGGATTGTGTCTCATTCAGCATTGTATAACGACTGTTCTGTTACGCTGATGGATTGTGTCTCACTCAGTCTGGTACAACGACTGTTCTGTTACCCTGTTGGATTGTGTCTCACTCAGCATTGTATAACGACTGTACGGTTACCGTGATGGATTGTATCTCACTGCATCTGGTATAACGAAAGTTCTGTTACCCTGACGGATTGTGTCTCACTCCGCATTGTATAACGACTGTTCTGTTACCCTGATGGATTGTGTCTCACTCAGCATTGTTTAATGACTGTTTGGTTACCGTAATGGATTGTGTCTCAAACAGTCTGGTATAATGGCTGTTCGGTTACCCTGATGGATTGTGTCTCACTCAGCTTGGTATAACGACTGTTCGGTTACCCTGATGGATTGTGTCTCACTCAGTCTGGTATAATGACTGTTCGGTTACCCTCATGGATTGTGTCTCACTCAGTCTGGTATAACGACTGTTCGGTTACCCTGATGGATTGTGTCTCAGTCAGCATTGTATAACGACTGTTCTGTTACCCAGATGGATTGTATGTCAGCCTGGTATAACGACTGTTCAGTTACCCTGATGCATTCTGTCCAACTCAGCCTGGCATAATGACCATTAAGTAACCCAGATGGATTGTGTCTCAGCCTGGTATAACGACTGTTTGGTAACCCTTATGGATTGTGTCTCAGCCTGGTATAATGACTGTTCGGTTACCCTGATGGATTGTGTCTCAGCCTGGTATAATGACTGTTCGGTTACCGTGATGGATTGTATCTCAGCCTCGTATAATGACTGTTCAGATACGCTGATGTATTGTGTCTCAGACTGGTATAACGACTGTTCAGTTACCCTGATGCATTCTGTCCAACTCAGCCTGGCATAATGACTGTTCAGTAACCCTGATGGATTGTGTCTCACTCAGCCTGCTATAATGACTGTTCAGAAACCCTGATGGATTGTGTCTCAGCCTGGTATAATGACTGTTTGGTAACCCTGATGGATTGTGTCTCAGCCTGGTATAATGACTGTTCAGTAACCCTGATGGATTGTGTCTCAGCCTGGTATAACGACTGTTCAGTAACCCTGATGGATTGTGTCTCAGCCTCGTATAACGACTTTTCTGTTACCCTGATGGATTGTGTCTCATTCAGCATTGTATAACGACTGTTCTGTTACGCTGATGGATTGTGTCTCACTCAGTCTGGTACAACGACTGTTCTGTTACCCTGTTGGATTGTGTCTCACTCAGCATTGTATAACGACTGTACGGTTACCGTGATGGATTGTGTCTCACTGCATCTGGTATAACGACTGTTCTGTTACCCTGACGGATTGTGTCTCACTCAGCATTGTATAACGACTGTACGGTTACCGTGATGGATTGTGTCTCACTCCATCTGGTATAACGACTGTTCAGTAACCCTGATGGATTGTGTCTCAGCCTGGTATAACGACTTTTCTGTTACCCTGATGGATTGTGTCTCATTCAGCATTGTATAACGACTGTTCTGTTACGCTGATGGATTGTGTCTCACTCAGTCTGGTACAACGACTGTTCTGTTACCCTGTTGGATTGTGTCTCACTCAGCATTGTATAACGACTGTACGGTTACCGTGATGGATTGTGTCTCACTGCATCTGGTATAACGACTGTTCTGTTACCCTGACGGATTGTGTCTCACTCAGCATTGTATAACGGCTGTACGGTTACCGTGATGGATTGTGTCTCACTCCATCTTTTATAACGACTGTTCTGTTACCCTGATGGATTGTGTCTCACTCAGCATTGTATAATGACTGTTTGGTTACCGTGATGGATTGTGTCTCACTCCATCTGGTATAACGACTGTTCTGTTACCCTAATGGCTTGTGTCTCACTCCATCTGGTATAACGACTGTTCTGTTACCCAGATGGATTGTGTCTCACTCAGCATTGTATAACGACTGTACGGTTACCGTGATGGATTGTGTCTCACTCCATCTGGTATAACGACTGTTCTGTTACCCTGATGGATTGTGTCTCACTCAGCATTGTATAATGACTGTTTGGTTACCGTGATGGATTGTGTCTCACTCAGCCTGGTATAACGACTGTTCGGTTACCCTGATGGATTGTGTCTCACTTAGTCTGGTATAATGACTGATCGGTTACCCTCATGGATTGTGTCTCACTCAGTCTGGTATAACGACTGTTCGGTTACCCTGATGGATTGTGTCTCACTCAGTCTGGTATAATGACTGTTCTGTTACCCTGATGGATTGTGTCTCACTCAGTCTGGTATAACGACTGTTCGGTTACCCTCATGGATTGTGTCTCAGCCTCGTATAACGACTGTTTGGTTACCCTGATGCATTCTGTCCAACTCAGCCTCGTATAATGACTGTTTGGTTACCGTGATGGATTGTGTCTCACTCAGTCTGGTATAACGACTGTTCGGTTACCCTGATGGATTGTGTCTCATTCAGCATTGTATAACGACTGTTCTGTTACCCTGTTGGATTGTGTCTCACTCCGCATTGTATAACGACTGTTCTGTTACCCTGATGGATTGTGTCTCACTCAGCATTGTTTAATGACTGTTTGGTTACCGTAATGGATTGTGTCTCAAACAGTCTGGTATAATGGCTGTTCGGTTACCCTGATGGATTGTGTCTCACTCAGCCTGGTATAACGACTGTTCGGTTACCCTGATGGATTCTGTCTCACTCAGACTGGTATAACGACTGTTCGGTAACCCTGATGGATTGTGTCTCACTCAGTCTGGTATAACGACTGTTCGGTTACCCTGATGGATACTGTCTCACTCAGCATTGTACAACGACTGTTTGGTTATCGTGATGGATTGTGTCTCGCTCAGCCTGGTATAATGACTGTTCAGTTACCCTGATGGATTGTGTCTCACTCAGACTGGTATAACAACTGTTTGGTTACCCTCATGGATTGTGTCTCACTCAGCCTGGTATAACGACTGTTCTGTTATCCTGACGGATTGTGTCTCACTCAGCCTGGTACAATGACTGTTCTGTTACCCTGATGGATTGTGTCTCACTCCATCTGGTATGATGACTGTTCTGTTACCCAGATGGATTGTGTCTCACTGAGTCTGGTATAACGACTGTTTGGTTACCCTGATGGATTCTGTCTCACTCAGCATTGTATAACGACTGTTTGGTTACCGTGATGGATTGTGTCTCACTCAGACTGGTATAATTACTGTTCTGTTACCCTGATGGATTATGTCTCACTCAGTCTGGTATAACGATTGTTCGGTTACCCTGATGGATTGTGTCTCACTCAGCATTGTATAATGACTGTTTGGTTACCGTGATGGATTGTGTCTCACTCCATCTGGTATAACGACTGTTCTGTTACCATGATGGATTGTGTCTCACTCAGCATTGTATAATGACTGTTTGGTTACCGTGATGGATTGTGTCTCACTCAGCCTGGTATAACGACTGTTCGGTTACCCTGATGGATTGTGTCTCACTCAGTCTGGTATAACGACTGTTCGGTTACCCTGATGGATTGTGTCTCACTCAGTCTGGTATAATGACTGTTCTGTTACCCTGATGGATTGTGACTCACTCAGTCTGGTATAACGACTGTTCGGTTACCGTGATGGATTGTATCTCAGCCTCGTATAATGACTGTTCAGATACGCTGATGTATTGTGTCTCAGACTGGTATAACGACTGTTCAGTAACCCTGATGGATTGTGTCTCACTCAGCCTGCTATAATGACTGTTCAGAAACCCTGATGGATTGTGTCTCAGCCTGGTATAATGACTGTTTGGTAACCCTGATGGATTGTGTCTCAGCTGGTATAATGACTGTTCAGTAACACTGATGGATTGTGTCTCACTCAGTCTGGTATAACGACTGTTCGGTTACCCTCATGGATTGTGTCTCAGCCTCGTATAACGACTGTTTGGTTACCCTGATGCATTCTGTCCAACTCAGCCTCGTATAATGACTGTTTGGTTACCGTGATGGATTGTGTCTCACTCAGTCTGGTATAACGACTGTTCGGTTACCCTGATGGATTGTGTCTCACTCAGACTGGTAGAACGACTGTTCGGTTACCCTGATGGGTTGTGTCTCAGTCAGCATTGTATAACGACTGTTCGGTTACCCAGATGGATTGTATCTCAGCCTGGTATAACGACTGTTCAGTTACCCTGATGCATTCTGTCCAACTCAGCCTGGCATAACGACGGTTAAGTAACCCAGATGGATTGTGTCTCAGTCTGGTATAACGACTGTTTGGTAACCCTTATGGATTGTGTCTCAGCCTGGTATAATGACTGTTTGGTTACCGTGATGGATTGTGTCTCACTCAGCCTGGTATAACGACTGTTCGGTTACCCTGATGGATTGTGTCTCACTCAGTCTGGTATAATGACTGTTCGGTTACCCTCATGGATTGTGTCTCACTCAGTCTGGTATAACGACTGTTCGGTTACCCTGATGGATTTTGTCTCAGTCAGTCTGGTATAATGACTGTTCTGTTACCCTGATGGATTGTGTCTCACTCAGTCTGGTATAACGACTGTTCGGTTACCCTCATGGATTGTGTCGCAGCCTCGTATAACGACTGTTTGGTTACCCTGATGCATTCTGTCCAACTGAGCCTCGTATAATGACAGTTTCGTTACCGTGATGGATTGTGTCTCACTCAGTCTGGTATAACGATTGTTCGGTTACCCTGATGGATTGTGTCTCACTCAGACTGGTAGAACGACTGTTCGGTTACCCTGATGGATTGTGTCTCAGTCAGCATTGTATAACGAGTGTTCGGTTACCCTGATGGATTGTGTCTCATTCAGCATTGTATAACGACTGTTCTGTTACGCTGATGGATTGTGTCTCACTCAGTCTGGTACAACGACTGTTCTGTTACCCTGTTGTATTGTGTCTCACTCAGCATTGTATAACGACTGTACGGTTACCGTGATGGATTGTGTCTCACTGCATCTGGTATAACGACTGTTCTGTTACCCTGATGGATTGTGTCTCACTCAGCATTGTATAACGACTGTACGGTTACCGTGATGGATTGTGTCTCACTCCATCTGGTATAACGACTGTTCTGTTACCCTGATGGATTGTGTCTCACTCAGCATTGTATAATGACTGTTTGGTTACCGTGATGGATTGTGTCTCACTCCATCTGGTATAACGACTGTTCTGTTACCCTAATGGCTTGTGTCTCACTCCATCTGGTATAACGACTGTTCTGTTACCCAGATGGATTGTGTCTCACTCAGCATTGTATAACGACTGTACGGTTACCGTGATGGATTGTGTCTCACTCCATCTGGTATAACGACTGTTCTGTTACCCTAATGGCTTGTGTCTCACTCCATCTGGTATAACGACTGTTCTGTTACCCAGATGGATTGTGTCTCACTCAGCATTGTATAACGACTGTACGGTTACCGTGATGGATTGTGTCTCACTCCATCTGGTATAACGACTGTTCTGTTACCCTGATGGATTGTGTCTCACTCAGCATTGTATAATGACTGTTTGGTTACCGTGATGGATTGTGTCTCACTCAGCCTGGTATAACGACTGTTCGGTTACCCTGATGGATTGTGTCTCACTCAGTCTGGTATAATGACTGTTTGGTTACCCTCATGGATTGTGTCTCACTCAGTCTGGTATAACGACTCTTCGGTTACCCTGATGGATTGTGTCTCACTCAGTCTGGTATAATTACTGTTCTGTTACCCTGATGGATTGTGTCTCACTCAGTCTGGTATAACGACTGTTCGGTTACCCTCATGGATTGTGTCTCAGCCTCGTATAACGACTGTTTGGTTACCCTGATGCATTCTGTCCAACTCAGCCTCGTATAATGACTGTTTGGTTACCGTGATGGATTGTGTCTCACTCAGTCTGGTATAACGACTGTTCGGTTACCCTGATGGATTGTGTCTCATTCAGCATTGTATAACGACTGTTCTGTTACGCTGATGGATTGTGTCTCACTCAGTCTGGTACAACGACTGTTCTGTTACCCTGTTGGATTGTGTCTCACTCAGCATTGTATAACGACTGTACGGTTACCGTGATGGATTGTGTCTCACTGCATCTGGTATAACCACAGTTCTGTTACCCTGACGGATTGTGTCTCACTCAGCATTGTTTAATGACTGTTTGGTTACCGTAATGGATTGTGTCTCAAACAGTCTGGTATAATGGCTGTTCGGTTACCCTGATGGATTGTGTCTCACTCAGCCTGGTATAACGACTGTTCGGTTACCCTGATGGATTCTGTCTCACTCAGACTGGTATAACGATTGTTCGGTTACCCTGATGGATTGTGTCTCACTCAGACTGGTAGAACGACTGTTCGGTTACCCTGATGGATTGTGTCTCAGTCAGCATTGTATAACGAGTGTTCGGTTACCCTGATGGATTGTGTCTCATTCAGCATTGTATAACGACTGTTCTGTTACGCTGATGGATTGTGTCTCACTCAGTCTGGTACAACGACTGTTCTGTTACCCTGTTGTATTGTGTCTCACTCAGCATTGTATAACGACTGTACGGTTACCGTGATGGATTGTGTCTCACTGCATCTGGTATAACGACTGTTCTGTTACCCTGATGGATTGTGTCTCACTCAGCATTGTATAACGACTGTACGGTTACCGTGATGGATTGTGTCTCACTCCATCTGGTATAACGACTGTTCTGTTACCCTGATGGATTGTGTCTCACTCAGCATTGTATAATGACTGTTTGGTTACCGTGATGGATTGTGTCTCACTCCATCTGGTATAACGACTGTTCTGTTACCCTAATGGCTTGTGTCTCACTCCATCTGGTATAACGACTGTTCTGTTACCCAGATGGATTGTGTCTCACTCAGCATTGTATAACGACTGTACGGTTACCGTGATGGATTGTGTCTCACTCCATCTGGTATAACGACTGTTCTGTTACCCTAATGGCTTGTGTCTCACTCCATCTGGTATAACGACTGTTCTGTTACCCAGATGGATTGTGTCTCACTCAGCATTGTATAACGACTGTACGGTTACCGTGATGGATTGTGTCTCACTCCATCTGGTATAACGACTGTTCTGTTACCCTGATGGATTGTGTCTCACTCAGCATTGTATAATGACTGTTTGGTTACCGTGATGGATTGTGTCTCACTCAGCCTGGTATAACGACTGTTCGGTTACCCTGATGGATTGTGTCTCACTCAGTCTGGTATAATGACTGTTTGGTTACCCTCATGGATTGTGTCTCACTCAGTCTGGTATAACGACTCTTCGGTTACCCTGATGGATTGTGTCTCACTCAGTCTGGTATAATTACTGTTCTGTTACCCTGATGGATTGTGTCTCACTCAGTCTGGTATAACGACTGTTCGGTTACCCTCATGGATTGTGTCTCAGCCTCGTATAACGACTGTTTGGTTACCCTGATGCATTCTGTCCAACTCAGCCTCGTATAATGACTGTTTGGTTACCGTGATGGATTGTGTCTCACTCAGTCTGGTATAACGACTGTTCGGTTACCCTGATGGATTGTGTCTCATTCAGCATTGTATAACGACTGTTCTGTTACGCTGATGGATTGTGTCTCACTCAGTCTGGTACAACGACTGTTCTGTTACCCTGTTGGATTGTGTCTCACTCAGCATTGTATAACGACTGTACGGTTACCGTGATGGATTGTGTCTCACTGCATCTGGTATAACCACAGTTCTGTTACCCTGACGGATTGTGTCTCACTCCGCATTGTATAACGACTGTTCTGTTACCCTGATGGATTGTGTCTCACTCAGCATTGTTTAATGACTGTTTGGTTACCGTAATGGATTGTGTCTCAAACAGTCTGGTATAATGGCTGTTCGGTTACCCTGATGGATTGTGTCTCACTCAGCCTGGTATAACGACTGTTCGGTTACCCTGATGGATTCTGTCTCACTCAAACTGGTATAACGACTGTTCGGTAACCCTGATGGATTGTGTCTCACTCAGTCTAGTATAACGACTGTTCGGTTACCCAGATGGATTGGGTCTCACTCAGCATTGTATAACGACTGTACGGTTACCGTGATGGATTGTGTCTCACTCCATCTGGTATAACGACTGTTCTGTTACCCTAATGGCTTGTGTCTCACTCCATCTGGTATAACGACTGTTCTGTTACCCAGATGGATTGTGTCTCACTCAGCATTGTATAACGACTGTACGGTTACCGTGATGGATTGTGTCTCACTCCATCTGGTATAACGACTGTTCTGTTACCCTGATGGATTGTGTCTCACTCAGCATTGTATAATGACTGTTTGGTTACCGTGATGGATTGTGTCTCACTCAGCCTGGTATAACGACTGTTCGGTTACCCTGATGGATTGTGTCTCACTCAGTCTGGTATAATGACTGTTTGGTTACCCTCATGGATTGTGTCTCACTCAGTCTGGTATAACGACTCTTCGGTTACCCTGATGGATTGTGTCTCACTCAGTCTGGTATAATTACTGTTCTGTTACCCTGATGGATTGTGTCTCACTCAGTCTGGTATAACGACTGTTCGGTTACCCTCATGGATTGTGTCTCAGCCTCGTATAACGACTGTTTGGTTACCCTGATGCATTCTGTCCAACTCAGCCTCGTATAATGACTGTTTGGTTACCGTGATGGATTGTGTCTCACTCAGTCTGGTATAACGACTGTTCGGTTACCCTGATGGATTGTGTCTCATTCAGCATTGTATAACGACTGTTCTGTTACGCTGATGGATTGTGTCTCACTCAGTCTGGTACAACGACTGTTCTGTTACCCTGTTGGATTGTGTCTCACTCAGCATTGTATAACGACTGTACGGTTACCGTGATGGATTGTGTCTCACTGCATCTGGTATAACCACAGTTCTGTTACCCTGACGGATTGTGTCTCACTCCGCATTGTATAACGACTGTTCTGTTACCCTGATGGATTGTGTCTCACTCAGCATTGTTTAATGACTGTTTGGTTACCGTAATGGATTGTGTCTCAAACAGTCTGGTATAATGCCTGTTCGGTTACCCTGATGGATTGTGTCTCACTCAGCCTGGTATAACGACTGTTCGGTTACCCTGATGGATTCTGTCTCACTCAGACTGGTATAACGACTGTTCGGTAACCCTGATGGATTGTGTCTCACTCAGTCTGGTATAAAGACTGTTCGGTTACCCTGATGGATTCTGTCTCACTCAGCATTGTATAACGATTGTTTGGTTATCGTGATGGATTGTGTCTCGCTCAGCCTGGTATAATGACTGTTTGGTTACCCTGATGGATTGTGTCTCACTCAGTCTGGTATAACAACTGTTTGGTTACCCTCATGGATTGTGTCTCACTCAGCCTGGTATAACGACTGTTCTGTTATCCTGATGGATTGTGTCTCACTCAGCCTGGTACAATGACTGTTCTGTTACCCTGATGGATTGTGTCTCACTCCATGTGGTATGATGACTGTTCTGTTACCCAGATGGATTGTGTCTCACTGAGTCTGGTATAACGACTGTTTGGTTACCCTGATGGATTGTGTCTCACTCAGCCTGGTATAACGACTGTTCTGTTACCCTGATGGATTGCGTCTCTGTCAGCCTGGTATAACGACTGTTCGGATACCCTGATGGATTCTGTCTCACTCAGCATTGTATAACGACTGTTTGGTTACCGTGATGGATTGTGTCTCACTCAGACTGGTATAATTACTGTTCTGTTACCCTGATGGATTATGTCTCACTCAGTCTGGTATAACGATTGTTCGGTTACCCTGACGGATTCTGTCTCACTCAGCATTGTATAACGACTGTTCTGTTACCCTGATGGATTGTGCCTCACTCAGACTGGTAGAACGACTGTTCGGTTACCCTGATGGATTGTGTCTCAGTCAGCATTGTATAACGACTGTTCGGTTACCCAGATGGATTGTATCTCAGCCTGGTATAACGACTGTTCAGTTACCCTGATGCATTCTGTCCAACTCAGCCTGGCATAACGACCTTTAAGTAACCCAGATGGATTGTGTCTCAGCCTGGTATAACGACTGTTTGGTAACCCTTATGGATTGTGTCTCAGCCTGGTATAATGACTGTTTGGTTACCGTGATGGATTGTGTCTCACTCAGTCTGGTATAACGACTGTTCGGTTACCGTGATGGATTGTGTCTCAGCCTGGTATAATGACTGTTCGGTTACCGTGATGGATTGTGTCTCACTCAGCCTGGTATAACGACTGTCCGGTTACCCTCATGGATTGTGTCTCATTCAGCCTGGTATAACGACTGTTCGGTTACCATCATGGATTGTGTCTCACTCGGTCTGGTATAATGACTGTTCGGTTACCCTGATGGATTGTGTCTCACTCAGTCTGGTATAACGACTGTTCGGTTACCCTGATGGATTGTGTCTCACTGCATCTGGTATAACGACTGTTCTGTTACCCTGATGGATTGTGTCTCACTCAGCATTGTATAACGACTGTACGGTTACCGTGATGGATTGTGTCTCACTCCATCTGGTATAACGACTGTTCTGTTACCCTGATGGATTGTGTCTCACTCAGCATTGTATAATGACTGTTTGGTTACCGTGATGGATTGTGTCTCACTCAGTCTGGTATAACGACTGTTCGGTTACCGTGATGGATTGTGTCTCAGCCTGGTATAACGACTGTTCGGTTGCCCTGATGGATTTTGTCTCACTCAGTCTGGTACAACGTCTGTTCTGTTACCCTGATGGATTGTGTCTCACTCAGCATCGTATAACGACTGTACGGTTACAGTGATGGAATGTATCTCACTCCATCTGGTATAACAACTGTTCTGTTACCATGATGGGTGTTGTCTCACTCAGCATTGTATAACGACTGTTCGGTAAACCTGATGGATTGTGTTTCAGCCTGGTATAATGACTGTTCAGTTACCCTCATGGATTGTGTCCTACTCAGCCTGTTATAATGACTGTTCCGTTACCCTGATGGATTGTGTCTCACAGAGTCTGGTATAATGACTATTCAGTTACCCTGATGGATTGTGTCTCACTCAGTCTGGTATAACGACTGTTCGGTAACCCTGATGGATTGTGTCTCAGCCTGGTATAATGACAGTTCGGTTACCCTGATGGATTGTGTCTCAGCCTCGTATAACGACTGTTTGGTTACCCTGATTCATTGTTTCCAACTCAGCCTCGTATAATGACTGTTCGGTTACCCTGATGGATTGTGTCTCAGTCAGCATTGTATAACGACTGTTCGGTTACCCTGATAGATTGTCTATCAGCCTGGTATAACGACTGTTTGGGTACGCTGATGTATTGTGTCTTAGCCTGGTATAACGACTGTTCGGTTACCCTGATGCATTCTGTCCAACTCAGCCTGGCATAAAGACTGTTCAGTAACCCTGATGGATTGTGTCTCAGCCTGGTATAATGACTGTTCGGTTACCGTGATGGATTGTGTCTCAGCCTGGTATATTGACTGTTCGGTTAACGTGTGGATTGTGTCTCAGCCTGGTATAACGACTGTTCGGTTGCCCTGATGGATTTTGTCTCACTCAGCCTGGTATAACTACTGTTCTGTTACCCTGATGGATTGTGTCTCACTCAGCCTGGTATAACGACTGTTTGGTTACCCTGATCGATTGTGTCTCAGCCTGGTATATTGACTGTTCGGTTAACGTGTGGATTGTGTCTCAGCCTGGTATAACTACTGTTCGGTAACCCTGATGGATTGTGTCTCAGCCTGGTATAATGACTGTTCTGCTACCCTGATGGATTGTGTCTCAGCCTGGTATAATGAATGTTCTGTTATCCTGATGGATTGCGTCTCACTCAGCCTGGTATAATGACTGTTCTGTTACCCTGATGGATTATGTCTCAATCAGTCTGGTATAACGACTGTTCGGTTACCCTCATGGATTGTGTCTCACTCAGACTGGTAGAACGACTGTTCTGTTACCCTGATGGATTGTGTCTCACTCAGCATTGTATAACGACTGTACGGTTACCCTGATGGATTGTGTCTCAGTCAGCATTGTATAACGACTGTTCGGTTACCCTCATGGATTGTGTCTCACTCAGACTGGTAGAACGACTGTTCTGTTACCCTGATGGATTGTGTCTCACTCAGCATTGTATAACGACTGTACGGTTACCCTGATGGATTGTGTCTCAGTCAGCATTGTATAACGACTGTTCGGTTACCCTGATGGATTGTCTCTCAGCCTGGTATAACTACTGTTTGGATACACTGATATATTGTGTCTCAGCCTGGTATAACGACAGTTCAGTTACCCTGATGCATTCTGTCCAACTCAGCCTGGCATAGCCACTGTTCAGTAACCCAGATGGATTGTGTCTCAGCCTGGTATAACGACATGTTTGGTAACCCTGATGGATTGTGTCTCAGCCTGGTATAATGACTGTTCGGTTACCGTGATGGATTGTGTCTCAGCCTGGTATAATGACTGTTCGGTTACCGTGATGGATTGTGTCTCACTCAGCCTGGTATAACGACTGTTCGGTTACCCTCATGGATTGTGTCTCATTCAGCCTGGTATAACGACTGTTCGGTTACCATCATGGATTGTGTCTCACTCGGTCTGGTATAATGACTGTTCGGTTACCCTCATGGATTGTGTCTCACTCAGTCTGGTATAACGACTGTTCTGTTAACCTGATGGATTGTGTCTCTCTCAGCCTGGTACAATGACTGTTCTGTTACCCTGATGGATTGTGTCTCACTCAGCATTGTATAACGACTGTACGGTTACCCTGATGGATTGTGTCTCACTCAGCATTGTATAACGACTGTACGGTTACCCTGATGGATTGTGTCTCACTCAGACTGGAATAACGACTGTTTGGTTACCGTGATGGATTGTGTCTCACTCCATCTGGTATAACGACTGTTCTGTTACCCTCATGGATTGTGTCTCACTCCATCTGCTATAACGACTGTTCTGTTACCCTCATGGATTGTGTCTCACTCCATCTGGTATAACGACTGTTCTGCTACCCTGATGGATTGTGTCTGACTCAGTCTGGTACATCGACTGTTCTGTTACCCTGATGCATTGTGTCTCACTCAGCATTGTATAACGACTCTACAGTTAGCGTGATGGATTGTGTTTCACTTTATCTGGTATAACGACTGTTCTGTTACTCTGATGGACTGTGTCTCACTCCATCTGGTATAACGACTGTTATGTTACTCTGATGGATTGTGTCTCACTCCATCTGGTATAACGACTGTTCTGTTACCCTGATGGATTGTGTCTCACTCAGTCTGGTACATCGACTGTTCTGTTACCCTGATGGATTGTGTCTCACTCAGCATTGTATAACGACTGTACAGTTACCGTGATGGATTGTGTCTCACTTTATCTGGTATAACGACTGTTCTGTTACCCTGATGGATTGTGTCTCACTCTGCATTTTATAACGACTGTTCTGTTACCCTGATGGATTGTGTCTCACTCAGACTGGCATAATGACTGTTCCGTTACCCTGATGGATTGTGTCTCACTTAGTATGGTATAATGACTGTTCTGTTACCCTGATTGATTGTGTCTCAATAAGTCTGGTATAATGACTGTTCTGTTACCCTGATGGATTGTGCCTCAATCAGACTGGTATAATGACTGTTCTGTTACCCTGATGGATTGTGTCTCACTAAGACTGGTATAATGACTGTTCCGTTACCCTGATGGATTGTGTCTCACTCAGACTGGTATAATGACTGTTCTGTTACCCTGATTGATTGTGTCTCAATCAGACTGGTATAATGACTGTTCTGTTACCCTGATGGATTGTGTCTCACTCAGCATTGTATAACGACTGTTCAGTTACCCTGATGAATTGTGTCTCACTCAGTCTGGTATAACGACTGTTCGGTTACCCTGATGGATTGTGTCTCAATCAGACTGGTATAATGACTGTTCTGTTACCCTGATGGATTGCGTCTCACTCAACCTGGTATAACGACTGTTCGGTTACCCTGATGGATTCTGTCTCACTCAGCATTGTATAACGACTGTTTGGTTACCGTGATGGATTGTGTCTCACTCAGACTGGTATAATGACTGTTCTGTTACCCTGATGGATTATGTCTCACTCAGTCTGGTATAACGACTGTTCGGTTACCCTCATGGATTGTGTCTCACTCAGACTGGTAGAACGACTTTTTGGTTACCCTGATGGATTGTCTCTCAGCCTGGTATAACTACTGTTTGGATACACTGATATATTGTGTCTCAGCCTGGTATAACGACAGTTCAGTTACCCTGATGCATTCTGTCCAACTCAGCCTGGCATAACGACTGTTCAGTAACCCAGATGGATTGTGTCTCAGCCTGGTATAACGACTGTTTGGTAACCCTGATGGATTGTGTCTCAGCCTGGTATAATGACTGTTCGGTTACCCTGATGGATTGTCTCTCAGCCTGGTATAACTACTGTTTGGATACACTGATATATTGTGTCTCAGCCTGGTATAACGACAGTTCAGTTACCCTGATGCATTCTGTCCAACTCAGCCTGGCATAGCCACTGTTCAGTAACCCAGATGGATTGTGTCTCAGCCTGGTATAACGACTGTTTGGTAACCCTGATGGATTGTGTCTCAGCCTGGTATAATGACTGTTCGGTTACCGTGATGGATTGTGTCTCAGCCTGGTAGAACGAGTGTTCGGTTACCCTGATGGATTGTGTCTCAGTCAGCATTGTATAACGACCGTTCGGTTACCCTGATGGATTGTCTCTCAGCCTGGTATAACTACTGTTTGGATACACTGATATATTGTGTCTCAGCCTGGTATAACGACAGTTCAGTTACCCTGATGCATTCTGTCCAACTCAGCCTGGCATAGCCACTGTTTAGTAACCCAGATGGATTGTGTCTCAGCCTGGTATAACGACTGTTTGGTAACCCTGATGGATTGTGTCTCAGCCTGGTATAATGACTGTTCGGTTACCGTGATGGATTGTGTCTCAGCCTGGTATAATGACTGTTTGGTTACCCTGATCGATTGTGTCTCAGCCTGGTATATTGACTGTTCGGTTAATGTGTGGAATGTGTCTCAGCCTGGTATAACGACTGTTCGGTAACCCTGATGGATTGTGTCTCAGACTGGTATAATGACTGTTCTGCTACCCTGATGGTTTGTGTCTCAGCCTGGTATAACGAATGTTCTGTTATCCTGATGGATTGCGTCTCACTCAGCCTGGTATAACGACTGTTCTGTTACCCTGATGGATTGTGTCTCACTCAGTCTGGTACAACTTCTGTTCTGTTACCCTGATGGATTTTGTCTCACTCAGCCTGGTATAACGACTGTTCTGTTACCCTGATGGATTGTGTCTCACTCAGTCTGGTACAACGTCTGTTCTGTTACCCTGATGGATTGTGTCTCACTCAGCATCGTATAACGACTGTACGGTTACAGTGATGGAATGTATCTCACTCCATCTGGTATAACAACTGTTCTGTTACCATGATGGATGTTGTCTCACTCAACATTGTATAACGACTGTTCGGTAAACCTGATGGATTGTGTCTCAGCCTGGTATAACGACTGTTCAGTTACCCTCATGGATTGTGTCCTACTCAGCCTGTTATAATGACTGTTCCGTTACCCTGATGGATTGTGTCTCACACAGTCTGGTATAATGACTATTCGGTTACCCTGATGGATTGTGTCTCACTCAGTCTGGTATAACGACTGTTCGGTAACCCTGATGGATAGTGTCTCAGCCTGGTATATTGACAGTTCGGTTACCCTGATGGATTGTGTCTCAGCCTCGTATAACGACTGTTTGGTTACCCTGATTCATTCTTTCCAACTCAGCCTCGTATAATGACTGTTCGGTTACCCTGATGGATTGTGTCTCAGTCAGCATTGTATAACGACTGTTCGGTTACCCTGATAGATTGTCTATCAGCCTGGTATAACGACTGTTTGGGTACGCTGATGTATTGTGTCTTAGCCTGGTATAACGACTGTTCGGTTACCCTGATGCATTCTGTCCAACTCAGCCTGGCATAAAGACTGTTCAGTAACCCTGATGGATTGTGTCTCAGCATGGAATAATGACAGTTTGGTTACCCTGATTCATTCTTTCCAACTCAGCCTCGTACAATGACTGTTCGGTTACCCTGTTGGATTGTGTCTCAGTCAGCCTGGTATAACGACTGTTCGGTTATCCTGATGGATTGTCTATCAGCCAGGTATAACGACTGTTCGGGTACGCTGATGTATTGTGTCTCAGCCTGGTATAATGACAGTTCGGTTACCCTGATGTTTGGTGGCTCACTCAGTCTGGTCCAACGCCTGTTCTGTTACGCTGATGGATTGTGTCTCACTCAGCATTGTATAACGACCGTATGGTTACCGTGATGGATTGTGTCTCACCACATCTGGTATAACGACTGTTCTGTTACCCTGATGGATTGTGTCTGACTCAGTCTGGTACATCGACTGTTCTGTTACCCTGATGCATTGTGTCTCACTCAGCATTGTATAACGACTCTACAGTTAGCGTGATGGATTGTGTTTCACTTTATCTGGTATAACGACTGTTCTGTTACTCTGATGGACTGTGTCTCACTCCATCTGGTATAACGACTGTTATGTTACTCTGATGGATTGTGTCTCACTCCATCTGGTATAACGACTGTTCTGTTACCCTGATGGATTGTGTCTCACTCAGTCTGGTACATCGACTGTTCTGTTACCCTGATGGATTGTGTCTCACTCAGCATTGTATAACGACTGTACAGTTACCGTAGTGGATTGTGTCTCACTTTATCTGGTATAACGACTGTTCTGTTACCCTGATGGATTGTGTCTCACTCTGCATTTTATAACGACTGTTCTGTTACCCTGATGGATTGTGTCTCACTCAGACTGGCATAATGACTGTTCCGTTACCCTGATGGATTGTGTCTCACTTAGTATGGTATAATGACTGTTCAGTTACCCTGATTGATTGTGTCTCAATAAGTCTGGTATAATGACTGTTCTGTTACCCTGATGGATTGTGTCTCAATCAGACTGGTATAATGACTGTTCTGTTACCCTGATGGATTGTGTCTCACTAAGACTGGTATAATGACTGTTCCGTTACCCTGATGGATTGTGTCTCACTCAGACTGGTATAATGACTGTTCTGTTACCCTGATTGATTGTGTCTCAATCAGACTGGTATAATGACTGTTCTGTTACCCTGATGGATTGTGTCTCACTCAGCATTGTATAACGACTGTTCAGTTACCCTGATGAATTGTGTCTCACTCAGTCTGGTATAACGACTGTTCGGTTACCCTGATGGATTGTGTCTCAATCAGACTGGTATAATGACTGTTCTGTTACCCTGATGGATTGCGTCTCACTCAACCTGGTATAACGACTGTTCGGTTACCCTGATGGATTCTGTCTCACTCAGCATTGTATAACGACTGTTTGGTTACCATGATGGATTGTGTCTCACTCAGACTGGTATAATGACTGTTCTGTTACCCTGATGGATTATGTCTCACTCAGTCTGGTATAACGACTGTTCGGTTACCCTCATGGATTGTGTCTCACTCAGACTGGTAGAACGACTTTTTGGTTACCCTGATGGATTGTGTCTCAGTCAGCATTCTATAACGACTGTTCGGTTACCCTGATGGATTGTCTCTCAGCCTGGTATAACTACTGTTTGTATACACTGATATATTGTGTCTCAGCCTGGTATAACGACAGTTCAGTTACCCTGATGCATTCTGTCCAACTCAGCCTGGCATAACGACTGTTCAGTAACCCAGATGGATTGTGTCTCAGCCTGGTATAACTACTGTTTGGATACACTGATATATTGTGTCTCAGCCTGGTATAACGACAGTTCAGTTACCCTGATGCATTCTGTCCAACTCAGCCTGGCATAGCCACTGTTCAGTAATCCAGATGGATTGTGTCTCAGCCTGGTATAACGACTGTTTGGTAACCCTGATGGATTGTGTCTCAGCCTGGTATAATGACTGTTCGGTTACCGTGATGGATTGTGTCTCAGCCTGGTATAATGACTGTACGGTTACCGTGATGGATTGTGTCTCACTCAGCCTGGTATAACAACTGTTCGGTTACCCTCATGGATTCTGTCCAACTCAGCCTGGCATAACGACTGTTCGGTTACCCTCATGGATTGTGTCTCACTCAGTCTGGTATAATGACTGTTCGGTTACCCTGATGGATTGTGTCTCACTCAGACTGGTATAATGACTGTTCCGTTACCCTGATGGATTGTGTCTCACTCAGACTGGCATAATGACTGTTCTGTTACCCTGATGGATTGTGTCTCACTCTGACTGGTATAATGACTGTTCTGTTACCCTGATGGATTGTGTCTCACTCAGTCTGGTATAATGACTGTTCTGTTACCCTGATGGATTTTGTCTCACTCAGTCTGGTATAACGACTGTACTGTTACCCTGATGAATTGTGTCTCACTCAGTCTGGTATAACGACTGTTCGGTTACCGTGATGGATTGTGTCTCACTCAGCATCGTATAACGACTGTACGGTTACAGTGATGGAATGTATCTCACTCCATCTGGTATAACAACTGTTCTGTTACCATGATGGATGTTGTCTCACTCAGCATTGTATAACGACTGTTCAGTAAACCTGATGGATTGTGTCTCAGCCTGGTATAACGACTGTTCAGTTACCCTCATGGATTGTGTCCTACTCAGCCTGTTATAATGACTGTTCCGTTACCCTGATGGATTGTGTCTCACACAGTCTGGTATAATGACTGTTCGGTTACCCTGATGGATTGTGTCTCACTCAGTCTGGTATAACGACTGTTCGGTAACCCTGATGGATTGTGTCTCAGCCTGGTATAATGACAGTTCGGTTACCCTGATGGATTGTGTCTCAGCCTCGTATAACGACTGTTTGGTTACCCTGATTCATTCTTTCCAACTCAGCCTCGTATAATGACTGTTCGGTTACCCTGATGGATTGTGTCTCAGTCAGCATTGTATAACGACTGTTCGGTTACCCTGATAGATTGTCTATCAGCCTGGTATAACGACTGTTTGGGTACGCTGATGTATTGTGTCTTAGCCTGGTATAACGACTGTTCGGTTACCCTGATGCATTCTGTCCAACTCAGCCTGGCATAAAGACTGTTCAGTAACCCTGATGGATTGTGTCTCAGCATGGAATTATGACAGTTTGGTTACCCTGATTCATTCTTTCCAACTCAGCCTCGTACAATGACTGTTCGGTTACCCTGTTGGATTGTGTCTCAGTCAGCCTGGTATAACGACTGTTCGGTTATCCTGATGGATTGTCTATCAGCCAGGTATAACGACTGTTCGGGTACGCTGATGTATTGTGTCTCAGCCTGGTATAATGACAGTTCGGTTACCCTAATGTTTGGTGGCTCACTCAGTCTGGTCCAACGCCTGTTCTGTTACGCTGATGGATTGTGTCTCACTCAGCATTGTATAACGACCGTATGGTTACCGTGATGGATTGTGTCTCACCACATCTGGTATAACGACTGTTCTGTTACCCTGATGGATTGTGTCTGACTCAGTCTGGTACATCGACTGTTCTGTTACCCTGATGCATTGTGTCTCACTCAGCCTGGTATAACGACTGTTATGTTACTCTGATGGATTGTGTCTCACTCCATCTGGTATAACGACTGTTCTGTTACCCTGATGGATTGTGTCTCACTCAGTCTGGTACATCGACTGTTCTGTTACCCTGATGGATTGTGTCTCACTCAGCATTGTATAACGACTGTACAGTTACCGTGATGGATTGTGTCTCACTTTATCTGGTATAACGACTGTTCTGTTACCCTGATGGATTGTGTCTCACTCTGCATTTTATAACGACTGTTCTGTTACCCTGATGGATTGTGTCTCACTCAGACTGGCATAATGACTGTTCCGTTACCCTGATGGATTGTGTCTCACTTAGTATGGTATAATGACTGTTCTGTTACCCTGATTGATTGTGTCTCAATAAGTCTGGTATAATGACTGTTCTGTTACCCTGATGGATTGTGTCTCAATCAGACTGGTATAATGACTGTTCTGTTACCCTGATGGATTGTGTCTCACTAAAACTGGTATAATGACTGTTCCGTTACCCTGATGGATTGTGTCTCACTCAGACTGGTATAATGACTGTTCTGTTACCCTGATTGATTGTGTCTCAATCAGACTGGTATAATGACTGTTCTGTTACCCTGATGGATTGTGTCTCACTCAGCATTGTATAACGACTGTTCAGTTACCCTGATGAATTGTGTCTCACTCAGTCTGGTACAACGACTGTTCGGTTACCCTGATGGATTGTGTCTCAATCAGACTGGTATAATGACTGTTCTGTTACCCTGATGGATTGCGTCTCACTCAACCTGGTATAACGACTGTTCGGTTACCCTGATGGATTCTGTCTCACTCAGCATTGTATAACGACTGTTTGGTTACCGTGATGGATTGTGTCTCACTCAGACTGGTATAATGACTGTTCTGTTACCCTGATGGATTATGTCTCACTCAGTCTGGTATAACGACTGTTCGGTTACCCTCATGGATTGTGTCTCACTCAGACTGGTAGAACGACTTTTTGGTTACCCTGATGGATTGTGTCTCAGTCAGCATTCTATAACGACTGTTCGGTTACCCTGATGGATTGTCTCTCAGCCTGGTATAACTACTGTTTGGATACACTGATATATTGTGTCTCAGCCTGGTATAACGACAGTTCAGTTACCCTGATGCATTCTGTCCAACTCAGCCTGGCATAACGACTGTTCAGTAACCCAGATGGATTGTGTCTCAGCCTGGTATAACGACTGTTTGGTAACCCTGATGGATTGTGTCTCAGCCTGGTATAATGACTGTTCGGTTACCGTGATGGATTGTGTCTCAGCCTGGTAGAACGAGTGTTCGGTTACCCTGATGGATTGTGTCTCAGTCAGCATTGTATAACGACCGTTCGGTTACCCTGATGGATTGTCTTTCAGCCTGGTATAACTACTGTTTGGATACACTGATATATTGTGTCTCAGCCTGGTATAACGACAGTTCAGTTACCCTGATGCATTCTGTCCAACTCAGCCTGGCATAGCCACTGCTCAGTAACCTAGATGGATTGTGTCTCAGCCTGGTATAACGACTGTTTGGTAACCCTGATGGATTGTGTCTCAGCCTGGTATAATGACTGTTCGGTTACCGTGATGGATTGTGTCTCAGCCTGGTATAATGACTGTTCGGTTACCGTGATGGATTGTGTCTCACTCAGCCTGGTATAACGACTGTTCGGTTACCCTCATGGATTGTGTCTCACTCAGCCTGGTATAACGACTGTTCGCTTACCCTCATGGATTGTGTCTCACTCAGTCTGGTATAACGACTGTTCTGTTAACCAGATGGATTGTGTCTCACTCAGCCTGGTACAATGACTGTTCTGTTACCCTGATGGATTGTGTCTCACTCAGCATTGTATAACGACTGTACGGTTACCGTGATGGATTGTGTCTCACTCCATCTGGTCTAACGACTGTTCTGCTACCCAGATGGATTGTGTCTCACTCAGCATTGTATAACGACTGTTCAGTTACCCTGCTGGATTGTGTCTCACTCAGTCTGGTATAACGACTGTTCGGTTACCCTGATGGATTGTGTCTCACTCAGCCTGGTAGAACGACTGTTCGGTTACCCTGATGGATTGTTTCTCACTCACACTGGTAGAATGACTGTTCGGTTACCCTGATGGATTGTGTCTCACTCAGTCTGGTATAACGACTGTTCCGTTACCCTGATGGATTGTGTCTCACTCAGACTGGTATAACGACTGTTCTGTTACCCTGATGGATTGTGTCTCACTCAGACTGGTAGAACGACTGTTTGGTTACCCTGATGGATTGTATCTCAGTCAGCATTGTATAACGACTGATCGGTTACCCTGATGGATTGTCTCTCAGCCTGGTATAACAACTGTTCGGATACACTGATGTATTGTGTCTCAGCCTGGTATAACGACTGTTCAGTTACCCTCATGCATTCTGTCCAACCAGCCTGGGATAACGACTGTTCAGTAACCCTGATGGATTGTGTCTCAGCCTGGTATAATGACTGTTCGGTTACCATGATTGATTGTGTCTCAGCCTGGTATATTGACTGTTCGGTTAACGTGTGGATTGTGTCTCAGCCTGGTATAACGACTGTTCGGTTGCCCTGATGGATTTTGCCTCACTCAGCCTGGTATAACTACTGTTCTGTTACCCTGATGGATTGTGTCTCACTCAGCCTGGTATAACGACTGTTTGGTTACCCTGATCGATTGTGTCTCAGCCTGGTATATTGACTGTTCGGTTAACGTGTGGATTGTGTCTCAGCCTGGTATAATGACTGTTCTGCTACCCTGATGGATTGTGTCTCAGCCTGGTATAACGACTGTTCGGTAACCCTGATGGATTGTTTCTCAGCCTGGTATAATGTCTGTTCTGTTACCCTGATGGATTGTGTCTCACTCAACATCGTATAACGACTGTACGGTTACAGAGATGGATTGTATCTCATTCCATCTGGTATAACGACTGTTCTGTTACCCTGACGGATTGTGTCTCACTCCATCTGGTATAACAACTGTTCTGTTACCCTGATGGATGTTGTCTCACTCAGCATTGTATAACGACTGTTATGTTACTCTGATGGATTGTGTCTCACTCCATCTGGTATAACGACTGTTCTGTTACCCTGATGGATTGTGTCTCACTCAGTCTGGTACATCGACTGTTCTGTTACCCTGATGGATTGTGTCTCACTCAGCATTGTATAACGACTGTTCAGTTACCCTGATGAATTGTGTCTCACTCAGACTGGCATAATGACTGTTCCGTTACCCTGATGGATTGTGTCTCACTTAGTATGGTATAATGACTGTTCTGTTACCCTGATTGATTGTGTCTCAATAAGTCTGGTATAATGACTGTTCTGTTACCCTGATGGATCGTGTCTCACTCAACATCGTATAACGACTGTACGGTTACAGAGATGGATTGTATCTCATTCCATCTGGTATAACGACTGTTCTGTTACCCTGACGGATTGTGTCTCACTCCATCTGGTATAACAACTGTTCTGTTACCCTGATGGATGTTGTCTCACTCAGCATTGTATAACGACTGTTATGTTACTCTGATGGATTGTGTCTCACTCCATCTGGTATAACGACTGTTCTGTTACCCTGATGGATTGTGTCTCACTCAGTCTGGTACATCGACTGTTCTGTTACCCTGATGGATTGTGTCTCACTCAGCATTGTATAACGACTGTTCAGTTACCCTGATGAATTGTGTCTCACTCAGACTGGCATAATGACTGTTCCGTTACCCTGATGGATTGTGTCTCACTTAGTATGGTATAATGACTGTTCTGTTACCCTGATTGATTGTGTCTCAATAAGTCTGGTATAATGACTGTTCTGTTACCCTGATGGATTGTGTCTCACTCAGACTGGTATAATGACTGTTCTGTTACCCTGATGGATTGTGTCTCACTAAGACTGGTATAATGACTGTTCCGTTACCCTGATGGATTGTGTCTCACTCAGACTGGTATAATGACTGTTCTGTTACCCTGATTGATTGTGTCTCAATCAGACTGGTATAATGACTGTTCTGTTACCCTGATGGATTGTGTCTCAATCAGACTGGTATAATGACTGTTCTGTTACCCTGATGGATTGTGTCTCACTAAGACTGGTATAATGACTGTTCCGTTACCCTGATGGATTGTGTCTCACTAAGACTGGTATAATGACTGTTCTGTTACGCTGATTGATTGTGTCTCAATCAGACTGGTATAATGACTGTTCTGTTACCCTGATGGATTGTTTCTCACTCAGCATTGTATAACGACTGTTCAGTTACCCTGATGAATTGTGTCTCACTCAGTCTGGTATAACGACTGTTTGGTTACCGTGATGGATTGTGTCTCACTCAGACTGGTATAATGACTGTTCTGTTACCCTGATGGATTATGTCTCACTCAGTCTGGTATAACGACTGTTCGGTTACCCTCATGGATTGTGTCTCACTCAGACTGGTAGAACGACTTTTTGGTTACCCTGATGGATTGTGTCTCAGTCAGCATTGTATAGTATAACGACTGTTCTGTTACCCTGATGGATTGTGTCTCACTCAGCCTGGTATAACTACTGTTCTGTTACCCTGATGGATTGTGTCTCACTCAGCCTGGTATAACGACTGTTTGGTTACACTGATCGTTTGAGTCTCAGCCTGGTATATTGACTGTTCTGTTACCCTGATGGATTGTGTCTCAGCCTGGTATAACGACTGTTCGGTAACCCTGATGGATTGTGTCTCACTCAGTCTGGTATAATGACTGTTCCGTTACCCTGATGGATTGTGACTCAACCTGGTATAATGACTGTTCTGTTACCGTGATGGACTGTGTCTCACTGAGCCTGGTATAGCGACTGTTCGGTTACGCTGATGGATTGTGACTCACTCAGTCTGTTATAACGACTGTTCGGTTACCCTCATGGATTGCGTCTCACTCAGCCTGGTATAACGACTGTTCGGTTACCCTCATGAAATGTGTCTCTCTCAGTCTGGTATAATTACTGTTCCATTACCCTGATGGATTGTGTCTCACTCAGTCTGGTGTAATGACTGTTCGGTTACCCTGATGGATTGTGTCTGACTCAGTCTGGTATAATGACTGTTCGGTTACCAAGATGGATTACGTCTGAGCCTGGTATAATGAATGTTCGTTTACCGTGATGGATTGTTTCTCAGCCTGGTATAACGATTGTTTGGTAACCCTGATGGATTGTGTCTCAGCCTGGTATAATGACTGTTCTGTTACCCTGATGGATTGTGTCTCAGCCTAGTATAACGACTGGTTAGTAACCCTGATGGATTGTGTCTCAGCCTGGTATACCGCCTGTTATGTTACGCTGATGGATTGTGTCTCACTCAGCCTGGTATAATGACTGTTCCGTTACCCTGATGGACTGTGTCTCACTCAGTCTGGTATACTGACTGTTCGGTTACCGTGATGTATTGTTTCTCAGCCTGGTATAACGACTGTTCAGTAACCCTGATGGATTGTGTCTCAGCCTGGTATAACGACTGTTCGGTAACCCTGATAGATTGTGTCTCACTCCATCTGGTATAACGACTGTTATGTTTCTATGATGGATTGTGTCTCACTCCATCTGGTATAACAACTGTTCTGTTACCCTGATGGATTGTGTCTCACTCAGCATTGTATAACGACTGTACAGTTACCGTGATGGATTGTGTCTCACTTTATCTGGTATAACGACTGTTCTGTTACCCTGATGGATTGTGTCTCATTCAGCATTGTATAACGACTGTACGGTTACCGTGATGGATTGTGTCTCACTCCATCTGTTATAACGACTGTTCTGTTACCCTGATGGATTGTGTCTCACTCAGTCTGTTATAACGACTGTTCGGTTACCCTCATGGATTGTGTCTCACTCAGCCTGTTAGAACGACTGTTCGGTTACCCTGATGGATTGTGTCTCACTCAGTCTGGTATAACGACTGTTCGGTAACCCTGATGGATTGTGTCTCAGCCTGGTATAATGACAGATCGGTTGCCCTGATGGATAGTGTCTCAGCCTCGTATAACTACTGTTTGGTTACCCTGATTCATTCTTTCCTACTCAGCCTCGGATAATGACTGTTCTGTTGCCCTGATGGATTGTGTCTCACTCAGTCTGGTATAATGACTGTTCGGTTACCCTGATGGATTGTGGCTCACTCAGTCTGGTATAACGACTGTTCGGTAACCCTGATGGATTGTGTCTCAGCCTGGTATAATGACAGTTCGGTTACCCTGATGGATTGTGTCTCAGCCTCGTATAACGACTGTTTGGTTACCTTGATTCATTCTTTCCAACTCAGCCTTGTGTAACGACTGTTCGGTTACCCTGATGGATTGTCGATCAGCCTGTTATAACGACTGTTCGGGTACGCTGATGTATTGTGTCTCAGCCTGGTATAACGACTGTTCAGTTACCCTGATGCATTCTGTCCAACTCAGCCTGGCATAAAGACTGTTCAGTAACCCTGATGGATTGTGTCTCAGCATGGAATAACGACTGTTTGGTAACCCTGATGGATTGTGTCTCAGCCTGGTATAATGAATGTTCTGTTACCCTGATGGATTGTGTCTCACTCAGCCTGGTATAACGACTGTTCGGTAACCCTGATGCATTGTGTCTCACTCCATCTGGTATAACGACTGTTCGGTAACCCTGATGGATTGTGTCTCAGCCTGGTATAATGACAGTTCGGTTACCCTGATGGATTGTGTCTCAGCCTCGTATAACGACTGTTTGGTTACCTTGTTTCATTCTTTCCAACTCAGCCTCGTATAATGACTGTTCGGTTACCCTGATGGATTGTGTCTCAGTCCGCATTGTATAACGACTGTTCGGTTACCCTGATGGATTGTCTATCAGCCTGGTATAACGACTGTTCGGGTACGCTGATGTATTGTGTCTCAGCCTGGTATAACGACTGTACAGTTACCCTGATGCACTCTGTCCTACTCAGCCTGGCATAAAGACTGTTCAGTAACCCTGATGGATTGTGTCTCAGCATGGAATAACGACTGTTTGGTAACCCTGATGGATTGTGTCTCAGCCTGGTATAATGACTGTTCTTTTACCCTGATGGATTGTGTCTCAGTCTAGTATAACGACTGGTCGGTAACCCTGATGGATTGTGTCTCAGCCTGGTATAATGACTGTTCTGTTACCCTGATGGATTGTGTCTCACTCAGCCTGGTATAACGACTGTTCTGTTACCCTGATGGATTGTGTCTCAGTCAGTCTGGTACAACGACTGTTCTTTTACCCTGATGGATTGTGTCTCTCTGAGTCTGGTATAATGACTGTTCGGTTACCGTGATGTATTGTTTCTCAGCCTGGTACTACGAATGTTCTGTTACCCTAATGGATTGTGTCTCATTTAGCATTGTATAACGACTGTACATTTACCGTGATGGATTGTGTATCTCTTTATCTGGTATAACGACTGTTCTGTTACCCTGATGGATTGTGTCTCACTCAGCATTGCATAACGACTGTACGGTTACCGTGATGGATTGTGTCTCACTCCATCTGTTATAACGACTGTTCTGTTACTCTGATGGATTGTGTCTGACTCAGTCTGGTATAACGACTGATCGGTTACCCTGATGCATTGTGTCTCACTCAGACTGGTACAATGACTGTTTGGCTACCCTGATGGATTGTGTCTCACTCAGTCTTGTATAATGACTATTCTGTTACGCTGATGGATTGTGTCTCACTCAGTCTGGTATAATGACTGTTCTGTTACCCTGATGGATTGAGTCTCACTCAGTCTGCTATAATTACTATTCTCTTACCCTGATGAATTGTGTCTCACTCAGTCTGGTATAACGACTGTTCGGTTACCCTCATGGATTGTGTCTCAGCCTCGTATAACGACTGTTTGGTTACCCTGATGCATTCTTTCCAACGCAGCCTCGTATAGTGACTGTTCGGTTACCCTGATGGATTGTGTCTCCGTCAGCATTGTATAACGACTGTTCAGTTACCAGGATGGATTGTCTATTAGCCTGGTATAACGACTGTTCGGGTACGCTGATGTATTGTGTCTCAGCCTGGTATAACGACTGTTCAGTTACCCTGATGCATTCTGTCCAACTCAGCCTGGCATAAAGACTGTTCAGTAACCCTAATGGATTGTGTCTCAGCATGGAATAACGACTGTTTGGTAACCCTGATGGATTGTGTCTCAGCCTTGTACAACGACTGTTCGGTTACCCTGATGGATTGTGTCTCAGTCTGGTATAATGACTGTTCGGTTACCCTGATGGATTGTGTGTCGCTCAGCCTGGTATAATGACTGTTCGGTAACCGTGATGGACTGTGTCTCAGCATGGAATAACGACTGTTTGGTAACCCTGATGGATTGTGTCTCAGCCTGGTATAATTACTGTTCTGTTACCCTGATGGATTGTGTCTCAGCCTAGTATAACGACTGGTCAGTAACCCTGATGGATTGTGTCTCAGCCTGGTATAATGACTGTTCTGTTACCCTGATGGATTGTGTCTCACTCAGCCTGGTATAACGACTGTTCTGTTACCCTGATGGATCGTGTCTCAGTCAGTCTGGTACAACGACTGTTCTTTTACCCTGATGGATTGTGTCTCACTCAGTCTGGTATAATGACTGTTCGGTTACCCTGATGGATTGTGTCTGACTCAGTCTGGTATAATGACTGTTCGGTTACCAAGATGGATTACGTCTGAGCCTGGTATAATGACTGTTCGTTTACCGTGATGGATTGTTTCTCAGCCTGGTATAACGATTGTTCGGTAACCCTGATGGATTGTGTCTCAGCCTAGTATAACAACTGTTCGGTAACCCTGATGGATTTTGTCTCAGCCTGGTATAATGACTGCACTGTTAGCCTGATGGATTGTGTCTCAGCCTGGTATACCGCCTGTTATGTTACGCTGATGGATTGTGTCTCACTCAGCCTGGTATAATGACTGTTCCGTTACCCTGATGGACTGTGTCTCACTCAGTCTGGTATACTGACTGTTCGGTTACCGTGATGTATTGTTTCTCAGCCTGGTATAACGACTGTTCGGTAACCCTGATGGATTGTGTCTCAGCCTGGTATAACGACTGTTCGGTAACCCTGATGGATTGTGTCTCACTCCATCTGGTATAACGACTGTTATGTTTCTATGATGGATTGTGTCTCACTCCATCTGGTATAACAACTGTTCTGTTACCCTGATGGATTGTGTCTCACTCAGCATTGTATAACGACTGTACAGTTACCGTGATGGATTGTGTCTCACTTTATCTGGTATAACGACTGTTCTGTTACCCTGATGGATTGTGTCTCATTCAGCATTGTATAACGACTGTACGGTTACCGTGATGGATTGTGTCTCACTCCATCTGTTATAACGACTGTTCGGTAACCCTGATGGATTGTGTCTCAGCCTGGTATAATGACAGTTCGGTTGCCCTGATGGATAGTGTCTCAGCCTCGTATAACTACTGTTTGGTTACCCTGATTCATTCTTTCCTACTCAGCCTCGGATAATGACTGTTCCGTTGCCCTGATGGATTGTGTCTCACTCAGTCTGGTATAATGACTGTTCGGTTACCCTGATGGATTGTGGCTCACTCAGTCTGGTATAACGACTGTTCGGTAACCCTGATGGATTGTGTCTCAGCCTGGTATAATGACAGTTCGGTTACCCTGATGGATTGTGTCTCAGCCTCGTATAACGACTGTTTGGTTACCTTGATTCATTCTTTCCAACTCAGCCTTGTGTAACGACTGTTCGGTTACCCTGATGGATTGTCCATCAGCCTGTTATAACGACTGTTCGGGTACGCTGATGTATTGTGTTTCAGCCTGGTATAACGACTGTTCAGTTACCCTGATGCATTCTGTCCAACTCAGCCTGGCATAAAGACTGTTCAGTAACCCTGATGGATTGTGTCTCAGCATGGAATAACGACTGTTTGGTAACCCTGATGGATTGTGTCTCAGCCTGGTATAATGACAGTTCGGTTACCCTGATGGATTGTGTCTCAGCCTCGTATAACGACTGTTTGGTTACCTTGTTTCATTCTTTCCAACTCAGCCTCGTATAATGACTGTTCGGTTACCCTGATGGATTGTGTCTCAGTCCGCATTGTATAACGACTGTTCGGTTACCCTGATGGATTGTCTATCAGCCTGGTATAACGACTGTTCGGGTACGCTGATGTATTGTGTCTCAGCCTGGTATAACGACTGTACAGTTACCCTGATGCACTCTGTCCTACTCAGCCTGGCATAAAGACTGTTCAGTAACCCTGATGGATTGTGTCTCAGCATGGAATAACGACTGTTTGGTAACCCTGATGGATTGTGTCTCAGCCTGGTATAATGACTGTTCTGTTACCCTGATGGATTGTGTCTCAGCCTAGTATAACGACTGGTCAGTAACCCTGATGGATTGTGTCTCAGCCTGGTATAATGACTGTTCTGTTACCCTGATGGATTGTGTCTCACTCAGCCTGGTATAACGACTGTTCTTTTACCCTGATGGATTTTGTCTCTCTGAGTCTGGTATAATGACTGTTCTGTTACCCTGATGTTTTGTGTCTCAGCCTAGTATAACGACTGGTCAGTAACCCTGATGGATTGTGTCTCAGCCTGGTACAACGACTGTTCGGTTACCCTGATGGATTGTGTCTCAGCCTGGAATAATGACTGTTCTGTTACCCTGATGGATTGTGTCTCAGCCTGGTATAACGACTGTTCGGTAAACCTGATGGATTGTGTCTCAGCCTGGTATAACGACTGTTCGGTAACCCTGATGGATTGTGTCTCACTCAGTCTGGTATAATGACTGTTCCGTTACCCTGATGGATTGTGTCTCAGCCTGGTATAATGACTGTTCTGTTACCCTGATGGATTGTGTCTCACTCAGCCTGGTATAACGACTGTTCTGTTACCCTGATGGATTGTGTCTCACTCAGTCTGGTACAACGACTGTTCTGTTACCCTGATGGATTGTGTCCCACTCAGGATTGTATAACGACTGTATGGTTACCATGATGGATTGTGTCTCATTCCATCTGGTATAATGACTGTTCGGTTACCCTGATGGAGGGTGTCTCACTCAGCATTGTATAACGACTGTTCAGTTTCCCTGATGGATTGTGCCTCACTCAGTCTGGTATAACGACTGTACGGTTACCGTGATGGATAGTGTCTCATTCCATCTGGTAGAACGACAGTTCAGTTACCCTGATGGATTGTGTCTCACCTCATCTGGTATAACGACTGTTCGGTTACCCTGATGGAGGGTGTCTCACTCAGCATTGTATAACGACTGTTCAGTTTCCCTGATGGATTGTGCCTCACTCAGTCTGGTATAACAACTGTTCGGTTACCCTCATGGATTGCGTCTCACTCAGCCTGATATAATGACTGTTCGGTTACCCTCATGGATTGTGTCTCACTCAGTCTGGTATAATGACTGTTCGGTAACCGTGATGGACTGTGTCTCACTGAGCCTGGTATAGCGACTGATCGGTTACCCTGATGGATTGTGACTCACTCAGTCTGTTATAACGACTGTTCGGTTACCCTCATGGATTGTGTCTCACTCAGCCTGGTATAATTACTGTTCCGTTACCCTGATGGATTGTGTCTCACTCAGTCTGGTATAATGACTGTTCGGTTACCCTGATGGATTGTGTCTGACTCAGTCTGGTATAATGACTGTTCGGTTACCAAGATGGATTACGTCTGAGCCTGGTATAATGACTGTTCATTTACAGTGATGGATTGTTTCTCAGCCTGGTATAACGACTGTTCGGTAACCCTGATGGATTGTGTCTCAGCCTAGTATAACGACTGTTCGGTAACCCTGATGGATTGTGTCTCAGCCTGGTATACCGCCTGTTATGTTACGCTGATGGATTGTGTCTCACTCAGCCTGGTATATTGACTGTTCCGTGACCCTGATGGACTGTGTCTCACTCAGTCTGGTATAATGACTGTTCGGTTACCCTGATGGATTGTGTCTCACTCAGTCTGGTATAATGACTGTTCGGTTACCGTGATGGATTGTGTCTCAGCTTGGTATAACGACTGTTCGGTAACCCTGATGGATTGTGTCTCACTCCATCTGGTATAACGACTGTTATGTTTCTATGATGGATTGTGTCTCACTCCATCTGCTATAACAACTGTTCTGTTACCCTGATGGATTGTGTCTCACTCAGCATTGTATAACGACTGTACAGTTACCGTGATGGATTGTGTCTCACTTTATCTGGTATAACGACTGTTCGGTTACCCTGATGGATTGTGTCTCATTCAGCATTGTATAACGACTGTACGGTTACCGTGATGGATTGTGTCTCACTCCATCTGTTATAACGACTGTTCTGTTACCCTGATGGATTGTGTCTCACTCAGTCTGTTATAACGACTGTTCGGTTACCCTCATGGATTGTGTCTCACTCAGCCTGTTAGAACGACTGTTCGGTTACCCTGATGGATTGTGTCTCACTCAGTCTGGTATAACGACTGTTCGGTAACCCTGATGGATTGTGTCTCAACCTGGTATAATGACAGATCGGTTGCCCTGATGGATAGTGTCTCAGCCTCGTATAACTACTGTTTGGTTACCCTGATTCATTCTTTCCTACTCAGCCTCGGATAATGACTGTTCCGTTGCCCTGATGGATTGTGTCTCACTCAGCCTGGTATAACGACTGTTCGGTAACCCTGATGGATTGTGTCTCAGCCTGGTATAATGAATGTTCTGTTACCCTGATGGATTGTGTCTCACTCAGCCTGGTATAACGACTGTTCGGTTACCCTGATGGATTGTGTCTCACTCAGTCTGGTATAACGACTGTTCGGTAACCCTGATGGATTGTGTCTCAGCCTCGTATAACGACTGTTTGGTTACCTTGATTCATTCTTTCCAACTCAGCCTCGGATAATGACTGTTCGGTTACCCTGATGGATTGTGTCTCAGTCAGCATTGTATAACGACTGTTCGGTTACCCTAATGGATTGTCTATCAGCCTGGTATAACGACTGTTCGGGTACGCTGATGTATTGTGTCTCAGCCTGGCATAACGACTGTTCAGTAACCCTGATGGATTGTGTCTCAGCATGGAATAACGACTGTTTGGTAACCCTGATGGATTGTGTCTCAGCCTGGTATAATGACTGTTCTGTTACCCTGATGGATTGTGTCTCACTCAGCCTGGTATAACGACTGTTCTGTTACCCTGATGGATTGTGTCTCAGTCAGTCTGGTACAATGACTGTTCTTTTACCCTGATGGATTGTGTCTCACTGAGCCTGGTATAGCGACTGTTCGGTTACCCTGATGGATTGTGACTCACTCAGTCTGTTATAACGACTGTTCGGTTACCCTCATGGATTGTGTCTCACTCAGCCTGTTAGAACGACTGTTCGGTTACCCTGATGGATTGTGTCTCACTCAGTCTGGTATAACGACTGTTCGGTAACCCTGATGGATTGTGTCTCAACCTGGTATAATGACAGATCGGTTGCCCTGATGGATAGTGTCTCAGCCTCGTATAACTACTGTTTGGTTACCCTGATTCATTCTTTCCTACTCAGCCTCGGATAATGACTGTTCCGTTGCCCTGATGGATTGTGTCTCACTCAGCCTGGTATAACGACTGTTCGGTAACCCTGATGGATTGTGTCTCAGCCTGGTATAATGAATGTTCTGTTACCCTGATGGATTGTGTCTCACTCAGCCTGGTATAACGACTGTTCGGTTACCCTGATGGATTGTGTCTCACTCATTCTGGTATAACGACTGTTCGGCAACCCTGATGGATTGTGTCTCAGCCTCGTATAACGACTGTTTGGTTACCTTGATTCATTCTTTCCAACTCAGCCTCGGATAATGACTGTTCGGTTACCCTGATGGATTGTGTCTCAGTCAGCATTGTATAACGACTGTTCGGTTACCCTAATGGATTGTCTATCAGCCTGGTATAACGACTGTTCGGGTACGCTGATGTATTGTGTCTCAGCCTGGCATAACGACTGTTCAGTAACCCTGATGGATTGTGTCTCAGCATGGAATAACGACTGTTTGGTAACCCTGATGGATTGTGTCTCAGCCTGGTATAATGACTGTTCTGTTACCCTGATGGATTGTGTCTCACTCAGCCTGGTATAACGACTGTTCTGTTACCCTGATGGATTGTGTCTCAGTCAGTCTGGTACAACGACTGTTCTTTTACCCTGATGGATTTTGTCTCTCTGAGTCTGGTATAATGACTGTTCTGTTACCCTGATGTTTTGTGTCTCAGCCTAGTATAACGACTGGTCAGTAACCCTGATGGATTGTGTCTCAGCCTGGTACAACGACTGTTCGGTTACCCTGATGGATTGTGTCTCAGCCTGGAATAATGACTGTTCTGTTACCCTGATGGATTGTGTCTCAGCCTGGTATAACGACTGTTCGGTAAACCTGATGGATTGTGTCTCAGCCTGGTATAACGACTGTTCGGTAACCCTGATGGATTGTGTCTCACTCAGTCTGGTATAATGACTGTTCCGTTACCCTGATGGATTGTGTCTCAGCCTGGTATAATGACTGTTCTGTTACCCTGATGGATTGTGTCTCACTCAGCCTGGTATAACGACTGTTCTGTTACCCTGATGGATTGTGTCTCACTCAGTCTGGTACAACGACTGTTCTGTTACCCTGATGGATTGTGTCCCACTCAGGATTGTATAACGACTGTATGGTTACCCTGATGGATTGTGTCTCACCTCATCTGGTATAACGACTGTTCGGTTACCCTGATGGAGGGTGTCTCACTCAGCATTGTATAACGACTGTTCAGTTTCCCTGATGGATTGTGCCTCACTCAGTCTGGTATAACAACTGTTCGGTTACCCTCATGGATTGCGTCTCACTCAGCCTGATATAATGACTGTTCGGTTACCCTCATGGATTGTGTCTCACTCAGTCTGGTATAATGACTGTTCTGTTACCCTGATGGATTGTGTCTCACTCAGTCTGGTATAATGACTGTTCGGTAACCGTGATGGACTGTGTCTCACTGAGCCTGGTATAGCGACTGTTCGGTTACCCTGATGGATTGTGACTCACTCAGTCTGTTATAACGACTGTTCGGTTACCCTCATGGATTGTGTCTCACTCAGCCTGGTATAATTACTGTTCCGTTACCCTCATGGATTGTGTCTCACTCAGCCTGTTAGAACGACTGTTCGGTTACCCTGATGGATTGTGTCTCACTCAGTCTGGTATAACGACTGTTCGGTAACCCTGATGGATTGTGTCTCAACCTGGTATAATGACAGATCGGTTGCCCTGATGGATAGTGTGTCAGCCTCGTATAACTACTGTTTGGTTACCCTGATTCATTCTTTCCTACTCAGCCTCGGATAATGACTGTTCCGTTGCCCTGATGGATTGTGTCTCACTCAGCCTGGTATAACGACTGTTCGGTAACCCTGATGGATTGTGTCTCAGCCTGGTATAATGAATGTTCTGTTACCCTGATGGATTGTGTCTCACTCAGCCTGGTATAACGACTGTTCGGTTACCCTGATGGATTGTGTCTCACTCAGTCTGGTATAACGACTGTTCGGTAACCCTGATGGATTGTGTCTCAGCCTCGTATAACGACTGTTTGGTTACCTTGATTCATTCTTTCCAACTCAGCCTCGGATAATGACTGTTCGGTTACCCTGATGGATTGTGTCTCAGTCAGCATTGTATAACGACTGTTCGGTTACCCTAATGGATTGTCTATCAGCCTGGTATAACGACTGTTCGGGTACGCTGATGTATTGTGTCTCAGCCTGGCATAACGACTGTTCAGTAACCCTGATGGATTGTGTCTCAGCATGGAATAACGACTGTTTGGTAACCCTGATGGATTGTGTCTCAGCCTGGTATAATGACTGTTCTGTTACCCTGATGGATTGTGTCTCACTCAGCCTGGTATAACGACTGTTCTGTTACCCTGATGGATTGTGTCTCAGTCAGTCTGGTACAACGACTGTTCTTTTACCCTGATGGATTTTGTCTCTCTGAGTCTGGTATAATGACTGTTCTGTTACCCTGATGTTTTGTGTCTCAGCCTAGTATAACGACTGGTCTGTAATCCTG
Source organism: Hypanus sabinus (assembly GCF_030144855.1). Lineage (NCBI taxonomy): Eukaryota > Metazoa > Chordata > Chondrichthyes > Myliobatiformes > Dasyatidae > Hypanus > Hypanus sabinus. The sequence goes on along the minus strand of NC_082707.1, from coordinate 97,647,785 downwards.
ATGGATTGTGTCTCAGCCTGGTACAACGACTGTTCGGTTACCCTGATGGATTGTGTCTCAGCCTGGAATAATGACTGTTCTGTTACCCTGATGGATTGTGTCTCAGCCTGGTATAACGACTGTTCGGTAAACCTGATGGATTGTGTCTCAGCCTGGTATAACGACTGTTCGGTAACCCTGATGGATTGTGTCTCACTCAGTCTGGTATAATGACTGTTCCGTTACCCTGATGGATTGTGTCTCAGCCTGGTATAATGACTGTTCTGTTACCCTGATGGATTGTGTCTCACTCAGCCTGGTATAACGACTGTTCTGTTACCCTGATGGATTGTGTCTCACTCAGTCTGGTACAACGACTGTTCTGTTACCCTGATGGATTGTGTCCCACTCAGGATTGTATAACGACTGTATGGTTACCATGATGGATTGTGTCTCATTCCATCTGGTATAATGACTGTTCGGTTACCCTGATGGAGGGTGTCTCACTCAGCATTGTATAACGACTGTTCAGTTTCCCTGATGGATTGTGCCTCACTCAGTCTGGTATAACGACTGTACGGTTACCGTGATGGATAGTGTCTCATTCCATCTGGTAGAACGACAGTTCTGTTACCCTGATGGATTGTGTCTCACCTCATCTGGTATAACGACTGTTCGGTTACCCTGATGGAGGGTGTCTCACTCAGCATTGTATAACGACTGTTCAGTTTCCCTGATGGATTGTGCCTCACTCAGTCTGGTATAACAACTGTTCGGTTACCCTCATGGATTGCGTCTCACTCAGCCTGATATAATGACTGTTCGGTTACCCTCATGGATTGTGTCTCACTCAGTCTGGTATAATGACTGTTCTGTTACCCTGATGGATTGTGTCTCACTCAGTCTGGTATAATGACTGTTCGGTAACCGTGATGGACTGTGTCTCACTGAGCCTGGTATAGCGACTGTTCGGTTACCCTGATGGATTGTGACTCACTCAGTCTGTTATAACGACTGTTCGGTTACCCTCATGGATTGTGTCTCACTCAGCCTGGTATAATTACTGTTCCGTTACCCTGATGGATTGTGTCTCACTCAGACTGGTATAATGACTGTTCGGTTACCCTGATGGATTGTGTCTGACTCAGTCTGGTATAATGACTGTTCGGTTACCAAGATGGATTACGTCTGAGCCTGGTATAATGACTGTTCGTTTACAGTGATGGATTGTTTCTCAGCCTGGTATAACGACTGTTCGGTAACCCTGATGGATTGTGTCTCAGCCTAGTATAACGACTGTTCGGTAACCCTGATGGATTGTGTCTCAGCCTGGTATACCGCCTGTTATGTTACGCTGATGGATTGTGTCTCACTCAGCCTGGTATATTGACTGTTCCGTGACCCTGATGGACTGTGTCTCACTCAGTCTGGTATAATGACTGTTCGGTTACCCTGATGGATTGTGTCTCACTCAGTCTGGTATAATGACTGTTCGGTTACCGTGATGGATTGTGTCTCAGCTTGGTATAACGACTGTTCGGTAACCCTGATGGATTGTGTCTCACTCCATCTGGTATAACGACTGTTATGTTTCTATGATGGATTGTGTCTCACTCCATCTGCTATAACAACTGTTCTGTTACCCTGATGGATTGTGTCTCACTCAGCATTGTATAACGACTGTACAGTTACCGTGATGGATTGTGTCTCACTTTATCTGGTATAACGACTGTTCGGTTACCCTGATGGATTGTGTCTCATTCAGCATTGTATAACGACTGTACGGTTACCGTGATGGATTGTGTCTCACTCCATCTGTTATAACGACTGTTCTGTTACCCTGATGGATTGTGTCTCACTCAGTCTGTTATAACGACTGTTCGGTTACCCTCATGGATTGTGTCTCACTCAGCCTGTTAGAACGACTGTTCGGTTACCCTGATGGATTGTGTCTCACTCAGTCTGGTATAACGACTGTTCGGTAACCCTGATGGATTGTGTCTCAACCTGGTATAATGACAGATCGGTTGCCCTGATGGATAGTGTCTCAGCCTCGTATAACTACTGTTTGGTTACCCTGATTCTTTCTTTCCTACTCAGCCTCGGATAATGACTGTTCCGTTGCCCTGATGGATTGTGTCTCACTCAGCCTGGTATAACGACTGTTCGGTAACCCTGATGGATTGTGTCTCAGCCTGGTATAATGAATGTTCTGTTACCCTGATGGATTGTGTCTCACTCAGCCTGGTATAACGACTGTTCGGTTACCCTGATGGATTGTGTCTCACTCAGTCTGGTATAACGACTGTTCGGTAACCCTGATGGATTGTGTCTCAGCCTCGTATAACGACTGTTTGGTTACCTTGATTCATTCTTTCCAACTCAGCCTCGGATAATGACTGTTCTGTTACCCTGATGGATTGTGTCTCACTCAGCCTGGTATAACGACTGTTCTGTTACCCTGATGGATTGTGTCTCACTCAGTCTGGTACAACGACTGTTCTGTTACCCTGATGGATTGTGTCCCACTCAGGATTGTATAACGACTGTATGGTTACCATGATGGATTGTGTCTCATTCCATCTGGTATAATGACTGTTCGGTTACCCTGATGGAGGGTGTCTCACTCAGCATTGTATAACGACTGTTCAGTTTCCCTGATGGATTGTGCCTCACTCAGTCTGGTATAACGACTGTACGGTTACCGTGATGGATAGTGTCTCATTCCATCTGGTAGAACGACAGTTCTGTTACCCTGATGGATTGTGTCTCACCTCATCTGGTATAACGACTGTTCGGTTACCCTGATGGAGGGTGTCTCACTCAGCATTGTATAACGACTGTTCAGTTTCCCTGATGGATTGTGCCTCACTCAGTCTGGTATAACAACTGTTCGGTTACCCTCATGGATTGCGTCTCACTCAGCCTGATATAATGACTGTTCGGTTACCCTCATGGATTGTGTCTCACTCAGTCTGGTATAATGACTGTTCTGTTACCCTGATGGATTGTGTCTCACTCAGTCTGGTATAATGACTGTTCGGTAACCGTGATGGACTGTGTCTCACTGAGCCTGGTATAGCGACTGTTCGGTTACCCTGATGGATTGTGACTCACTCAGTCTGTTATAACGACTGTTCGGTTACCCTCATGGATTGTGTCTCACTCAGCCTGGTATAATTACTGTTCCGTTACCCTCATGGATTGTGTCTCACTCAGCCTGTTAGAACGACTGTTCGGTTACCCTGATGGATTGTGTCTCACTCAGTCTGGTATAACGACTGTTCGGTAACCCTGATGGATTGTGTCTCAACCTGGTATAATGACAGATCGGTTGCCCTGATGGATAGTGTGTCAGCCTCGTATAACTACTGTTTGGTTACCCTGATTCATTCTTTCCTACTCAGCCTCGGATAATGACTGTTCCGTTGCCCTGATGGATTGTGTCTCACTCAGCCTGGTATAACGACTGTTCGGTAACCCTGATGGATTGTGTCTCAGCCTGGTATAATGAATGTTCTGTTACCCTGATGGATTGTGTCTCACTCAGCCTGGTATAACGACTGTTCGGTTACCCTGATGGATTGTGTCTCACTCAGTCTGGTATAACGACTGTTCGGTAACCCTGATGGATTGTTTCTCACTCAGACTGGAATAAGGACTGTTCGGTTACCAAGATGGATTACGTCTGAGCCTGGTATAATGACTGTTTGGTTACCTTGATTCATTCTTTCCAACTCAGCCTCGGATAATGACTGTTCGGTTACCCTGATGGATTGTGTCTGACTCAGTCTGGTATAATGACTGTTCGGTTACCAAGATGGATTACGTCTGAGCCTGGTATAATGACTGTTCGTTTACAGTGATGGATTGTTTCTCAGCCTGGTATAACGACTGTTCGGTAACCCTGATGGATTGTGTCTCAGCCTAGTATAACGACTGTTCGGTAACCCTGATGGATTGTGTCTCAGCCTGGTATACCGCCTGTTATGTTACGCTGATGGATTGTGTCTCACTCAGCCTGGTATATTGACTGTTCCGTGACCCTGATGGACTGTGTCTCACTCAGTCTGGTATAATGACTGTTCGGTTACCCTGATGGATTGTGTCTCACTCAGTCTGGTATAATGACTGTTCGGTTACCGTGATGGATTGTGTCTCAGCTTGGTATAACGACTGTTCGGTAACCCTGATGGATTGTGTCTCACTCCATCTGGTATAACGACTGTTATGTTTCTATGATGGATTGTGTCTCACTCCATCTGCTATAACAACTGTTCTGTTACCCTGATGGATTGTGTCTCACTCAGCATTGTATAACGACTGTACAGTTACCGTGATGGATTGTGTCTCACTTTATCTGGTATAACGACTGTTCGGTTACCCTGATGGATTGTGTCTCATTCAGCATTGTATAACGACTGTACGGTTACCGTGATGGATTGTGTCTCACTCCATCTGTTATAATGACTGTTCTGTTACCCTGATGGATTGTGTCTCACTCAGTCTGTTATAACGACTGTTCGGTTACCCTCATGGATTGTGTCTCACTCAGCCTGTTAGAACGACTGTTCGGTTACCCTGATGGATTGTGTCTCACTCAGTCTGGTATAACGACTGTTCGGTAACCCTGATGGATTGTGTCTCAACCTGGTATAATGACAGATCGGTTGCCCTGATGGATAGTGTCTCAGCCTCGTATAACTACTGTTTGGTTACCCTGATTCTTTCTTTCCTACTCAGCCTCGGATAATGACTGTTCCGTTGCCCTGATGGATTGTGTCTCACTCAGCCTGGTATAACGACTGTTCGGTAACCCTGATGGATTGTGTCTCAGCCTGGTATAATGAATGTTCTGTTACCCTGATGGATTGTGTCTCACTCAGCCTGGTATAACGACTGTTCGGTTACCCTGATGGATTGTGTCTCACTCAGTCTGGTATAACGACTGTTCGGTAACCCTGATGGATTGTGTCTCAGCCTCGTATAACGACTGTTTGGTTACCTTGATTCATTCTTTCCAACTCAGCCTCGGATAATGACTGTTCTGTTACCCTGATGGATTGTGTCTCACTCAGCCTGGTATAACGACTGTTCTGTTACCCTGATGGATTGTGTCTCACTCAGTCTGGTACAACGACTGTTCTGTTACCCTGATGGATTGTGTCCCACTCAGGATTGTATAACGACTGTATGGTTACCATGATGGATTGTGTCTCATTCCATCTGGTATAATGACTGTTCGGTTACCCTGATGGAGGGTGTCTCACTCAGCATTGTATAACGACTGTTCAGTTTCCCTGATGGATTGTGCCTCACTCAGTCTGGTATAACGACTGTACGGTTACCGTGATGGATAGTGTCTCATTCCATCTGGTAGAACGACAGTTCTGTTACCCTGATGGATTGTGTCTCACCTCATCTGGTATAACGACTGTTCGGTTACCCTGATGGAGGGTGTCTCACTCAGCATTGTATAACGACTGTTCAGTTTCCCTGATGGATTGTGCCTCACTCAGTCTGGTATAACAACTGTTCGGTTACCCTCATGGATTGCGTCTCACTCAGCCTGATATAATGACTGTTCGGTTACCCTCATGGATTGTGTCTCACTCAGTCTGGTATAATGACTGTTCTGTTACCCTGATGGATTGTGTCTCACTCAGTCTGGTATAATGACTGTTCGGTAACCGTGATGGACTGTGTCTCACTGAGCCTGGTATAGCGACTGTTCGGTTACCCTGATGGATTGTGACTCACTCAGTCTGTTATAACGACTGTTCGGTTACCCTCATGGATTGTGTCTCACTCAGCCTGGTATAATTACTGTTCCGTTACCCTCATGGATTGTGTCTCACTCAGCCTGTTAGAACGACTGTTCGGTTACCCTGATGGATTGTGTCTCACTCAGTCTGGTATAACGACTGTTCGGTAACCCTGATGGATTGTGTCTCAACCTGGTATAATGACAGATCGGTTGCCCTGATGGATAGTGTGTCAGCCTCGTATAACTACTGTTTGGTTACCCTGATTCATTCTTTCCTACTCAGCCTCGGATAATGACTGTTCCGTTGCCCTGATGGATTGTGTCTCACTCAGCCTGGTATAACGACTGTTCGGTAACCCTGATGGATTGTGTCTCAGCCTGGTATAATGAATGTTCTGTTACCCTGATGGATTGTGTCTCACTCAGCCTGGTATAACGACTGTTCGGTTACCCTGATGGATTGTGTCTCACTCAGTCTGGTATAACGACTGTTCGGTAACCCTGATGGATTGTGTCTCAGCCTCGTATAACGACTGTTTGGTTACCTTGATTCATTCTTTCCAACTCAGCCTCGGATAATGACTGTTCGGTTACCCTGATGGATTGTGTCTCAGTCAGCATTGTATAACGACTGTTCGGTTACCCTAATGGATCGTCTATCAGCCTGGTATAACGACTGTTCGGGTACGCTGATGTATTGTGTCTCAGCCTGGCATAACGACTGTTCAGTAACCCTGATGGATTGTGTCTCAGCATGGAATAACGACTGTTTGGTAACCCTGATGGATTGTGTCTCAGCCTGGTATAATGACTGTTCTGTTACCCTGATGGATTGTGTCTCACTCAGCCTGGTATAACGACTGTTCTGTTACCCTGATGGATTGTGTCTCAGTCAGTCTGGTACAACGACTGTTCTTTTACCCTGATGGATTTTGTCTCTCTGAGTCTGGTATAATGACTGTTCTGTTACCCTGATGTTTTGTGTCTCAGCCTATGTATAACGACTGGTCAGTAACCCTGATGGATTGTGTCTCAGCCTGGTACAACGACTGTTCGGTTACCCTGATGGATTGTGTCTCAGCCTGGAATAATGACTGTTCTGTTACCCTGATGGATTGTGTCTCAGCCTGGTATAACGACTGTTCGGTAAACCTGATGGATTGTGTCTCAGCCTGGTATAACGACTGTTCGGTAACCCTGATGGATTGTGTCTCACTCAGTCTGGTATAATGACTGTTCCGTTACCCTGATGGATTGTGTCTCAGCCTGGTATAATGACTGTTCTGTTACCCTGATGGATTGTGTCTCACTCAGCCTGGTATAACGACTGTTCTGTTACCCTGATGGATTGTGTCTCACTCAGTCTGGTACAACGACTGTTCTGTTACCCTGATGGATTGTGTCCCACTCAGGATTGTATAACGACTGTATGGTTACCATGATGGATTGTGTCTCATTCCATCTGGTATAATGACTGTTCGGTTACCCTGATGGAGGGTGTCTCACTCAGCATTGTATAACGACTGTTCAGTTTCCCTGATGGATTGTGCCTCACTCAGTCTGGTATAACGACTGTACGGTTACCGTGATGGATAGTGTCTCATTCCATCTGGTAGAACGACAGTTCTGTTACCCTGATGGATTGTGTCTCACCTCATCTGGTATAACGACTGTTCGGTTACCCTGATGGAGGGTGTCTCACTCAGCATTGTATAACGACTGTTCAGTTTCCCTGATGGATTGTGCCTCACTCAGTCTGGTATAACAACTGTTCGGTTACCCTCATGGATTGCGTCTCACTCAGCCTGATATAATGACTGTTCGGTTACCCTCATGGATTGTGTCTCACTCAGTCTGGTATAATGACTGTTCTGTTACCCTGATGGATTGTGTCTCACTCAGTCTGGTATAATGACTGTTCGGTAACCGTGATGGACTGTGTCTCACTGAGCCTGGTATAGCGACTGTTCGGTTACCCTGATGGATTGTGACTCACTCAGTCTGTTATAACGACTGTTCGGTTACCCTCATGGATTGTGTCTCACTCAGCCTGGTATAATTACTGTTCCGTTACCCTGATGGATTGTGTCTCACTCAGTCTGGTATAATGACTGTTCGGTTACCCTGATGGATTGTGTCTGACTCAGTCTGGTATAATGACTGTTCGGTTACCAAGATGGATTACGTCTGAGCCTGGTATAATGACTGTTCGTTTACAGTGATGGATTGTTTCTCAGCCTGGTATAACGACTGTTCGGTAACCCTGATGGATTGTGTCTCAGCCTAGTATAACGACTGTTCGGTAACCCTGATGGATTGTATCTCAGCCTGGTATACCGCCTGTTATGTTACGCTGATGGATTGTGTCTCACTCAGCCTGGTATAATGACTGTTCTGTGACCCTGATGGACAGTGTCTCACTCAGTCTGGTATAATGACTGTTCGGTTACCCTGATGGATTGTGTCTCACTCAGTCTGGTATAATGACGGTTCGGTTACCGTGATGGATTGTGTCTCAGCTTGGTATAACGACTGTTCGGTAACCCTGATGGATTGTGTCTCACTCCATCTGGTATAACGACTGTTATGTTTCTATGATGGATTGTGTCTCACTCCATCTGCTATAACAACTGTTCTGTTACCCTGATGGATTGTGTCTCACTCAGCATTGTATAACGACTGTACAGTTACCGTGATGGATTGTGTCTCACTTTATCTGGTATAACGACTGTTCGGTTACCCTGATGGATTGTGTCTCATTCAGCATTGTATAACGACTGTACGGTTACCGTGATGGATTGTGTCTCACTCCATCTGTTATAACGACTGTTCTGTTACCCTGATGGATTGTGTCTCACTCAGTCTGTTATAACGACTGTTCGGTTACCCTCATGGATTGTGTCTCACTCAGCCTGTTAGAACGACTGTTCGGTTACCCTGATGGATTGTGTCTCACTCAGTCTGGTATAACGACTGTTCGGTAACCCTGATGGATTGTGTCTCAACCTGGTATAATGACAGATCGGTTGCCCTGATGGATAGTGTCTCAGCCTCGTATAACTACTGTTTGGTTACCCTGATTCTTTCTTTCCTACTCAGCCTCGGATAATGACTGTTCCGTTGCCCTGATGGATTGTGTCTCACTCAGCCTGGTATAACGACTGTTCGGTAACCCTGATGGATTGTGTCTCAGCCTGGTATAATGAATGTTCTGTTACCCTGATGGATTGTGTCTCACTCAGCCTGGTATAACGACTGTTCGGTTACCCTGATGGATTGTGTCTCACTCAGTCTGGTATAACGACTGTTCGGTAACCCTGATGGATTGTGTCTCAGCCTCGTATAACGACTGTTTGGTTACCTTGATTCATTCTTTCCAACTCAGCCTCGGATAATGACTGTTCGGTTACCCTGATGGATTGTGTCTCAGTCAGCATTGTATAACGACTGTTCGGTTACCCTAATGGATTGTCTATCAGCCTGGTATAACGACTGTTCGGGTACGCTGATGTATTGTGTCTCAGCCTGGCATAACGACTGTTCAGTAACCCTGATGGATTGTGTCTCAGCATGGAATAACGACTGTTTGGTAACCCTGATGGATTGTGTCTCAGCCTGGTATAATGACTGTTCTGTTACCCTGATGGATTGTGTCTCACTCAGCCTGGTATAACGACTGTTCTGTTACCCTGATGGATTGTGTCTCAGTCAGTCTGGTACAATGACTGTTCTTTTACCCTGATGGATTGTGTCTCACTGAGTCTGGTATAATGACTGTTCGGTGACGGTGATGTATTGTTTCTCAGCCTGGTATTACGACTGTTCGGTAACCCTGATGGATTGTGTCTCAGCCTGGTATAACGACTGTTCGGTAAACCTGATGGATTGTGTCTCAGCCTGGTATAACGACTGTTCGGTAACCCTGATGGATTGTGTCTCACTCAGTCTGGTATAATGACTGTTCCGTTACCCTGATGGATTGTGTCTCAGCCTGGTATAATGACTGTTCTGTTACCCTGATGGATTGTGTCTCACTCAGCCTGGTATAACGACTGTTCTGTTACCCTGATGGATTGTGTCTCACTCAGTCTGGTACAACGACTGTTCTGTTACCCTGATGGATTGTGTCCCACTCAGGATTGTATAACGACTGTATGGTTACCATGATGGATTGTGTCTCATTCCATCTGGTATAATGACTGTTCGGTTACCCTGATGGAGGGTGTCTCACTCAGCATTGTATAACGACTGTTCAGTTTCCCTGATGGATTGTGCCTCACTCAGTCTGGTATAACGACTGTACGGTTACCGTGATGGATAGTGTCTCATTCCATCTGGTAGAACGACAGTTCTGTTACCCTGATGGATTGTGTCTCACCTCATCTGGTATAACGACTGTTCGGTTACCCTGATGGAGGGTGTCTCACTCAGCATTGTATAACGACTGTTCAGTTTCCCTGATGGATTGTGCCTCACTCAGTCTGGTATAACAACTGTTCGGTTACCCTCATGGATTGCGTCTCACTCAGCCTGATATAATGACTGTTCGGTTACCCTCATGGATTGTGTCTCACTCAGTCTGGTATAATGACTGTTCTGTTACCCTGATGGATTGTGTCTCACTCAGTCTGGTATAATGACTGTTCGGTAACCGTGATGGACTGTGTCTCACTGAGCCTGGTATAGCGACTGTTCGGTTACCCTGATGGATTGTGACTCACTCAGTCTGTTATAACGACTGTTCGGTTACCCTCATGGATTGTGTCTCACTCAGCCTGGTATAATTACTGTTCCGTTACCCTGATGGATTGTGTCTCACTCAGTCTGGTATAATGACTGTTCGGTTACCCTGATGGATTGTGTCTGACTCAGTCTGGTATAATGACTGTTCGGTTACCAAGATGGATTACGTCTGAGCCTGGTATAATGACTGTTCGTTTACAGTGATGGATTGTTTCTCAGCCTGGTATAACGACTGTTCGGTAACCCTGATGGATTGTGTCTCAGCCTAGTATAACGACTGTTCGGTAACCCTGATGGATTGTGTCTCAGCCTGGTATACCGCCTGTTATGTTACGCTGATGGATTGTGTCTCACTCAGCCTGGTATAATGACTGTTCCGTTACCCTGATGGACTGTGTCTCACTCAGTCTGGTAAAATGACTGTTCGGTTACCCTGATGGATTGTGTCTCACTCAGTCTGGTATAATGACTGTTCGGTTACCGTGATGGATTGTGTCTCAGCTTGGTATAACGACTGTTCGGTAACCCTGATGGATTGTGTCTCACTCCATCTGGTATAACGACTGTTATGTTTCTATGATGGATTGTGTCTCACTCCATCTGCTATAACAACTGTTCTGTTACCCTGATGGATTGTGTCTCACTCAGCATTGTATAACGACTGTACAGTTACCGTGATGGATTGTGTCTCACTCCATCTGTTATAACGACTGTTCTGTTACCCTGATGGATTGTGTCTCACTCAGTCTGTTATAACGACTGTTCGGTTACCCTCATGGATTGTGTCTCACTCAGCCTGTTAGAACGACTGTTCGGTTACCCTCATGGATTGTGTCTCACTCAGCCTGTTAGAACGACTGTTCGGTTACCCTGATGGATTGTGTCTCACTCAGTCTGGTATAACGACTGTTCGGTAACCCTGATGGATTGTTTCTCAGCCTGGTATAATGACAGATCGGTTGCCCTGATGGATAGTTTCTCAGCCTCGTATAACTACTGTTTGGTTACCCTGATTCATTCTTTCCTACTCAGCCTCGGATAATGACTGTTCCGTTGCCCTGATGGATTGTGTCTCACTCAGTCTGGTATAATGACTGTTTGGTAACCCTGATGGATTGTGTCTCAGTCTGGTAGAATGACTGTTCGGTTACCCTGATGGATTCTGTCTCACTCAGTCTGGTATAACGACTGTTCGGTAACCCTGATGGATTGTGTCTCAGCCTGGTATAATGACAGTTCGGTTACCCTGATGGATTGTGTCTCAGCCTCGTATAACGACTGTTTGGTTACCTTGTTTCATTCTTTCCAACTCAGCCTCGTATAATGACTGTTCGGTTACCCTGATGGATTGTGTCTCACTCAGTCTGGTATAATGACTGTTCGGTTACCCTGATGGATTGTGTCTGACTCAGTCTGGTATAATGACTGTTCGGTTACCAAGATGGATTATGTCTGAGCCTGGTATAATGACTGTTCGTTTATAGTGATGGATTGTTTCTCAGCCTGGTATAACGACTGTTCGGTAACCCTGATGGATTGTGTCTCAGCCTAGTATAACGACTGTTCGGTAACCTTGATGGATTGTGTCTCAGCCTGGTATAATGACTGCACTGTTAGCCTGATGGATTGTGTCTCAGCCTGGTATACCGCCTGTGATGTTACGCTGATGGATTGTGTCTCACTCAGCCTGGTATAATGACTGTTCCGTTACCCTGATGGACTGTGTCTCACTCAGTCTGGTATAATGACTGTTCGGTTACCCTGATGGATTGTGTCTCACTCAGTCTGGTATAATGACTGTTCGGTTACCGTGATGTATTGTTTCTCAGCCTGGTATAACGACTGTTCGGTAACCCTGATGGATTGAGTCTCAGCCTGGTATAACGACTGTTCGGTAACCCTGATGGATTGTGTCTCACTCCCTCTGGAAAAACGACTGTTATGTTTCTATGATGGATTGTGTCTCACTCCATCTGGTATAACAACTGTTCTGTTACCCTGATGGATTGTGTCTCACTCAGCATTGTATAACGACTGTACAGTTACCGTGATGGATTGTGTCTCACTTTATCTGGTATAACGACTGTTCGGTTACCCTGATGGATTGTGTCTCATTCAGCATTGTGTAACGACTGTACGGTTACCGTGATGGATTGTGTCTCACTCCATCTGTTATAACGACTGTTCTGTTACCCTGATGGATTGTGTCTCACTCAGTCTGTTATAACGACTGTTCGGTTACCCTCATGGATTGTGTCTCACTCAGCCTGTTAGAACGGCTGTTCGGTTACCCTGATGGATTGTGTCTCACTCAGTCTGGTATAACGACTGTTCGGTAACCCTGATGGATTGTGTCTCAGCCTGGTATAATGACAGTTCGGTTGCCCTGATGGATAGTGTCTCAGCCTCGTATAACTACTGTTTGGTTACCCTGATTCATTCTTTCCTACTCAGCCTCGGATAATGACTGTTCCGTTGCCCTGATGGATTGTGTCTCACTCAGACTGGTATAATGACTGTTCGGTTACCCTGATGGATTGTGGCTCACTCAGTCTGGTATAACGACTGTTCGGTAACCCTGATGGATTGTGTTTCAGCCTGGTATAATGACAGTTCGGTTACCCTGATGGATTGTGTCTCAGCCTCGTATAACGACTGTTTGGTTACCTTGATTCATTCTTTCCAACTCAGCCTTGTATAACCACTGTTCGGTTACCCTGATGGATTGTCTATCAGCCTGTTATAACGACTGTTCGGGTACGCTGATGTATTGTGACTCAGCCTGGTATAACGACTGTTCAGTTTCCCTGATGCATTCTGTCCAACTCAGCCTGGCATAAAGACTGTTCAGTCACCCTGATGGATTGTGTCTCAGCATGGAATAACGACTGTTTGGTAACCCTGATCGATTGTGTATCAGCCTGGTATAATGACTGTTCTGTTACCCTGATGGATTGTGTCTCAGCCTAGTATAACGACTGTTCAGTAACCCTGATGGATTGTGTCTCAGCCTGGTATAATGACTGTTCGGTAACCCTGATGGATTGTGTCTCAGCCTGGTATAATGACTGTTCTGTTACCCTGATGGATTGTGTCTCACTCAGCCTGGTATAACGACTGTTCTGTTACCCTGATGGATTGTGTCTCAGTCAGTCTGGTACAATGACTGTTCTTTTACCCTGATGGATTGTGTCTCACTGAGTCTGGTATAATGACTGTTCGGTGACGGTGATGTATTGTTTCTCAGCCTGGTATTACGACTGTTCGGTAACCCTGATGGATTGTGTCTCAGCCTGGTATAACGACTGTTCGGTAACCCTGATGGATTGTGACTCACTCCATCTGGTATAACGACTGGTATGTTACTCTGATGGATTGTGTCTCATCCATCTGGTATAATGAATGTTCTGTTACCCTGATGGATTGTGTCTCACTCAGTCTGGTACATCGACTGTTCTGTTACCCTAATGGATTGTGTCTCATTCAGTATTGTATGACGACTGTACATTTACCGTGATGGATTGTGTCTCACTTTATCTTGTATAACGACTGTTCTGTTACCCTGATGGATTGTGTCTCACTCAGCATTGTATAACGACTGTACGGTTACCGTAATGGATTGTGTCTCACTCCATCTGTTATAACGACTGTTCTGTTACCCTGATGGATTGTGTCTCACTCAGTCTGGTATAACGACTGTTCGGTTACCCTGATGGATTGTGTCTCACTCAGACTGGTATAATGACTGTTCGGTTACCCTGATGGATTGTGTCTCACTCAGTCTGGTATAATGACTGTTCTGTTACCCTGATGGATTGTGTCTCACTCAGTCTGCTATAATTAGTATTCTCTAACCCTGATGAATTGTGTCTCACTCAGTCTGTTATAATGACTGTTCGGTTACCCTCATGGATTGTGTCTCAGCCTCGTAAAACGACTGTTTGGTTACCCTGATGCATTCTTTCCAACGCAGCCTCGTATAATGACTGTTCGGTTACCCTGATGGATTGTGTCTCCGTCAGCATTGTATAACGACTGTACGGTTACCGTGATGGATTGTGCCTCACTCAGCATTGTATAACGACTGTACGGTTACCGTGATGGATTGTGTCTCACTCCATCTGTTATAACGACTGTTCTGTTACCCTGATGGATTGTGTCTCACTCAGTCTGTTATAACGACTGTTCGGTTACGCTCATGGATTGTGTCTCACTCAGTCTGTTATAACGACTGTTCTGTTACCCTGATGGATTGTGTCTCACTCAGTCTGGTATAACGACTGTTCGGTAACCCTGATGGATTGTGTCTCAGCCTGGTATAATGACAGTACGGTTGCCCTGATGGATAGTGCCTCAGCCTCGTATAACGACTGTTTGGTTACCCTGATTCATTCTTTCCAACTCAGCCTCGGATAATGACTGTTCCGTTACCCTGATGGATTGTGTCTCACTCAGTTTGGTAGAATGACTGTTCGGTTACCCTGATGGATTCTGTCTCACTCAGTCTGGTATAACGACTGTTCGGTAACCCTGATGGATTGTGTCTCAGCCTGGTATAATGACAGTTCTGTTACCCTGATGGATTGTGTCTCAGCCTCGTATAACGACTGTTTGGTTACCTTGATTCATTATTTCCAACTCAGCCTCGTATAATGACTGTTCGGTTACCCTGATGGATAGTGTGTCAGTCAGCCTGGTATAACGACTGTTCGGGTACGCTGATGTATTGTGTCTCAGCCTGGTACAACGACTGTTCAGTTACCCTGATGCATTCTGTCCAACTCAGCCTGGCATAAAGACTGTACAGTAACCCTGATGGATTGTGTCTCAGCATGGAATAACGACTGTTCGGTAACCCTGATGGATTGTGTCTCAGCCTGGTATAATGACTGTTCTGTTACCCTGATGGATTGTGTCTCAGCCTAGTATAACGACTGTTCAGTAACCCTGATGGATTGTGTCTCAGCCTGGTATAACGACTGTTCGGTAACCCTGATGGATTGTGTCTCAGCCTGGTATAATGAATGTTCTGTTACCCTGATGGATTGTGTCTCACTCAGCCTGGTATAACGACTGTTCGGTTACCCTGATGGATTGTGTCTGACTCAGTCTGGTATAATGACTGTTCGTTTACAGTGATGGATTGTTTCTCAGCCTGGTATAACGACTGTTCGGTAACCCTGATGGATTGTGTCTCAGCCTAGTATAACGACTGTTCGGTAACCCTGATGGATTGTATCTCAGCCTGGTATACCGCCTGTTATGTTACGCTGATGGATTGTGTCTCACTCAGCCTGGTATAATGACTGTTCTGTGACCCTGATGGACAGTGTCTCACTCAGTCTGGTATAATGACTGTTCGGTTACCCTGATGGATTGTGTCTCACTCAGTCTGGTATAATGACGGTTCGGTTACCGTGATGGATTGTGTCTCAGCTTGGTATAACGACTGTTCGGTAACCCTGATGGATTGTGTCTCACTCCATCTGGTATAACGACTGTTATGTTTCTATGATGGATTGTGTCTCACTCCATCTGCTATAACAACTGTTCTGTTACCCTGATGGATTGTGTCTCACTCAGCATTGTATAACGACTGTACAGTTACCGTGATGGATTGTGTCTCACTTTATCTGGTATAACGACTGTTCGGTTACCCTGATGGATTGTGTCTCATTCAGCATTGTATAACGACTGTACGGTTACCGTGATGGATTGTGTCTCACTCCATCTGTTATAACGACTGTTCTGTTACCCTGATGGATTGTGTCTCACTCAGTCTGTTATAACGACTGTTCGGTTACCCTCATGGATTGTGTCTCACTCAGCCTGTTAGAACGACTGTTCGGTTACCCTGATGGATTGTGTCTCACTCAGTCTGGTATAACGACTGTTCGGTAACCCTGATGGATTGTGTCTCAACCTGGTATAATGACAGATCGGTTGCCCTGATGGATAGTGTCTCAGCCTCGTATAACTACTGTTTGGTTACCCTGATTCTTTCTTTCCTACTCAGCCTCGGATAATGACTGTTCCGTTGCCCTGATGGATTGTGTCTCACTCAGCCTGGTATAACGACTGTTCGGTAACCCTGATGGATTGTGTCTCAGCCTGGTATAATGAATGTTCTGTTACCCTGATGGATTGTGTCTCACTCAGCCTGGTATAACGACTGTTCGGTTACCCTGATGGATTGTGTCTCACTCAGTCTGGTATAACGACTGTTCGGTAACCCTGATGGATTGTGTCTCAGCCTCGTATAACGACTGTTTGGTTACCTTGATTCATTCTTTCCAACTCAGCCTCGGATAATGACTGTTCGGTTACCCTGATGGATTGTGTCTCAGTCAGCATTGTATAACGACTGTTCGGTTACCCTAATGGATTGTCTATCAGCCTGGTATAACGACTGTTCGGGTACGCTGATGTATTGTGTCTCAGCCTGGCATAACGACTGTTCAGTAACCCTGATGGATTGTGTCTCAGCATGGAATAACGACTGTTTGGTAACCCTGATGGATTGTGTCTCAGCCTGGTATAATGACTGTTCTGTTACCCTGATGGATTGTGTCTCACTCAGCCTGGTATAACGACTGTTCTGTTACCCTGATGGATTGTGTCTCAGTCAGTCTGGTACAATGACTGTTCTTTTACCCTGATGGATTGTGTCTCACTGAGTCTGGTATAATGACTGTTCGGTGACGGTGATGTATTGTTTCTCAGCCTGGTATTACGACTGTTCGGTAACCCTGATGGATTGTGTCTCAGCCTGGTATAACGACTGTTCGGTAAACCTGATGGATTGTGTCTCAGCCTGGTATAACGACTGTTCGGTAACCCTGATGGATTGTGTCTCACTCAGTCTGGTATAATGACTGTTCCGTTACCCTGATGGATTGTGTCTCAGCCTGGTATAATGACTGTTCTGTTACCCTGATGGATTGTGTCTCACTCAGCCTGGTATAACGACTGTTCTGTTACCCTGATGGATTGTGTCTCACTCAGTCTGGTACAACGACTGTTCTGTTACCCTGATGGATTGTGTCCCACTCAGGATTGTATAACGACTGTATGGTTACCATGATGGATTGTGTCTCATTCCATCTGGTATAATGACTGTTCGGTTACCCTGATGGAGGGTGTCTCACTCAGCATTGTATAACGACTGTTCAGTTTCCCTGATGGATTGTGCCTCACTCAGTCTGGTATAACGACTGTACGGTTACCGTGATGGATAGTGTCTCATTCCATCTGGTAGAACGACAGTTCTGTTACCCTGATGGATTGTGTCTCACCTCATCTGGTATAACGACTGTTCGGTTACCCTGATGGAGGGTGTCTCACTCAGCATTGTATAACGACTGTTCAGTTTCCCTGATGGATTGTGCCTCACTCAGTCTGGTATAACAACTGTTCGGTTACCCTCATGGATTGCGTCTCACTCAGCCTGATATAATGACTGTTCGGTTACCCTCATGGATTGTGTCTCACTCAGTCTGGTATAATGACTGTTCTGTTACCCTGATGGATTGTGTCTCACTCAGTCTGGTATAATGACTGTTCGGTAACCGTGATGGACTGTGTCTCACTGAGCCTGGTATAGCGACTGTTCGGTTACCCTGATGGATTGTGACTCACTCAGTCTGTTATAACGACTGTTCGGTTACCCTCATGGATTGTGTCTCACTCAGCCTGGTATAATTACTGTTCCGTTACCCTGATGGATTGTGTCTCACTCAGTCTGGTATAATGACTGTTCGGTTACCCTGATGGATTGTGTCTGACTCAGTCTGGTATAATGACTGTTCGGTTACCAAGATGGATTACGTCTGAGCCTGGTATAATGACTGTTCGTTTACAGTGATGGATTGTTTCTCAGCCTGGTATAACGACTGTTCGGTAACCCTGATGGATTGTGTCTCAGCCTAGTATAACGACTGTTCGGTAACCCTGATGGATTGTGTCTCAGCCTGGTATACCGCCTGTTATGTTACGCTGATGGATTGTGTCTCACTCAGCCTGGTATAATGACTGTTCCGTTACCCTGATGGACTGTGTCTCACTCAGTCTGGTAAAATGACTGTTCGGTTACCCTGATGGATTGTGTCTCACTCAGTCTGGTATAATGACTGTTCGGTTACCGTGATGGATTGTGTCTCAGCTTGGTATAACGACTGTTCGGTAACCCTGATGGATTGTGTCTCACTCCATCTGGTATAACGACTGTTATGTTTCTATGATGGATTGTGTCTCACTCCATCTGCTATAACAACTGTTCTGTTACCCTGATGGATTGTGTCTCACTCAGCATTGTATAACGACTGTACAGTTACCGTGATGGATTGTGTCTCACTTTATCTGGTATAACGACTGTTCGGTTACCCTGATGGATTGTGTCTCATTCAGCATTGTATAACGACTGTACGGTTACCGTGATGGATTGTGTCTCACTCCATCTGTTATAACGACTGTTCTGTTACCCTGATGGATTGTGTCTCACTCAGTCTGTTATAACGACTGTTCGGTTACCCTCATGGATTGTGTCTCACTCAGCCTGTTAGAACGACTGTTCGGTTACCCTGATGGATTGTGTCTCACTCAGTCTGGTATAACGACTGTTCGGTAACCCTGATGGATTGTTTCTCAGCCTGGTATAATGACAGATCGGTTGCCCTGATGGATAGTTTCTCAGCCTCGTATAACTACTGTTTGGTTACCCTGATTCATTCTTTCCTACTCAGCCTCGGATAATGACTGTTCCGTTGCCCTGATGGATTGTGTCTCACTCAGTCTGGTATAATGACTGTTTGGTAACCCTGATGGATTGTGTCTCAGTCTGGTAGAATGACTGTTCGGTTACCCTGATGGATTCTGTCTCACTCAGTCTGGTATAACGACTGTTCGGTAACCCTGATGGATTGTGTCTCAGCCTGGTATAATGACAGTTCGGTTACCCTGATGGATTGTGTCTCAGCCTCGTATAACGACTGTTTGGTTACCTTGTTTCATTCTTTCCAACTCAGCCTCGTATAATGACTGTTCGGTTACCCTGATGGATTGTGTCTCACTCAGTCTGGTATAATGACTGTTCGGTTACCCTGATGGATTGTGTCTGACTCAGTCTGGTATAATGACTGTTCGGTTACCAAGATGGATTATGTCTGAGCCTGGTATAATGACTGTTCGTTTATAGTGATGGATTGTTTCTCAGCCTGGTATAACGACTGTTCGGTAACCCTGATGGATTGTGTCTCAGCCTAGTATAACGACTGTTCGGTAACCTTGATGGATTGTGTCTCAGCCTGGTATAATGACTGCACTGTTAGCCTGATGGATTGTGTCTCAGCCTGGTATACCGCCTGTGATGTTACGCTGATGGATTGTGTCTCACTCAGCCTGGTATAATGACTGTTCCGTTACCCTGATGGACTGTGTCTCACTCAGTCTGGTATAATGACTGTTCGGTTACCCTGATGGATTGTGTCTCACTCAGTCTGGTATAATGACTGTTCGGTTACCGTGATGTATTGTTTCTCAGCCTGGTATAACGACTGTTCGGTAACCCTGATGGATTGAGTCTCAGCCTGGTATAACGACTGTTCGGTAACCCTGATGGATTGTGTCTCACTCCCTCTGGAAAAACGACTGTTATGTTTCTATGATGGATTGTGTCTCACTCCATCTGGTATAACAACTGTTCTGTTACCCTGATGGATTGTGTCTCACTCAGCATTGTATAACGACTGTACAGTTACCGTGATGGATTGTGTCTCACTTTATCTGGTATAACGACTGTTCGGTTACCCTGATGGATTGTGTCTCATTCAGCATTGTGTAACGACTGTACGGTTACCGTGATGGATTGTGTCTCACTCCATCTGTTATAACGACTGTTCTGTTACCCTGATGGATTGTGTCTCACTCAGTCTGTTATAACGACTGTTCGGTTACCCTCATGGATTGTGTCTCACTCAGCCTGTTAGAACGGCTGTTCGGTTACCCTGATGGATTGTGTCTCACTCAGTCTGGTATAACGACTGTTCGGTAACCCTGATGGATTGTGTCTCAGCCTGGTATAATGACAGTTCGGTTGCCCTGATGGATAGTGTCTCAGCCTCGTATAACTACTGTTTGGTTACCCTGATTCATTCTTTCCTACTCAGCCTCGGATAATGACTGTTCCGTTGCCCTGATGGATTGTGTCTCACTCAGACTGGTATAATGACTGTTCGGTTACCCTGATGGATTGTGGCTCACTCAGTCTGGTATAACGACTGTTCGGTAACCCTGATGGATTGTGTTTCAGCCTGGTATAATGACAGTTCGGTTACCCTGATGGATTGTGTCTCAGCCTCGTATAACGACTGTTTGGTTACCTTGATTCATTCTTTCCAACTCAGCCTTGTATAACCACTGTTCGGTTACCCTGATGGATTGTCTATCAGCCTGTTATAACGACTGTTCGGGTACGCTGATGTATTGTGACTCAGCCTGGTATAACGACTGTTCAGTTTCCCTGATGCATTCTGTCCAACTCAGCCTGGCATAAAGACTGTTCAGTCACCCTGATGGATTGTGTCTCAGCATGGAATAACGACTGTTTGGTAACCCTGATCGATTGTGTATCAGCCTGGTATAATGACTGTTCTGTTACCCTGATGGATTGTGTCTCAGCCTAGTATAACGACTGTTCAGTAACCCTGATGGATTGTGTCTCAGCCTGGTATAATGACTGTTCGGTAACCCTGATGGATTGTGTCTCAGCCTGGTATAATGACTGTTCTGTTACCCTGATGGATTGTGTCTCACTCAGCCTGGTATAACGACTGTTCTGTTACCCTGATGGATTGTGTCTCAGTCAGTCTGGTACAATGACTGTTCTTTTACCCTGATGGATTGTGTCTCACTGAGTCTGGTATAATGACTGTTCGGTGACGGTGATGTATTGTTTCTCAGCCTGGTATTACGACTGTTCGGTAACCCTGATGGATTGTGTCTCAGCCTGGTATAACGACTGTTCGGTAACCCTGATGGATTGTGACTCACTCCATCTGGTATAACGACTGGTATGTTACTCTGATGGATTGTGTCTCATCCATCTGGTATAATGAATGTTCTGTTACCCTGATGGATTGTGTCTCACTCAGTCTGGTACATCGACTGTTCTGTTACCCTAATGGATTGTGTCTCATTCAGTATTGTATGACGACTGTACATTTACCGTGATGGATTGTGTCTCACTTTATCTTGTATAACGACTGTTCTGTTACCCTGATGGATTGTGTCTCACTCAGCATTGTATAACGACTGTACGGTTACCGTAATGGATTGTGTCTCACTCCATCTGTTATAACGACTGTTCTGTTACCCTGATGGATTGTGTCTCACTCAGTCTGGTATAACGACTGTTCGGTTACCCTGATGGATTGTGTCTCACTCAGACTGGTATAATGACTGTTCGGTTACCCTGATGGATTGTGTCTCACTCAGTCTGGTATAATGACTGTTCTGTTACCCTGATGGATTGTGTCTCACTCAGTCTGCTATAATTAGTATTCTCTAACCCTGATGAATTGTGTCTCACTCAGTCTGTTATAATGACTGTTCGGTTACCCTCATGGATTGTGTCTCAGCCTCGTAAAACGACTGTTTGGTTACCCTGATGCATTCTTTCCAACGCAGCCTCGTATAATGACTGTTCGGTTACCCTGATGGATTGTGTCTCCGTCAGCATTGTATAACGACTGTACGGTTACCGTGATGGATTGTGCCTCACTCAGCATTGTATAACGACTGTACGGTTACCGTGATGGATTGTGTCTCACTCCATCTGTTATAACGACTGTTCTGTTACCCTGATGGATTGTGTCTCACTCAGTCTGTTATAACGACTGTTCGGTTACGCTCATGGATTGTGTCTCACTCAGTCTGTTATAACGACTGTTCTGTTACCCTGATGGATTGTGTCTCACTCAGTCTGGTATAACGACTGTTCGGTAACCCTGATGGATTGTGTCTCAGCCTGGTATAATGACAGTACGGTTGCCCTGATGGATAGTGCCTCAGCCTCGTATAACGACTGTTTGGTTACCCTGATTCATTCTTTCCAACTCAGCCTCGGATAATGACTGTTCCGTTACCCTGATGGATTGTGTCTCACTCAGTTTGGTAGAATGACTGTTCGGTTACCCTGATGGATTCTGTCTCACTCAGTCTGGTATAACGACTGTTCGGTAACCCTGATGGATTGTGTCTCAGCCTGGTATAATGACAGTTCTGTTACCCTGATGGATTGTGTCTCAGCCTCGTATAACGACTGTTTGGTTACCTTGATTCATTATTTCCAACTCAGCCTCGTATAATGACTGTTCGGTTACCCTGATGGATAGTGTGTCAGTCAGCCTGGTATAACGACTGTTCGGGTACGCTGATGTATTGTGTCTCAGCCTGGTACAACGACTGTTCAGTTACCCTGATGCATTCTGTCCAACTCAGCCTGGCATAAAGACTGTACAGTAACCCTGATGGATTGTGTCTCAGCATGGAATAACGACTGTTCGGTAACCCTGATGGATTGTGTCTCAGCCTGGTATAATGACTGTTCTGTTACCCTGATGGATTGTGTCTCAGCCTAGTATAACGACTGTTCAGTAACCCTGATGGATTGTGTCTCAGCCTGGTATAACGACTGTTCGGTAACCCTGATGGATTGTGTCTCAGCCTGGTATAATGAATGTTCTGTTACCCTGATGGATTGTGTCTCACTCAGCCTGGTATAACGACTGTTCGGTTACCCTGATGGATTGTGTCTCACTCAGTCTGGTATAACGACTGTTCGGTAACCCTGATGGATTGTGTCTCAGCCTCGTATAACGACTGTTTGGTTACCTTGATTCATTCTTTCCAACTCAACCTCGGATAATGACTGTTCGGTTACCCTGATGGATTGTGTCTCAGTCAGCATTGTATAACGACTGTTCGGTTACCCTAATGGATTGTCTATCAGCCTGGTATAACGACTGTTCGGGTACGCTGATGTATTGTGTCTCAGCCTGGCATAACGACTGTTCAGTAACCCTGATGGATTGTGTCTCAGCATGGAATAACGACTGTTTGGTAACCCTGATGGATTGTGTCTCAGCCTGGTATAATGACTGTTCTGTTACCCTGATGGATTGTGTCTCACTCAGCCTGGTATAACGACTGTTCTGTTACCCTGATGGATTATGTCTCAGTCAGTCTGGTACAATGACTGTTCTTTTACCCTGATGGATTGTGTCTCACTGAGTCTGGTATAATGACTGTTCGGTGACGGTGATGTATTGTTTCTCAGCCTGGTATTACGACTGTTCGGTAACCCTGATGGATTGTGTCTCAGCCTGGTATAACGACTGTTCGGTAACCCTGATGGATTGTGACTCATTCCATCTGGTATAACGACTGGTATGTTACTCTGATGGATTGTGTCTCATCCATCTGGTATAACGACTGTTCTGTTACCCTGATGGATTGTGTCTCACCCAGTCTGGTACATCGACTGTTCTGTTACCCTAATGGATTGTGTCTCATTCAGTATTGTATGACGACTGTACATTTACCGTGATGGATTGTGCCTGACTCAGCATTGTATAATGACTGTACGGTTACCGTGATGGATTGTGTCTCACTGCATCTGTTATAACGACTGTTCTGTTACCCTGATGGATTGTGTCTCACTCAGTCTGTTATAACGACTGTTCGGTTACCCTCATGGATTGTGTCTCACTCAGCCTGTTATAACGACTGTTCTGTTACCCTGATGGATTGTGTCTCACTCAGTCTGGTATAACAACTGTTCGGTAACCCTGATGGATTGTGTCTCAGCCTGGTATAATGACAGTACGGTTGCCCTGATGGATAGTGTCTCAGCCTCGTATAACGACTGTTTGGTTACCCTGATTCATTCTTTCCAACTCAGCCTCGGATAATGACTGTTCCGTTACCCTGATGGATTGTGTCTCACTCAGTCTGGTGTAATGACTGTTCGGTTACCCTGATGGATTGAGTCTCACTCAGTCTGGTATAACGACTGTTCGGTAACCCTGATGGATTGTGTCTCAGCCTGGTATAATGACAGTTCGGTTACCCTGATGGATTGTATCTCAGCCTCGTATAATGACTGCTTGGTTACCTTGATTCATTCTTTCCAACTCAGCCTCGGATAATGACTGTTCGGTTACCCTGATGGATTGTCTCTCAGTCAGCATTGTATAATGACTGTTCGGTTACCCTAATGGATTGTCTATCAGCCTGGTATAACGACTGTTCAGGTACTCTGATGTATTGTGTCTCAGCCTGGTATAACGACTGTTCAGTTACCCTGATGCATTCAGTCCAACTCAGCCTGGCATAAAGACTGTTCAGTAACCCTGATGGATTGTGTCTCAGCATGGAATAACGACTGTTTGGTAACCCTGATGGGTTGTGTCTCAGCCTGGTATAATGACTGTTCTGTTACCCTGATGGATTGTGTCTCAGCCTAGTATAACGACTGTTCAGTAACCCTGATGGATTGTGTCTCAGCCTGGTATAATGACTGTTCAGTAACCCTGATGGATTGTGTCTCAGCCTGGTATAATGACTGTTCTGTTACCCTGATGGATTGTGTCTCACTCAGCCTGGTATAACGACTGTTCTGTTACCCTGATGGATTGTGTCTCAGTAAGTCTGGTACAACGACTGTTCTTTTACCCTGATGGATTGTGTCTCATTGAGTCTGGTATAATGACTGTTCGGTGACGGTGATGTATTGTTTCTCAGCCTGGTATTACGACTGTTCGGTAACACTGATGGATTGTGTCTCAGCCTGGTATAACGACTGTTCGGTAACCCTGATGGATTGTGACTCACTCCATCTGGTATAACGACTGGTATGTTACTCTGATGGATTGTGTCTCATCCATCTGGTATAACGACTGTTCTGTTACCCTGATGGATTGTGTCTCACTCAGTCTGGTACATCGACTGTTCTGTTACCCTAATGGATTGTGTCTCATTCAGTATTGTATGACGACTGTACATTTACCGTGATGGATTGTGTCTCACTTTATCTGGTATAACGACTGTTCTGTTACCCTGATGGATTGTGTCTCACTCAGCATTGTATAACGACTGTTCGGTTACCGTGATGGATTGTGTCTCACTCCATCTGTTATAACGACTGTTCTGTTACCCTGATGGATTGTGTCTCACTGAGTATGGTATAACGACTGTTCGGTTACCCTGATGGATTGTGTCTCACTCAGACTGGTAGAATGACTGTTCGGTTACCCTGACGGATTGTGTCTCACTCAGTCTGGTATAATGACAATTCTGTTCCCTGATGGATTGTGTCTCACTCAGTCTGGTATAATGACTGTTCTGTTACCCTGATGGATTGTGTCTCACTCAGTCTGCTATAATTACTATTCTCTAACCCTGATGATTTGTGGCTCACTCAGTCTGGTATAATGACTGTTCGGTTAGCCTCATGGATTGTGTCTCAGCTTCGTATAACGACTGTTTGGTTACCCTGATGCATTCTTTCCAACGCAGCCTCGTATAATGACTGTTCGGTTACCCTGATGGATTGTGTCTCCGTCAGCATTGTATAACGACTGTACGGTTACCGTGATGGATTGTGCCTGACTCAGTATTGTATAATGACTGTACGGTTACCGTGATGGATTGTGTCTCACTCCATCTGTTATAACGACTGTTCTGTTACCCTGATGGATTGTGTCTCACTCAGTCTGTTATAACGACTGTTCTGTTACCCTCATGGATTGTGTCTCACTCAGCCTGTTATAACGACTGTTCTGTTACCCTGATGGATTGTGTCTCACTCTGTCTGGTATAACGACTGTTCGGTAACCCTGATGGATTGTGTCTCAGCCTGGTATAATGACAGTACGGTTGCCCTGATGGATAGTGTCTCAGCCTCGTATAACGACTGTTTGGTTACCCTGATTCATTCTTTCCAACTCAGCCTCGGATAATGACTGTTCCGTTACCCTAATGGATTGTGTCTCACTCAGTCTGGTATAATGACTGTTCAGTTACCCTGATGGATTGTGTCTCACTCAGTCTGGTATAACGTCTGTTCGGTAACCCTGATGGATTGTGTCTCAGCCTGCTATAATGACAGTTCGGTTACCCTGATGGATTGTGTCTCAGCCTCGTATAATGACTGTTTGGTTACCTTGATTTATTATTTCCAACTCAGCCTCGTATAATGACTGTTCGGTTACCCTGATGGATAGTGTGTCAGTCAGCCTGGTATAACGACTGTTCAGGTACGCTGATGTATTGTGTCTCAGCCTGGTATAACGACTGTTCAGTTACCCTGATGCATTCTGTCCAACTCAGCCTGGCATAAAGACTGTATAGTAACCCTGATGGATTGTGTCTCAGCATGGAATAACGACTATTTGGTAACCCTGATGGATTGTGTCTCAGCCTGGTATAATGTCTGTTCTGTTACCCTGATGGATTGTGTCTCAGCCTAGTATAACGACTGTTCGGTAACCCTGATGGATTGTGTCTCAGCCTGGTATAATGAATGTTCTGTTACCCTGATGGATTGTGTCTCACTCAGCCTGGTATAACGACTGTTCGGTTACCCTGATGGATTGTGTCTCACTCAGTCTGGTATAACGACTGTTCGGTAACCCTGATGGATTGTGTCTCAGCCTGGTATAATGACAGTTCGGTTACCCTGATGGATTGTATCTCAGCCTCGTATAACGACTGTTTGGTTACCTTGATTCATTCTTTCCAACTCAGCCTCGGATAATGACTGTTCGGTTACCCTGATGGATTGTCTCTCAGTCAGCATTGTATAATGACTGTTCGGTTACCCTAATGGATTGTCTATCAGCCTGGTATAACGACTGTTCAGGTACTCTGATGTATTGTG
Source organism: Hypanus sabinus (assembly GCF_030144855.1). Classification (NCBI taxonomy): domain Eukaryota; kingdom Metazoa; phylum Chordata; class Chondrichthyes; order Myliobatiformes; family Dasyatidae; genus Hypanus; species Hypanus sabinus. Next base: position 97,620,360 of record NC_082707.1, on the reverse strand, counting down.
TCTCAGCCTGGTATAACGACTGTTCAGTTACCCTGATGCATTCAGTCCAACTCAGCCTGGCATAAAGACTGTTCAGTAACCCTGATGGATTGTGTCTCAGCATGGAATAACGACTGTTTGGTAACCCTGATGGGTTGTGTCGCAGCCTGGTATAATGACTGTTCTGTTACCCTGATGGATTGTGTCTCAGCCTAGTATAACGACTGTTCAGTAACCCTGATGGATTGTGTCTCAGCCTGGTATAATGACTTGTCGGTAACCCTGATGGATTGTGTCTCAGCCTGGTATAACGACTGTTCGGGTACGCTGATGTATTGTGTCTCAGCCTGGTATAACGACTGTTCAGTTACCCTGATGCATTCTGTCCAACTCAGCCTGGCATAAAGACTGTATAGTAACCCTGATGGATTGTGTCTCAGCATGGAATAACGACTATTTGGTAACCCTGATGGATTGTGTCTCAGCCTGGTATAATGACTGTTCTGTTACCCTGATGGATTGTGTCTCAGCCTAGTATAACGACTGTTCGGTAACCCTGATGGATTGTGTCTCAGCCTGGTATAATGAATGTTCTGTTACCCTGATGGATTGTGTCTCACTCAGCCTGGTATAACGACTGTTCGGTTACCCTGATGGATTGTGTCTCACTCAGTCTGGTATAACGACTGTTCGGTAACCCTGATGGATTGTGTTTCAGCCTGGTATAATGACAGTTCGGTTACCCTGATGGATTGTATCTCAGCCTCGTATAACGACTGTTTGGTTACCTTGATTCATTCTTTCCAACTCAGCCTCGGATAATGACTGTTCGGTTACCCTGATGGATTGTCTCTCAGTCAGCATTGTATAATGACTGTTCGGTTACCCTAATGGATTGTCTATCAGCCTGGTATAACGACTGTTCAGGTACTCTGATGTATTGTGTCTCAGCCTGGTATAACGACTGTTCAGTTACCCTGATGCATTCAGTCCAACTCAGCCTGGCATAAAGACTGTTCAGTAACCCTGATGGATTGTGTCTCAGCATGGAATAACGACTGTTTGGTAACCCTGATGGGTTGTGTCGCAGCCTGGTATAATGACTGTTCTGTTACCCTGATGGATTGTGTCTCAGCCTAGTATAACGACTGTTCAGTAACCCTGATGGATTGTGTCTCAGCCTGGTATAATGACTTGTCGGTAACCCTGATGGATTGTGTCTCAGCCTGGTATAATGACTGTTCTGTTACCCTGATGGATTGTGTCTCACTCAGCCTGGTATAACGACTGTTCTGTAACCCTGATGGATTGTGTCTCAGCCTGGTATACCGACTGTTCGGTAACCCTGATGGATTGTGACTCACTCCATCTGGTATAACGACTGGTATGTTACTCTGATGGATTGTGTCTCATCCATCTGGTATAACGACTGTTCTGTTACCCTGATGGATTGTGTCTCACTCAGTCTGGTACATCGACTGTTCTGTTACCCTAATGGATTGTGTCTCATTCAGTATTGTATGACGACTGTACATTTACCGTGATGGATTGTGTCTCACTTTATCTGGTATAACGACTGTTCTGTTACCCTGATGGATTGTGTCTCACTCAGCATTGTATAACGACTGTTCGGTTACCGTGATGGATTGTGTCTCACTCCATCTGTTATAACGACTGTTCTGTTACCCTGATGGATTGTGTCTCACTCAGTATGGTATAACGACTGTTCGGTTACCCTGATGGATTGTGTCTCACTCAGACTGGTAGAATGACTGTTCGGTTACCCTGACGGATTGTGTCTCACTCAGTCTGGTATAATGACAATTCTGTTCCCTGATGGATTGTGTCTCACTCAGTCTGGTATAATGACTGTTCTGTTACCCTGATGGATTGTGTCTCACTCAGTCTGCTATAATTACTATTCTCTAACCCTGATGATTTGTGGCTCACTCAGTCTGGTATAATGACTGTTCGGTTAGCCTCATGGATTGTGTCTCAGCCTCGTATAACGACTGTTTGGTTACCCTGATGCATTCTTTCCAACGCAGCCTCGTATAATGACTGTTCGGTTACCCTGATGGATTGTGTCTCCGTCAGCATTGTATAACGACTGTACGGTTACCGTGATGGATTGTGCCTGACTCAGTATTGTATAATGACTGTACGGTTACCGTGATGGATTGTGTCTCACTCCATCTGTTATAACGACTGTTCTGTTACCCTGATGGATTGTGTCTCACTCAGTCTGTTATAACGACTGTTCTGTTACCCTCATGGATTGTGTCTCACTCAGCCTGTTATAACGACTGTTCTGTTACCCTGATGGATTGTGTCTCACTCCGTCTGGTATAACGACTGTTCGGTAACCCTGATGGATTGTGTCTCAGCCTGGTATAATGACAGTACGGTTGCCCTGATGGATAGTGTCTCAGCCTCGTATAACGACTGTTTGGTTACCCTGATTCATTCTTTCCAACTCAGCCTCGGATAATGACTGTTCCGTTACCCTAATGGATTGTGTCTCACTCAGTCTGGTATAATGACTGTTCAGTTACCCTGATGGATTGTGTCTCACTCAGTCTGGTATAACGTCTGTTCGGTAACCCTGATGGATTGTGTCTCAGCCTGCTATAATGACAGTTCGGTTACCCTGATGGATTGTGTCTCAGCCTCGTATAATGACTGTTTGGTTACCTTGATTTATTATTTCCAACTCAGCCTCGTATAATGACTGTTCGGTTACCCTGATGGATAGTGTGTCAGTCAGCCTGGTATAACGACAGTTCGGGTACGCTGATGTATTGTGTCTCAGCCTGGTATAACGACTGTTCAGTTACCCTGATGCATTCTGTCCAACTCAGCCTGGCATAAAGACTGTATAGTAACCCTGATGGATTGTGTCTCAGCATGGAATAACGACTATTTGGTAACCCTGATGGATTGTGTCTCAGCCTGGTATAATGACTGTTCTGTTACCCTGATGGATTGTGTCTCAGCCTAGTATAACGACTGTTCGGTAACCCTGATGGATTGTGTCTCAGCCTGGTATAATGAATGTTCTGTTACCCTGATGGATTGTGTCTCACTCAGCCTGGTATAACGACTGTTCGGTTACCCTGATGGATTGTGTCTCACTCAGTCTGGTATAACGACTGTTCGGTAACCCTGATGGATTGTGTCTCAGCCTGGTATAATGACAGTTCGGTTACCCTGATGGATTGTATCTCAGCCTCGTATAACGACTGTTTGGTTACCTTGATTCATTCTTTCCAACTCAGCCTCGGATAATGACTGTTCGGTTACCCTGATGGATTGTCTCTCAGTCAGCATTGTATAATGACTGTTCGGTTACCCTAATGGATTGTCTATCAGCCTGGTATAACGACTGTTCAGGTACTCTGATGTATTGTGTCTCAGCCTGGTATAACGACTGTTCAGTTACCCTGATGCATTCAGTCCAACTCAGCCTGGCATAAAGACTGTTCAGTAACCCTGATGGATTGTGTCTCAGCAAGGAATAACGACTGTTTGGTAACCCTGATGGGTTGTGTCGCAGCCTGGTATAATGACTGTTCTGTTACCCTGATGGATTGTGTCTCAGCCTAGTATAACGACTGTTCAGTAACCCTGATGGATTGTGTCTCAGCCTGGTATAATGACTTGTCGGTAACCCTGATGGATTGTGTCTCAGCCTGGTATAATGACTGTTCTGTTACCCTGATGGATTGTGTCTCACTCAGCCTGGTATAACGACTGTTCTGTTACCCTGATGGATTGTGTCTCAGTCAGTCTGGTACAACGACTGTTCTTTTACCCTGATGGATTGTGTCTCACTGAGTCTGGTATAATGACTGTTCGGTGACGGTGATGTATTGTTTCTCAGCCTGGTATTACGACTGTTCGGTAACCCTAATGGATTGTGTCTCAGCCTGGTATAACGACTGTTCGGTAACCCTGATGGATTGTGACTCACTCCATCTGGTATAACGACTGGTATGTTACTCTGATGGATTGTGTCTCATCCATCTGGTATAATGACTGTTCTGTTACCCTGATGGATTGTGTCTCAGCCTAGTATAACGACTGTTCAGTAACCCTGATGGATTGTGTCTCAGCCTGGTATAACGACTGTTCGGTAACCCTGATGGATTGTGTCTCAGCCTGGTATAATGAATGTTCTGTTACCCTGATGGATTGTGTCTCACTCAGCCTGGTATAACGACTGTTCGGTTACCCTGATGGATTGTGTCTCACTCAGTCTGGTATAACGACTGTTCGGTAACCCTGATGGATTGTGTCTCAGCCTGGTATAATGACAGTTCGGTTACCCTGATGGATTGTATCTCAGCCTCGTATAACGACTGTTTGGTTACCTGGATTCATTCTTTCCAACTCAGCCTCGGATAATGACTGTTCGGTTACCCTGATGGATTGTGTCTCACTCAGACTGGTACAACGACTGTTCGGTTACCCTCATGGATTGTGTCTCACTCAGCCTGTTATAACGGCTGTTCGGTTACCCTGATGGATTGTGTCTCACTCAGTCTGGTATAACGACTGTTCGGTAACCCTGATGGATTGTGTCTCAGCCTGGTATAACGACTGTTCTGTAACCCTGATGGATTGTGTCTCAGCCTGGTATAATGACAGTACGGTTGCCCTGATTGATAGTCTCTCAGCCTCATATAACGACTGTTTGGTTACCCTGATTCATTCTTTCCAACTCAGCCTCGGATAATGACTGTTCCGTTACCCTGATGGATTGTGTCTCACTCAGTCTGGTATAATGACTGTTCGGTTACCCTGATGGATTGTGTCTCACTCAGTCTGGTATAAAGACTGTTCGGTAACCCTGATGGATTGTGTCTCAGCCTGGTATAATGACAGTTCGGTTACCGTGATGGATTGTGTCTCAGCCTCGTATAACGACTGTTTGGTTACCTTGATTCATTTTTTCCAACTCAGCCTCGTATAATGACTGTTCGGTTACCCTGATGGATTGTGTCTCAGTCAGCCTGGTATAACGACTGTTCGAGTACGCTGATGTATTGTGTCTCAGCCTGGTATAACGACTGTTCAGGTACTCTGATGTATTGTGTCTCAGCCTGGTATAACGACTGTTCAGTTACCCTGATGCATTCAGTCCAACTCAGCCTGGCATAAAGACTGTTCAGTAACCCTGATGGATTGTGTCTCAGCATGGAATAACGACTGTTTGGTAACCCTGATGGGTTGTGTCGCAGCCTGGTATAATGACTGTTCTGTTACCCTGATGGATTGTGTCTCAGCCTAGTATAACGACTGTTCAGTAACCCTGATGGATTGTGTCTCAGCCTGGTATAATGACTGTTCGGTAACCCTGATGGATTGTGTCTCAGCCTGGTACAATGACTGTTCTGTTACCCTGATGGATTGTGTCTCACTCAGCCTGGTATAACGACTGTTCTGTTACCCTGATGGATTGTGTCTCAGTCAGTCTGGTACAACGACTGTTCTTTTACCCTGATGGATTGTGTCTCACTGAGTCTGGTATAATGACTGTTCGGTGACGGTGATGTATTGTTTCTCAGCCTGGTATTACGACTGTTCGGTAACCCTGATGGATTGTGTCTCAGCCTGGTATAACGACTGTTCGGTAACCCTGATGGATTGTGACTCACTCCATCTGGTATAACGACTGGTATGTTACTCTGATGGATTGTGTCTCATCCATCTGGTATAATGACTGTTCTGTTACCCTGATGGATTGTGTCTCAGCCTAGTATAACGACTGTTCAGTAACCCTGATGGATTGTGTCTCAGCCTGGTATAACGACTGTTCGGTAACCCTGATGGATTGTGTCTCAGCCTGGTATAATGAATGTTCTGTTACCCTGATGGATTGTGTCTCACTCAGCCTGGTATAACGACTGTTCGGTTACCCTGATGGATTGTGTCTCACTCAGTCTGGTATAACGACTGTTCGGTAACCCTGATGGATTGTGTCTCAGCCTGGTATAATGACAGTTCGGTTACCCTGATGGATTGTATCTCAGCCTCGTATAACGACTGTTTGGTTACCTGGATTCATTCTTTCCAACTCAGCCTCGGATAATGACTGTTCGGTTACCCTGATGGATTGTGTCTCACTCAGACTGGTACAACGACTGTTCGGTTACCCTCATGGATTGTGTCTCACTCAGCCTGTTATAACGGCTGTTCGGTTACCCTGATGGATTGTGTCTCACTCAGTCTGGTATAACGACTGTTCGGTAACCCTGAAAGATTGTGTCTCAGCCTGGTATAACGACTGTTCTGTAACCCTGATGGATTGTGTCTCAGCCTGGTATAATGACAGTACGGTTGCCCTGATTGATAGTCTCTCAGCCTCATATAACGACTGTTTGGTTACCCTGATTCATTCTTTCCAACTCAGCCTCGGATAATGACTGTTCCGTTACCCTGATGGATTGTGTCTCACTCAGTCTGGTATAATGACTGTTCGGTTACCCTGATGGATTGTGTCTCACTCAGTCTGGTATAAAGACTGTTCGGTAACCCTGATGGATTGTGTCTCAGCCTGGTATAATGACAGTTCTGTTACCGTGATGGATTGTGTCTCAGCCTCGTATAACGACTGTTTGGTTACCTTGATTCATTTTTTCCAACTCAGCCTCGTATAATGACTGTTCGGTTACCCTGATGGATTGTGTCTCAGTCAGCCTGGTATAACGACTGTTCGGGTACGCTGATGTATTGTGTCTCAGCCTGGTATAACGACTGTTCAGTTACCCTGATGCATTCTGTCCAACTCAGCTTGGCATAAAGACTGTACAGTAACCCTGATGGATTGTGTCTCAACATGAAATAATGACTGTTTGGTAACCCTGATGGATTGTGTCTCAGCCTTGTATAATGACTGTTCTGTTACCCTGATGGATTGTGTCTCAGCCTGGTATAATGAATGTTCTGTTACCCTGATGGATTGTGTCTCACTCAGCCTGGTATAACGACTATTCTGTTACCCTGATGGATTGTGTCTCAGTCAGTCTGGTACAACGACTGTTCTGTTACCCTGATGGATTGTGTCTCACTCAGCATTGTATAACGAATGTACGGTTACCGTGATGGATTGTGTCTCATTCCATCTGGTATAACGACTGTTCTGTTACCCTGATGGATTGTGTCTCACTCCATCTGGTATAACGACTGTTCTGTTACCCTGATGGATGGTGTCTTACTCAGTCTGGTATAACGACTGTTCGGTAACCCTGATGGATTGTGTCTCAGCCTGGTATAATGACAGTTCGGTTACCCTGATGGATTGTTTCTCAGCCTCGTATAACGACTGTTTGGTTACCTTGATTCATTCTTTCCAACTCAGCCTCGTATAATGACTGTTCGGTTACCCTGATGGATTGTGTCTCAGTCAGCATTGTATAACGACTGTTCGGTTACCCTGATGGATTGTCTATCAGCCTGGTATAACGACTGTTCGGGTACGCTGATGAATTGTGTCTCAGCCTGGTATAACGACTGTTCAGTTACCCTGATGCATTCTGTCCAACTCGGCCTGGCATAAAGACTGTTCAGTAACCCTGATGGATTGTGTCTCAGCATGGAATAACGACTGTTTGGTAACCCTGATGGATTGTGTCTCACTCCATCTGTTATAACGAATGTTCTGTTACCCTGATGAATTGTGTCTCACTCAGTCTGGTATAACGACTGTTCGGTTACCCTGATGGATTGTGTCCCACTCAGACTGGTATAACGACTGTTCGGGTACGCTGATGTATTGTGTCTCAGCCTGGTATAACGACTGTTCAGTTACCCTGATGCATTCTGTCCAACTCAGCCTGGCATAAAGACTGTACAGTAACCCTGATGGATTTTGTCTCAGCATGGAATAACGACTGATTGGTAACCCTGATGGATTGTGTCACAGCCTGGTATCATTACTGTTCTGTTACCCCGATGGATTGTGTCTCAGCCTGGTATAACGACTGTTCAGTTACCCTGATGCATTCTGTCCAACTCAGCCTGGAATAAAGTCTGTACAGTAACCCTGATGGATTGTGTCTCAGCATGGAATAACGACTGTTTGGTAACCCTGATGGATTGTGTCTCAGCCTGGTATAATGACAGTACGGTTGCCCTGATTGATAGTGTCTCAGCCTCATATAACGACTGTTTGGTTACCCTGATTCATTCTTTCCAACTCAGCCTCGGATAATGACTGTTCCGTTACCCTGATGGATTGTGTCTCACTCAGTCTGGTATAATGACTGTTCGGTTACCCTGATGGATTGTGTCTCACTCAGTCTGGTATAACGACTGTTCGGTAACCCTGATGGATTGTGTCTCAGCCTGGTATAATGACAGTTCGGTTACCCTGATAGATTGTGTCTCAGCCTCGTATAATGACTGTTTGTTTACCTTGATTCATTCTTTCCAACTCAGCCTCGTATAATGACTGTTCGGTTACTCTGATGGATTGTGTCTCAGTCAGCCTGGTATAACGACTGTTCGGGTACGCTGATGTATTGTGTCTCAGCCTGGTATAACGACTGTTCAGTTATCCTGATGCATTCTGTCCAACTCAGCCTGGCATAAAGACTGTACATTAACCCTGATGGATTGTGTCTCAGCATGAAATAATGACTGTTTGGTAACCCTGATGGATTGTGTCTCAGCCTGGTATAATGACTGTTCTGTTACCCTGATGGATTGTGTCTCAGCCTGGTATAATGAATGTTCTGTTACCCTGATGGATTGTGTCTCACTCAGCGTGGTATAACGACTATTCTGTTACCCTGATGGATTGTATCTCATTCAGTCTGGTACAACGACTGTTCTGTTACGCTGATGGATTGTGTCTCACTCAGCATTGTATAACGAATGTACGGTTACCGTGATGGATTGTGTCTCATTCCATCTGGTATAACGACTGTTCTGTTACCCTGATGGATTGTGTCTCACTCCATCTGGTATAACGACTGTTCTGTTACCCTGATGGATTGTATCTCATTCCATCTGGTATAACGACTGTTCTGTTACCCTGATGGATTGTGTCTCACTCCATCTGGTATAACGACTGTTCTGTTACCCTGATGGATGGTGTCTCACTCAGTCTGGTATAACGACTGTTCGGTAACCCTGATGGATTGTGTCTCAGCCTGGTATAATGACAGTTCGGTTACCCTGATGGATTGTGTCTCAGCCTCGTATAACGACTGTTTGGTTACCTTGATTCATTCTTTCCAACTCAGCCTCGTATAATGACTGTTCGGTTACCCTGATGGATGGTGTCTCACTCAGTCTGGTATAACGACTGTTCGGTAACCCTGATGGATTGTGTCTCAGCCTGGTATAATGACAGTTCGGTTACCCTGATGGATTGTGTCTCAGCCTCGTATAACGACTGTTTGGTTACCTTGATTCATTCTTTCCAACTCAGCCTCGTATAATGACTGTTCGGTTACCCTGATGGATTGTGTCTCAGTCAGCATTGTATAACGACTGTTCGGTTACCCTGATGGATTGTCTATCAGCCTGGTATAACGACTGTTCGGGTACGCTGATGTATTGTGTCTCAGCCTGGTATAACGACTGTTCAGTTACCCTGATGCATTCTGTCCAACTCAGCCTGGCATAAAGACTGTTCAGTAACCCTGATGGATTGTGTCTCAGCATGGAATAACGACTGTTTGGTAACCCTGATGGATTGTGTCTCACACCATCTGTTATAACGAATGTTCTGTTACCCTGATGAATTGTGTCTCACTCAGTCTGGTATAACGACTGTTCGGTTACCCTGATGGATTGTGTCTCACTCAGACTGGTATAACGACTGTTCGGGTACGCTGATGTATTGTGTCTCAGCCTGGTATAACGACTGTTCAGTTACCCTAATGCATTCTGTCCAACTCAGCCTGGCATAAAGACTGTACAGTAACCCTAATGGATTGTGTCTCAGCATGGAATAACGACTGTTTGGTAACCCTGATGGATTGTGTCTCAGCCTGGTATAATTACTGTTCTGTTACCCCGATGGATTGTGTCTAAGCCTAGTATAACGACTGTTCAGTAACCCTGATGGATTGTGTCTCAGTCTGGTATAATGAATGTTCTGTTACCCTGAAGGATTGTGTCTCACTCAGCCTGGTATAACGACTGTTCGGTTACCCTGATGGATTGTGTCTCACTCAGTCTGGTATAACGTCGGTTCGGTAACCCTGATGGATTGTGTCTCAGCCTGGTATAATGACAGTTCGGTTACCCTGATGGATTGTTGTCTCAGCCTCGTATAACGACTGTTTGGTTACCTTGATTCATTCTTTCCAACTCAGCCTCGTATAATGACTGTTTGGTTACCCTGATGGATTGTGTCTCAGTCAGCATTGTATAACGACTGTTCGGTTACTCTAATGGATTGTCTATCAGCCTGGTATAACGACTGTTCGGGTACGCTGATGTTTTGTGTCTCAGCCTGGTATAACGACTGTTCAGTTACCCTAATGCATTCTGTCCAACTCAGCCTGGCATAAAGACTGTACAGTAACCCTGATGGATTGTGTCTCAGCATGGAATAACGACTGTTTGGTAACCCTGATGGATTGTGTCTCAGCCTGGTATAATTACTGTTCTGTTACCCCGATGGATTGTGTCTAAGCCTAGTATAACGACTGTTCAGTAACCCTGATGGATTGTGTCTCAGCCTGGTATAATGAATGTTCTGTTACCCTGAAGGATTGTGTCTCACTCAGCCTGGTATAACGACTGTTCGGTTACCCTGATGGATTGTGTCTCACTCAGTCTGGTATAACGTCGGTTCGGTAACCCTGATGGATTGTGTCTCAGCCTGGTATAATGACAGTTCGGTTACCCTGATGGATTGTTGTCTCAGCCTCGTATAACGACTGTTTGGTTACCTTGATTCATTCTTTCCAACTCAGCCTCGTATAATGACTGTTTGGTTACCCTGATGGATTGTGTCTCAGTCAGCATTGTATAACGACTGTTCGGTTACCCTAATGGATTGTCTATCAGCCTGGTATAACGACTGTTCGGGTACGCTGATGTTTTGTGTCTCAGCCTGGTATAACGACTGTTCAGTTACCCTGATGCATTCTGTCCAACTCAGCCTGGCATAAAGACTGTTCAGTAACCCTGATGGATTGTGTCTCAGCATGGAATAACGACTGTTTGGTAACCCTGATGGATTGTGTCTCAGCCTGGTATAATGACTGTTCCGTTACCCTGATGGATTGTGTCTCAGCCTAGTATAACGACTGGTCAGTAACCCTGATGGATTGTGTCTCAGCCTGGTATAATGACTGTTCGGTAACCCTGATGGATTGTGTCTCAGCCTGGTATAATGACTGTTCTGTTACCCTGATGGATTGTGTCTCACTCAGCCTGGTATAACGACTGTTCTGTTACCCTGATGGATTGTGTCTCAGTCAGCCTGGTATAGCGACTGTTCTGTTACCCTGATGGATTGTGTCTCACTCAGCCTGGTATAACGACTATTCTGTTACCCTGATGGATTGTGTCTCAGTCAGTCTGGTACAACGACTGTTCTGTTACCCTGATGGATTGTGTCTCACTCAGCATTTTATAACGAATGTACGGTTACCGTGATGGATTGTGTCTCATTCCATCTGGTATAACGACTGTTCTGTTACCCTGATGGATTGTGTCTCACTCCATCTGGTATAACGACTGTTCTGTTACCCTGATGGATGGTGTCTTACTCAGTCTGGTATAACGACTGTTCGGTAACCCTGATGGATTGTGTCTCAGCCTGGTATAATGACAGTTCGGTTACCCTGATGGATTGTTTCTCAGCCTCGTATAACGACTGTTTGGTTACCTTGATTCATTCTTTCCAACTCAGCCTCGTATAATGACTGTTCGGTTACCCTGATGGATTGTGTCTCAGTCAGCATTGTATAACGACTGTTCGGTTACCCTGATGGATTGTCTATCAGCCTGGTATAACGACTGTTCGGGTACGCTGATGAATTGTGTCTCAGCCTGGTATAACGACTGTTCAGTTACCCTGATGCATTCTGTCCAACTCGGCCTGGCATAAAGACTGTTCAGTAACCCTGATGGATTGTGTCTCAGCATGGAATAACGACTGTTTGGTAACCCTGATGGATTGTGTCTCACTCCATCTGTTATAACGAATGTTCTGTTACCCTGATGAATTGTGTCTCACTCAGTCTGGTATAACGACTGTTCGGTTACCCTGATGGATTGTGTCCCACTCAGACTGGTATAACGACTGTTCGGGTACGCTGATGTATTGTGTCTCAGCCTGGTATAACGACTGTTCAGTTACCCTGATGCATTCTGTCCAACTCAGCCTGGCATAAAGACTGTACAGTAACCCTGATGGATTTTGTCTCAGCATGGAATAACGACTGTTTGGTAACCCTGATGGATTGTGTCACAGCCTGGTATCATTACTGTTCTGTTACCCCGATGGATTGTGTCTCAGCCTAGTATAACGACTGTTCAGTAACCCTGATGGATTGTGTCTCAGCCTGGTATAACGACTGTTCAGTTACCCTGATGCATTCTGTCCAACTCAGCCTGGAATAAAGTCTGTACAGTAACCCTGATGGATTGTGTCTCAGCATGGAATAACGACTGTTTGGTAACCCTGATGGATTGTGTCTCAGCCTGGTATAATGACAGTACGGTTGCCCTGATTGATAGTGTCTCAGCCTCATATAACGACTGTTTGGTTACCCTGATTCATTCTTTCCAACTCAGCCTCGGATAATTACTGTTCCGTTACCCTGATGGATTGTGTCTCACTCAGTCTGGTATAATGACTGTTCGGTTACCCTGATGGATTGTGTCTCACTCAGTCTGGTATAACGACTGTTCGGTAACCCTGATGGATTGTGTCTCAGCCTGGTATAATGACAGTTCGGTTACCCTGATGGATTGTGTCTCAGCCTCGTATAATAACTGTTTGTTTACCTTGATTCATTCTTTCCAACTCAGCCTCGTATAATGACTGTTCGGTTACTCTGATGGATTGTGTCTCAGTCAGCCTGGTATAACGACTGTTCGGGTACGCTGATGTATTGTGTCTCAGCCTGGTATAACGACTGTTCAGTTATCCTGATGCATTCTGTCCAATTCAGCCTGGCATAAAGACTGTACATTAACCCTGATGGATTGTGTCTCAGCATGAAATAATGACTGTTTGGTAACCCTGATGGATTGTGTCTCAGCCTGGTATAATGACTGTTCTGTTACCCTGATGGATTGTGTCTCAGCCTGGTATAATGAATGTTCTGTTACCCTGATGGATTGTGTCTCACTCAGCGTGGTATAACGACTATTCTGTTACCCTGATGGATTGTATCTCATTCAGTCTGGTACAACGACTGTTCTGTTACCCTGATGGATTGTGTCTCACTCAGCATTGTATAACGAATGTACGGTTACCGTGATGGATTGTGTCTCATTCCATCTGGTATAACGACTGTTCTGTTACCCTGATGGATTGTGTCTCACTCCATCTGGTATAACGACTGTTCTGTTACCCTGATGGATTGTATCTCATTCCATCTGGTATAACGACTGTTCTGTTACCCTGATGGATTGTGTCTCACTCCATCTGGTATAACGACTGTTCTGTTACCCTGATGGATGGTGTCTCACTCAGTCTGGTATAACGACTGTTCGGTAACCCTGATGGATTGTGTCTCAGCCTGGTATAATGACAGTTCGGTTACCCTGATGGATTGTGTCTCAGCCTCGTATAACGACTGTTTGGTTACCTTGATTCATTCTTTCCAACTCAGCCTCGTATAATGACTGTTCGGTTACCCTGATGGATGGTGTCTCACTCAGTCTGGTATAACGACTGTTCGGTAACCCTGATGGATTGTGTCTCAGCCTGGTATAATGACAGTTCGGTTACCCTGATGGATTGTGTCTCAGCCTCGTATAACGACTGTTTGGTTACCTTGATTCATTCTTTCCAACTCAGCCTCGTATAATGACTGTTCGGTTACCCTGATGGATTGTGTCTCAGTCAGCATTGTATAACGACTGTTCGGTTACCCTGATGGATTGTCTATCAGCCTGGTATAACGACTGTTCGGGTACGCTGATGTATTGTGTCTCAGCCTGGTATAACGACTGTTCAGTTACCCTGATGCATTCTGTCCAACTCAGCCTGGCATAAAGACTGTTCAGTAACCCTGATGGATTGTGTCTCAGCATGGAATAACGACTGTTTGGTAACCCTGATGGATTGTGTCTCACACCATCTGTTATAACGAATGTTCTGTTACCCTGATGAATTGTGTCTCACTCAGTCTGGTATAACGACTGCTCGGTTACCCTGATGGATTGTGTCTCACTCAGACTGGTATAACGACTGTTCGGGTACGCTGATGTATTGTGTCTCAGCCTGGTATAACGACTGTTCAGTTACCCTAATGCATTCTGTCCAACTCAGCCTGGCATAAAGACTGTACAGTAACCCTAATGGATTGTGTCTCAGCATGGAATAACGACTGTTTGGTAACCCTGATGGATTGTGTCTCAGCCTGGTATAATTACTGTTCTGTTACCCCGATGGATGGTGTCTAAGCCTAGTATAACGACTGTTCAGTAACCCTGATGGATTGTGTCTCAGTCTGGTATAATGAATGTTCTGTTACCCTGAAGGATTGTGTCTCACTCAGCCTGGTATAACGACTGTTCGGTTACCCTGATGGATTGTGTCTCACTCAGTCTGGTATAACGTCGGTTCGGTAACCCTGATGGATTGTGTCTCAGCCTGGTATAATGACAGTTCGGTTACCCTGATGGATTGTTGTCTCAGCCTCGTATAACGACTGTTTGGTTACCTTGATTCATTCTTTCCAACTCAGCCTCGTATAATGACTGTTTGGTTACCCTGATGGATTGTGTCTCAGTCAGCATTGTATAACGACTGTTCGGTTACCCTAATGGATTGTCTATCAGCCTGGTATAACGACTGTTCGGGTACGCTGATGTTTTGTGTCTCAGCCTGGTATAACGACTGTTCAGTTACCCTGATGCATTCTGTCCAACTCAGCCTGGCATAAAGACTGTTCAGTAACCCTGATGGATTGTGTCTCAGCATGGAATAACGACTGTTTGGTAACCCTGATGGATTGTGTCTCAGCCTGGTATAATGACTGTTCCGTTACCCTGATGGATTGTGTCTCAGCCTAGTATAACGACTGGTCAGTAACCCTGATGGATTGTGTCTCAGCCTGGTATAATGACTGTTCGGTAACCCTGATGGATTGTGTCTCAGCCTGGTATAATGACTGTTCTGTTACCCTGATGGATTGTGTCTCACTCAGCCTGGTATAACGACTGTTCTGTTACCCTGATGGATTGTGTCTCAGTCAGCCTGGTATAGCGACTGTTCTTTTACCCTGATTGATTGTGTCTCACTGAGTCTGGTATCATGACTGTTCGGTTACCGAGATGTATTGTTTCTCAGCCTGGTATTACGACTGTTCGGTAACCCTGATGGATTGTGTCTCAGCCTGGTATAACGACTGTTCGGTAACCCTGAAGGATTGTGTCTCACTCCATCTGGTATAACGACTGGTATGTTACTCTGATGGATTGTGTCTCATCCATCTGGTATAACGACTGTTCTGTTACCCTGATGGATTGTGTCTCACTCAGTCTGGTACATCGACTGTTCTGTTACCCTAATGGATTGTGTCTCATTCAGTATTGTAGAACGACTGTACATTTACCGTGATGGATTGTGTCTCACTTTATCTGGTATAACGACTGTTCTGTTACCCTGATGGATTGTGTCTCACTCAGCTTTGTATAACCACTGAACGGTTACCGTGATGGATTGTGTCTCACTCCATCTGTTATAATAACTGTTCTGTTACCCTGATGGATTGTGTCTCACTCAGTCTGGTATAACAACTGTTCGGTTACCATGATGGATTGTGTCTCACTCAGACTGGTATAATGACTGTTCGGTTACCCTGACGGATTCTGTCTCACTCAGTCTGGTATAATGACTATTCTGTTACCCTGATGGATTGTGTCTCACTCAGTCTGGTATAATGACTGTTCTGTTACCCTGATGGATGGTGTCTCACTCAGTCTGGTATAACGACTGTTCGGTAACCCTGATGGATTGTGTCTCAGCCTGGTATAATGAATGTTCTGTTACCCTGAAGGATTGTGTCTCACTCAGCCTGGTATAACGACTGTTCGGTTACCCTGATGGATTGTGTCTCACTCAGTCTGGTATAACGACTGTTCGGTAACGCTGATGGATTGTTTCTCAGCCTGGTATAATGAAAGTTAGGTTACCCTGATGGATTGTGTCTGAGCCTCGTATAACGACTGTTTGGGTACCTTGATTCATTCTTTCCAACTCAGCCTCGTATAATGACTGTTTGGTTACCCTGATGGATTGTGTCTCAGTCAGCATTGTATAGCGACTGTTCGGTTACCCTAATGGATTGTCTATCAGCCTGGTATAACGACTGTTCGGGTACGCTGATGTATTGTGTCTCAGCCTGGTATAACGACTGTTCAGTTACCCTGATGCATTCTGTCCAACTCAGCCTGGCATAAAGACTGTTCAGTAACCCTGATGGATTGTGTCTCAGCATGGAATAACGACTGTTTGGTAACCCTGATGGATTGTGTCTCAGCCTGGTATAATGAGTGTTCTGTTACCCTGATGGATTGTGTCTCAGCCTCGTATAACGACTGGTCAGTAACCCTGATGGATTGTGTCTCAGCCTGGTATAATGACTGTTCGGTAACCCTGATGGATTGTGTCTCAGCCTGGTATAATGCCTGTTCTGTTACCCTGATGGATTGTGTCTCACTCAGCCTGGTATAACGACTGTTCTGTTACCCTGATGGATTGTGTCTCAGTCAGCCTGGTACAGCGACTGTTCTTTTACCCTGATGGATTGTGTCTCACTGTGTCTGGTATAATGACTGTTCGGTTACCGTGATGCATTGTTTCTCAGCCTGGTATTACGACTGTTCGGTAACCCTGATGGATTGTGTCTCAGCCTGGTATAACGACTGTTCGGTAACCCTGATGGATTGTGTCTCACTCCATCTGGTATAACGACTGGTATGTTACTCTGATGGATTGTGTCTCATCCATCTGGTATAACGACTGTTCTGTTACCCTGATGGATTGTGTCTCACTCAGTCTGGTACATCGACTGTTCTGTTACCCTAATGGATTGTGTCTCATTCAGTATTTTATAACGACTGTACATTTACTGTGATGGATTGTGTCTCACTTTATCTGGTATAACGACTGTTCTGTTACCCTGATGGATTGTGTCTCACTCAGCATTGTATAACGACTGAACGGTTACCGTGATGGATTGTGTCTCACTCCATCTGTTATAATGACTGTTCTGTTACCCTGATGGATTGTGTCTCACTCAGTCTGGTATAACAACTGTTCGGTTACCCTGATGGATTGTGTCTCACTCAGACTGGTATAATGACTGTTCGGTTACCCTGATGGATTGTGTCTCACTCAGTCTGCTATAATTACTATTCTCTTACCCTGATGAATTGTGTCTCACTCAGTCTGGTATAATGACTGTTCGGTTACCCTCATGGATTGTGTCTCAGCCTCGTATAACGACTGTTCGGTTACCCTGATGGATTGTGTCTCACCCAGTCTGGTATAATGACTGTTCGGTGACGGTGATGTATTGTTTCTCAGCCTGGTATTACGACTGTTCGGTAACCCTGATGGATTGTGTCTCAGCCTGGTATAACGACTGTTCGCTAACCCTGATGGATTGTGACTCACTCCATCTGGTATAACGACTGGTATGTTACTCTGATGGATTGTGTCTCATCCATCTGGTATAATGACTGTTCTGTTACCCTGATGGATTGTGTCTCAGCCTAGTATAACGACTGTTCAGTAACCCTGATGGATTGTGTCTCAGCCTGGTATAACGACTGTTCGGTAACCCTGATGGATTGTGTCTCAGCCTGGTATAATGAATGTTCTGTTACCCTGATGGATTGTGTCTCACTCAGCCTGGTATAACGACTGATCGGTTACCCTGATGGATTGTGTCTCACTCAGTCTGGTATAACGACTGTTCGGTAACCCTGATGGATTGTGTCTCAGCCTGGTATAATGACAGTACGGTTGCCCTGATTGATAGTCTCTCAGCCTCATATAACGACTGTTTGGTTACCCTGATTCATTCTTTCCAACTCAGCCTCGGATAATGACTGTTCCGTTACCCTGATGGATTGTGTCTCACTCAGTCTGGTATAATGACTGTTCGGTTACCCTGATGGATTGTGTCGCACTCAGTCTGGTATAAAGACTGTTCGGTAACCCTGATGGATTGTGTCTCAGCCTGGTATAATGACAGTTCGGTTACCGTGATGGATTGTGTCTCAGCCTCGTATAACGACTGTTTGGTTACCTTGATTCATTTTTTCCAACTCAGCCTCGTATAATGACTGTTCGGTTACCCTGATGGATTGTGTCTCAGTCAGCCTGGTATAACGACTGTTCGGGTACGCTGATGTATTGTGTCTCAGCCTGGTATAACGACTGTTCAGTTACCCTGATGCATTCTGTCCAACTCAGCTTGGCATAAAGACTGTACAGTAACCCTGATGGATTGTGTCTCAACATGAAATAATGACTGTTTGGTAACCCTGATGGATTGTGTCTCAGCCTTGTATAATGACTGTTCTGTTACCCTGATGGATTGTGTCTCAGCCTGGTATAATGAATGTTCTGTTACCCTGATGGATTGTGTCTCACTCAGCCTGGTATAACGACTATTCTGTTACCCTGATGGATTGTGTCTCAGTCAGTCTGGTACAACGACTGTTCTGTTACCCTGATGGATTGTGTCTCACTCAGCATTGTATAACGAATGTACGGTTACCGTGATGGATTGTGTCTCATTCCATCTGGTATAACGACTGTTCTGTTACCCTGATGGATTGTGTCTCACTCCATCTGGTATAACGACTGTTCTGTTACCCTGATGGATGTTGTCTTACTCAGTCTGGTATAACGACTGTTCGGTAACCCTGATGGATTGTGTCTCAGCCTGGTATAATGACAGTTCGGTTACCCTGATGGATTGTTTCTCAGCCTCGTATAACGACTGTTTGGTTACCTTGATTCATTCTTTCCAACTCAGCCTCGTATAATGACTGTTCGGTTACCCTGATGGATTGTGTCTCAGTCAGCATTGTATAACGACTGTTCGGTTACCCTGATGGATTGTCTATCAGCCTGGTATAACGACTGTTCGGGTACGCTGATGAATTGTGTCTCAGCCTGGTATAACGACTGTTCAGTTACCCTGATGCATTCTGTCCAACTCGGCCTGGCATAAAGACTGTTCAGTAACCCTGATGGATTGTGTCTCAGCATGGAATAACGACTGTTTGGTAACCCTGATGGATTGTGTCTCACTCCATCTGTTATAACGAATGTTCTGTTACCCTGATGAATTGTGTCTCACTCAGTCTGGTATAACGACTGTTCGGTTACCCTGATGGATTGTGTCCCACTCAGACTGGTATAACGACTGTTCGGGTACGCTGATGTATTGTGTCTCAGCCTGGTATAACGACTGTTCAGTTACCCTGATGCATTCTGTCCAACTCAGCCTGGCATAAAGACTGTACAGTAACCCTGATGGATTTTGTCTCAGCATGGAATAACGACTGTTTGGTAACCCTGATGGATTGTGTCACAGCCTGGTATCATTACTGTTCTGTTACCCCGATGGATTGTGTCTCAGCCTAGTATAACGACTGTTCAGTAACCCTGATGGATTGTGTCTCAGCCTGGTATAACGACTGTTCAGTTACCCGGATGCATTCTGTCCAACTCAGCCTGGAATAAAGTCTGTACAGTAACCCTGATGGATTGTGTCTCAGCATGGAATAACGACTGTTTGGTAACCCTGATGGATTGTGTCTCAGCCTGGTATAATGACAGTACGGTTGCCCTGATTGATAGTGTCTCAGCCTCATATAACGACTGTTTGGTTACCCTGATTCATTCTTTCCAACTCAGCCTCGGATAATGACTGTTCCGTTACCCTGATGGATTGTGTCTCACTCAGTCTGGTATAATGACTGTTCGGTAACCCTGTTGGATTGTGTCTCACTCAGTCTGGTATAACGACTGTTCGGTAACCCTGATGGATTGTGTCTCAGCCTGGTATAATGACAGTTCGGTTACCCTGATGGATTGTGTCTCAGCCTCGTATAATGACTGTTTGTTTACCTTGATTCATTCTTTCCAACTCAGCCTCGTATAATGACTGTTCGGTTACTCTGATGGATTGTGTCTCAGTCAGCCTGGTATAACGACTGTTCGGGTACGCTGATGTATTGTGTCTCAGCCTGGTATAACGACTGTTCAGTTATCCTGATGCATTCTGTCCAACTCAGCCTGGCATAAAGACTGTACATTAACCCTGATGGATTGTGTCTCAGCATGAAATAATGACTGTTTGGTAACCCTGATGGATTGTGTCTCAGCCTGGTATAATGACTGTTCTGTTACCCTGATGGATTGTGTCTCAGCCTGGTATAATGAATGTTCTGTTACCCTGATGGATTGTGTCTCACTCAGCGTGGTATAACGACTATTCTGTTACCCTGATGGATTGTATCTCATTCAGTCTGGTACAACGACTGTTCTGTTACGCTGATGGATTGTGTCTCACTCAGCATTGTATAACGAATTTACGGTTACCGTGATGGATTGTGTCTCATTCCATCTGGTATAACGACTGTTCTGTTACCCTGATGGATTGTGTCTCACTCCATCTGGTATAACGACTGTTCTGTTACCCTGATGGATTGTATCTCATTCCATCTGGTATAACGACTGTTCTGTTACCCTGATGGATTGTGTCTCACTCCATCTGGTATAACGACTGTTCTGTTACCCTGATGGATGGTGTCTCACTCAGTCTGGTATAACGACTGTTCGGTAACCCTGATGGATTGTGTCTCAGCCTGGTATAATGACAGTTCGGTTACCCTGATGGATTGTGTCTCAGCCTCGTATAACGACTGTTTGGTTACCTTGATTCATTCTTTCCAACTCAGCCTCGTATAATGACTGTTCGGTTACCCTGATGGATGGTGTCTCACTCAGTCTGGTATAACGACTGTTCGGTAACCCTGATGGATTGTGTCTCAGCCTGGTATAATGACAGTTCGGTTACCCTGATGGATTGTGTCTCAGCCTCGTATAACGACTGTTTGGTTACCTTGATTCATTCTTTCCAACTCAGCCTCGTATAATGACTGTTCGGTTACCCTGATGGATTGTGTCTCAGTCAGCATTGTATAACGACTGTTCGGTTACCCTGATGGATTGTCTATCAGCCTGGTATAACGACTGTTCGGGTACGCTGATGTATTGTGTCTCAGCCTGGTATAACGACTGTTCAGTTACCCTGATGCATTCTGTCCAACTCAGCCTGGCATAAAGACTGTTCAGTAACCCTGATGGATTGTGTCTCAGCATGGAATAACGACTGTTTGGTAACCCTGATGGATTGTGTCTCACACCATCTGTTATAACGAATGTTCTGTTACCCTGATGAATTGTGTCTCACTCAGTCTGCTATAACGACTGTTCGGTTACCCTGATGGATTGTGGCTCACTCAGACTGGTATAACGACTGTTCGGGTACGCTGATGTATTGTGTCTCAGCCTGGTATAACGACTGTTCAGTTACCCTAATGCATTCTGTCCAACTCAGCCTGGCATAAAGACTGTACAGTAACCCTGATGGATTGTGTCTCAGCATGGAATAACGACTGTTTGGTAACCCTGATGGATTGTGTCTCAGCCTGGTATAATTACTGTTCTGTTACCCCGATGGATTGTGTCTAAGCCTAGTATAACGACTGTTCAGTAACCCTGATGGATTGTGTCTCAGTCAGCATTGTATAACGACTATTCGGTTACCCTAATGGATTGTCTATCAGCCTGGTATAACGACTGTTCGGGTACGCTGATGTTTTGTGTCTCAGCCTGGTATAACGACTGTTCAGTTACCCTAATGCATTCTGTCCAACTCAGCCTGGCATAAAGACTGTACAGTAACCCTGATGGATTGTGTCTCAGCATGGAATAACGACTGTTTGGTAACCCTGATGGATTGTGTCTCAGCCTGGTATAATTACTGTTCTGTTACCCCGATGGATTGTGTCTATGCCTAGTATAACGACTGTTCAGTAACCCTGATGGATTGTGTCTCAGCCTGGTATAATGAATGTTCTGTTACCCTGAAGGATTGTGTCTCACTCAGCCTGGTATAACGACTGTTCGGTTACCCTGATGGATTGTGTCTCACTCAGTCTGGTATAACGTCGGTTCGGTAACCCTGATGGATTGTGTCTCAGCCTGGTATAATGACAGTTCGGTTACCCTGATGGATTGTTGTCTCAGCCTCGTATAACGACTGTTTGGTTACCTTGATTCATTCTTTCCAACTCAGCCTCGTATAATGACTGTTTGGTTACCCTGATGGATTGTGTCTCAGTCAGCATTGTATAACGACTGTTCGGTTACCCTAATGGATTGTCTATCAGCCTGGTATAACGACTGTTCGGGTACGCTGATGTTTTGTGTCTCAGCCTGGTATAACGACTGTTCAGTTACCCTGATGCATTCTGTCCAACTCAGCCTGGCATAAAGACTGTTCAGTAACCCTGATGAATTGTGTCTCAGCATGGAATAACGACTGTTTGGTAACCCTGATGGATTGTGTCTCAGCCTGGTATAATGACTGTTCCGTTACCCTGATGGATTGTGTCTCAGCCTAGTATAACGACTGGTCAGTAACCCTGATGGATTGTGTCTCAGCCTGGTATAATGACTGTTCGGTAACCCTGATGGATTGTGTCTCAGCCTGGTATAATGACTGTTCTGTTACCCTGATGGATTGTGTCTCACTCAGCCTGGTATAACGACTGTTCTGTTACCCTGATGGATTGTGTCTCAGTCAGCCTGGTACAGCGACTGTTCTTTTACCCTGATGGATTGTGTCTCACTGAGTCTGGTATCATGACTGTTCGGTTACCGAGATGTATTGTTTCTCAGCCTGGTATTACGACTGTTCAGTAACCCTGATGGATTGTGTCTCAGCCTGGTATAACGACTGTTCGGTAACCCTGAAGGATTGTGTCTCACTCCATCTGGTATAACGACTGGTATGTTACTCTGATGGATTGTGTCTCATCCATCTGGTATAACGAGTGTTCTGTTACCCTGATGGATTGTGTCTCACTCAGTCTGGTACATCGACTGTTCTGTTACCGTGATGGATTGTGTCTCACTTTATCTGGTATAACGACTGTTCTGTTACCCTGATGGATTGTGTCTCACTCAGCATTGTATAACGACTGAACGGTTACCGTGATGGATTGTGTCTCACTCCATCTGTTATAATAACTGTTCTGTTACCCTGATGGATTGTGTCTCACTCAGTCTGGTATAACAACTGTTCGGTTACCATGATGGATTGTGTCTCACTCAGACTGGTATAATGACTGTTCGGTTACCCTGACGGATTCTGTCTCACTCAGTCTGGTATAATGACTATTCTGTTACCCTGATGGATTGTGTCTCACTCAGTCTGGTATAATGACTGTTCTGTTACCCTGATGGATGGTGTCTCACTCAGTCTGGTATAACGACTGTTCGGTAACCCTGATGGATTGTGTCTCAGCCTGGTATAATGACAGTTCGGTTACCCTGATGGATTGTGTCTCAGCCTCGTATAACGACTGTTTGGTTACCTTGATTCATTCTTTCCAACTCAGCCTCGTATAATGACAGTTCGGTTACCCTGATGGATTGTGTCTCAGCCTCGTATAACGACTGTTTGGTTACCTTGATTCATTCTTTCCAACTCAGCCTCGTATAATGACTGTTCGGTTACCCTGATGGATTGTGTCTCAGTCAGCATTGTATAACGACTGTTCGGTTACCCTGATGGATTGTCTATCAGCCTGGTATAACGACTGTTCGGGTACGCTGATGTATTGTGTCTCAGCCTGGTATAACGACTGTTCAGTTACCCTGATGCATTCTGTCCAACTCAGCCGGGCATAAAGACTGTTCAGTAACCCTGATGGATTGTGTCTCAGCATGGAATAACGACTGTTTGGTAACCCTGATGGATTGTGTCTCACTCCATCTGTTATAACGAATGTTCTGTTACCCTGACGAATTGTGTCTCACTCAGACTGGTATAACAACTGTTCGGTTCCCCTGATGGATTGTGTCACACTCAGACTGGTATAACGACTGTTCGGGTACGCTGATGTATTGTGTCTCAGCCTGGTATAACGACTGTTCAGTTACCCTGATGCATTCTGTCCAACTCAGCCTGGCATAAAGACTGTACAGTAACCCTGATGGATTGTGTCTCAGCATGGAATAACGACTGGTTGGTAACCCTGATGGATTGTGTCTCAGCTTGGTATAATTACTGTTCTGTTACCCCGATGGATTGTGTCTCAGCCTAGTATAACGACTGTTCAGTAACCCTGATGGATTGGGTCTCAGCCTGGTATAATGAATGTTCTGTTACCCTGAAGGATTGTGTCTCACTCAGCCTGGTATAACGACTGTTCGGTTACCCTGATGGATTGTGTCTCACTCAGTCTGGTATAACGACTGTTCGGTAACGCTGATGGATTGTTTCTCAGCCTGGTATAATGAAAGTTAGGTTACCCTGATGGATTGTGTCTCAGCCTCGTATAACGACTGTTTGGGTACCTTGATTCATTCTTTCCAACTCAGCCTGGTATAATGACTGTTCAGTAACCCTGATGGATTGTGTCTCAGCCTGGTATAATGACTGTTCTGTTACCCTGATGGATTGTGTCTCACTCAGCCTGGTATAACGACTGTTCTGTTACCCTGATGGATTGTGTCTCAGTCAGCCTGGTACAGCGACTGTTCTTTTACCCTGATGGATTGTGTCTCACTGTGTCTGGTATAATGACTGTTCGGTTACCGTGATGTATTGTTTCTCAGCCTGGTATTACGACTGTTCGGTAACCCTGATGGATTGTGTCTCAGCCTGGTATAACGACTGTTCGGTAACCCTGATGGATTGTGTCTCACTCCATCTGGTATAACGACTGGTATGTTACTCTGATGGATTGTGTCTCATCCATCTGGTATAACGACTGTTCTGTTACCCTGATGGATTGTGTCTCACTCAGTCTGGTACATCGACTGTTCTGTTACCCTAATGGATTGTGTCTCATTCAGTATTTTATAACGACTGTACATTTACTGTGATGGATTGTGTCTCACTTTATCTGGTATAACGACTGTTCTGTTACCCTGATGGATTGTGTCTCACTCAGCATTGTATAACGACTGAACGGTTACCGTGATGGATTGTGTCTCACTCCATCTGTTATAATGACTGTTCTGTTACCCTGATGGATTGTGTCTCACTCAGTCTGGTATAACAACTGTTCGGTTACCCTGATGGATTGTGTCTCACTCAGACTGGTATAATGACTGTTCGGTTACCCTGATGGATTGTGTCTCACTCAGTCTGCTATAATTACTATTCTCTTACCCTGATGAATTGTGTCTCACTCAGTCTGGTATAATGACTGTTCGGTTACCCTCATGGATTGTGTCTCAGCCTCGTATAACGACTGTTCGGTTACCCTGATGGATTGTGTCTCACCCAGTCTGGTATAATGACTATTCTGTTACCCTGATGGATTGTGTCTCACTCAGTCTGGTATAATGACTGTTCTGTTACCCTGATGGATTGTGTCTCACTCAGTCTGCTATAATTACTATTCTCTTACCCTGATGAATTGTGTCTCACTCAGTCTGGTATAATGACTGTTCGGTTACCCTCATGGATTGTGTCTCAGCCTCGTATAACGACTGTTTGGTTACCCTGATGCATTCTTTCCAACGCAGTCTCGTAGAATGACTGTTCGGTTACCCTGATGGATTGTGTCTCGGTCAGCATTGTATAACGACTGTTCAGTTACCCTGATGGATTGTGTATCAGCCTGGTATAATGACTGTTCGGGTACGCTGATGTTTAGTGTCTCAGCCTGGTATAACGACTGTTCAGTTACCCTGATGCATTCTGTCCAACTCAGCCTGGCATAAAGACTGTTCAGTAACCCTGATGGATTGTGTCTCAGTATGGAATAACGACTGTTTGGTAACCCTGATGGATTGTGTCTCAGCCTTATATAACGACTGTTCGGTTACCCTGATGGATTGTGTCTCAGCTGGTATAACGACTGTTCTGTTACCCTGATGGATTGTGTCTCACTCAGACTGGTACATCGACTGTTCTGTTACCCTAATGGATTGTGTCTCACTCAGCATTGTATAATGACTGTGCAGTTACCGTGATGGATTGTGTCTCACTTTATCTGGTATAACGACTGTTCTGTTACCCTGATGGATTGTGCCTCACTCAGCATTGTATAACGACTGTACGGTTACCGTGATGGATTGTGTCTCACTCCATCTGTTATAACGACTGTTCTGTTACCCTGATGGATTGTGTCTCACTCAGTCTGTTATAACGACTGTTTGGTTACCCTCATGGATTGTGTCTTACTCAGCCTGTTATAATGACTGTTCAGTTACCCTGATGGATTGTGTCTCACTCAGTCTGGTATAACGACTGTTCGGTAACTCTGATGGATTGTGTTTCAGCCTGGTATAACGACTGTTCTGTAACCCTGATGGATTGTGTCTCAGCCTGGTATAACGACTGTTCGGTAACCCTGAAGGATTGTGTCTCACTCCATCTGGTATAACGACTGGTATGTTACTCTGATGGATTGTGTCTCATCCATCTGGTATAACGAGTGTTCTGTTACCCTGATGGATTGTGTCTCACTCAGTCTGGTACATCGACTGTTCTGTTACCCTAATGGATTGTGTCTCATTCAGTATTGTAGAACGACTGTACATTTACCGTGATGGATTGTGTCTCACTTTATCTGGTATAACGACTGTTCTGTTACCCTGATGGATTGTGTCTCACTCAGCATTGTATAACGACTGAACGGTTACCGTGATGGATTGTGTCTCACTCCATCTGTTATAATAACTGTTCTGTTACCCTGATGGATTGTGTCTCACTCAGTCTGGTATAACAACTGTTCGGTTACCATGATGGATTGTGTCTCACTCAGACTGGTATAATGACTGTTCGGTTACCCTGACGGATTCTGTCTCACTCAGTCTGGTATAATGACTATTCTGTTACCCTGATGGATTGTGTCTCACTCAGTCTGGTATAATGACTGTTCTGTTACCCTGATGGATGGTGTCTCACTCAGTCTGGTATAACGACTGTTCGGTAACCCTGATGGATTGTGTCTCAGCCTGGTATAATGACAGTTCGGTTACCCTGATGGATTGTGTCTCAGCCTCGTATAACAACTGTTTGGTTACCTTGATTCATTCTTTCCAACTCAGCCTCGTATAATGACAGTTCGGTTACCCTGATGGATTGTGTCTCAGCCTCGTATAACGACTGTTTGGTTACCTTGATTCATTCTTTCCAACTCAGCCTCGTATAATGACTGTTCGGTTACCCTGATGGATTGTGTCTCAGTCAGCATTGTATAACGACTGTTCGGTTACCCTGATGGATTGTCTATCAGCCTGGTATAACGACTGTTCGGGTACGCTGATGTATTGTGTCTCAGCCTGGTATAACGACTGTTCAGTTACCCTGATGCATTCTGTCCAACTCAGCCGGGCATAAAGACTGTTCAGTAACCCTGATGGATTGTGTCTCAGCATGGAATAACGACTGTTTGGTAACCCTGATGGATTGTGTCTCACTCCATCTGTTATAACAAATGTTCTGTTACCCTGACGAATTGTGTCTCACTCAGACTGGTATAACAACTGTTCGGTTCCCCTGATGGATTGTGTCACACTCAGACTGGTATAACGACTGTTCGGGTACGCTGATGTATTGTGTCTCAGCCTGGTATAACGACTGTTCAGTTACCCTGATGCATTCTGTCCAACTCAGCCTGGCATAAAGACTGTACAGTAACCCTGATGGATTGTGTCTCAGCATGGAATAACGACTGGTTGGTAACCCTGATGGATTGTGTCTCAGCTTGGTATAATTACTGTTCTGTTACCCCGATGGATTGTGTCTCAGCCTAGTATAACGACTGTTCAGTAACCCTGATGGATTGGGTCTCAGCCTGGTATAATGAATGTTCTGTTACCCTGAAGGATTGTGTCTCACTCAGCCTGGTATAACGACTGTTCGGTTACCCTGATGGATTGTGTCTCACTCAGTCTGGTATAACGACTGTTCGGTAACGCTGATGGATTGTTTCTCAGCCTGGTATAATGAAAGTTAGGTTACCCTGATGGATTGTGTCTCAGCCTCGTATAACGACTGTTTGGGTACCTTGATTCATTCTTTCCAACTCAGCCTGGTATAATGACTGTTCAGTAACCCTGATGGATTGTGTCTCAGCCTGGTATAATGACTGTTCTGTTACCCTGATGGATTGTGTCTCACTCAGCCTGGTATAACGACTGTTCTGTTACCCTGATGGATTGTGTCTCAGTCAGCCTGGTACAGCGACTGTTCTTTTACCCTGATGGATTGTGTCTCACTGTGTCTGGTATAATGACTGTTCGGTTACCGTGATGTATTGTTTCTCAGCCTGGTATTACGACTGTTCGGTAACCCTGATGGATTGTGTCTCAGCCTGGTATAACGACTGTTCGGTAACCCTGATGGATTGTGTCTCACTCCATCTGGTATAACGACTGGTATGTTACTCTGATGGATTGTGTCTCATCCATCTGGTATAACGACTGTTCTGTTACCCTGATGGATTGTGTCTCACTCAGTCTGGTACATCGACTGTTCTGTTACCCTAATGGATTGTGTCTCATTCAGTATTTTATAACGACTGTACATTTACTGTGATGGATTGTGTCTCACTTTATCTGGTATAACGACTGTTCTGTTACCCTGATGGATTGTGTCTCACTCAGCATTGTATAATGACTGAACGGTTACCGTGATGGATTGTGTCTCACTCCATCTGTTATAATGACTGTTCTGTTACCCTGATGGATTGTGTCTCACTCAGTCTGGTATAACAACTGTTCGGTTACCCTGATGGATTGTGTCTCACTCAGACTGGTATAATGACTGTTCGGTTACCCTGATGGATTGTGTCTCACTCAGTCTGCTATAATTACTATTCTCTTACCCTGATGAATTGTGTCTCACTCAGTCTGGTATAATGACTGTTCGGTTACCCTCATGGATTGTGTCTCAGCCTCGTATAACGACTGTTCGGTTACCCTGATGGATTGTGTCTCACCCAGTCTGGTATAATGACTATTCTGTTACCCTGATGGATTGTGTCTCACTCAGTCTGGTATAATGACTGTTCTGTTACCCTGATGGATTGTGTCTCACTCAGTCTGCTATAATTACTATTCTCTTACCCTGATGAATTGTGTCTCACTCAGTCTGGTATAATGACTGTTCGGTTACCCTCATGGATTGTGTCTCAGCCTCGTATAACGACTGTTTGGTTACCCTGATGCATTCTTTCCAACGCAGTCTCGTAGAATGACTGTTCGGTTACCCCGATGGATTGTGTCTCGGTCAGCATTGTATAACGACTGTTCAGTTACCCTGATGGATTGTGTATCAGCCTGGTATAATGACTGTTCGGGTACGCTGATGTTTAGTGTCTCAGCCTGGTATAACGACTGTTCAGTTACCCTGATGCATTCTGTCCAACTCAGCCTGGCATAAAGACTGTTCAGTAACCCTGATGGATTGTGTCTCAGTATGGAATAACGACTGTTTGGTAACCCTGATGGATTGTGTCTCAGCCTTATATAACGACTGTTCGGTTACCCTGATGGATTGTGTCTCAGCTGGTATAACGACTGTTCTGTTACCCTGATGGATTGTGTCTCACTCAGACTGGTACATCGACTGTTCTGTTACCCTAATGGATTGTGTCTCACTCAGCATTGTATAATGACTGTGCAGTTACCGTGATGGATTGTGTCTCACTTTATCTGGTATAACGACTGTTCTGTTACCCTGATGGATTGTGCCTCACTCAGCATTGTATAACGACTGTACGGTTACCGTGATGGATTGTGTCTCACTCCATCTGTTATAACGACTGTTCTGTTACCCTGATGGATTGTGTCTCACTCAGTCTGTTATAACGACTGTTCGGTTACCCTCATGGATTGTGTCTTACTCAGCCTGTTATAATGACTGTTCAGTTACCCTGATGGATTGTGTCTCACTCAGTCTGGTATAACGACTGTTCGGTAACTCTGATGGATTGTGTTTCAGCCTGGTATAACGACTGTTCTGTAACCCTGATGGATTGTGTCTCAGCCTGGTATAATGACAGTACGGTTGCGCTGATGGATAGTGTCTCAGCCTGGTATAATGACAGTTCGGTTGCCCTGATGGATTGTGTCTCAGCATGGTATAATGACAGTTCGGTTGCCCTGATGGATTGTGTGTCACTCAGCCTGGTATAATGACAGTTCGGTTACCCTGATGGATTGTGTCTCAGCCTCGTATAACTACTGTTTGGTTACTCTGATTCATTCTTTCCTACTCAGCCTCGGATAATGACTGTTCCGTTGCCCTGATGGATTGTGTCTCACTCAGTCTGGTATAATGACTGTTTGGTTACCCTGATTCATTCTTTCCAACTCAGCCTCGGATAACAACTGTTCGGTAACCCTGATGGATTGTGTCTCAGCCTGGTATAATGACAGTTCGGTTACCCTGATGGATTGTGTCTCAGCCTCGTATAACGACTGTTTGGTTACCTTGATTCATTCTTTCCAACTCAGCCTCGTATAATGACTGTATGGTTACCCTGATGGATTGTGTCTCAGTCAGTATTGTATAACGACTGTTCGGTTACCCTAATGGATTGTCTATCAGCCTGGTATAACGACTGTTCGGGTACGCTGATGTATTGTGTCTCAGCCTGGTATAACGACTGTTCAGTTACCCTGATGCATTCTGTCCAACTCAGCCTGGCATAAAGACTGTTCAGTAACCCTGATGGATTGTGTCTCAGCATGGAATAACGACTGTTTGGTAACCCTGATGGATTGTGTCTCAGCCTGGTATAATGACTGTTCTGTTACCCTGATGGATTGTGTCTCAGCCTAGTATAACGACTGGTCAGTAACCCTGATGGATTGTGTCTCAGCCTGGTATAATGACTGTTCGGTAACCCTGATGGATTGTGTCTCAGCCTGGTATAATGACTGTTCTGTTACCCTGATGGATTGTGTCTCACTCAGCCTGGTATAACGACTGTTCTGTTACCCTGATGGATTGTGTCTCAGTCAGTCTGGTACAGCGACTGTTCTTTTACCCTGATGGATTGTGTCTCACTCAGACTGGTATAACGACTGTTTGGTAACCCTGATGGATTGTGTCTCAGCCTGGTATAATGACAGTACGGTTACCCTGATTGATAGTGTCTCAGCCTCATATAACGACTGTTTGGTTACCCTGATTCATTCTTTCCAACTCAGCCTCGGATAATGACTGTTCGGTTACCCTGATGGATTGTGTCTCACTCAGTCTGGTATAACGACTGTTTGGTAACCCTGATGGATTGTGTCTCAGCCTGGTATAATGACAGTTCGGTTACCCTGATGGATTGTGTCTCAACCTCGTATAACGACTGTTTGGTTACCTTGATTCATTCTTTCCAACTCAGCCCCGTATAATGACTGTTCGGTTACCCTGATGGATTGTGTCTCAGTCAGCCTGGTATAACGACTGTTCGGGTACGCTGATGTATTGTGTCTCAGCCTGGTATAACGACTGTTCAGTTACCCTGATGCATTCTGTCCAACTCAGCCTGGCATAAACACTGTACAGTAATCCTGATGGATTGTGTCTCAGCATGAAATAATGACTGTTTGTTAACCCTGATGGATTGTGTCTCAGCCTGGAATAATGACTGTTCTGTTACCCTGATGGATTGTGTCTCAGCCTGGTATAATGAATGTTCTGTTACCCTGATGGATTGTGTCTCACTCAGCCTGGTATAACAACTATTCTGTTACCCTGATGGATTGTGTCTCATTCAGTCTGGTACAACGACTGTTCTGTTACCCTGATGGATTGTGTCTCCCTCAGCATTGTATAACGAATGTACGGTTACCGTGATGGATTGTGTCTCATTCCATCTGGTATAACGACTGTTCTGTTACCCTGATGGATTGTGTCTCACTCCATCTGGTATAACGACTGTTCTGTTACCCTGATGGATGGTGTCTCACTCAGTCTGGTATAACGACTGTTCGGTAACCCTGATGGATTGTGTCTCAGCCTCGTATAACGACTGTTTGGTTACCTTGATTCATTCTTTCCAACTCAGCCTCGTATAATGACTGTTCGGTTACCCTGATGGATTGTGTCTCAGTCAGCATTGTATAACGACTGTTCAGTTACCCTGATGGATTGTGTCTCCGTCAGCATTGTATAACGACTGTTCAGTTACCCTGATGGATTGTCTATCAGCCTGGTATAACGACTGTTCGCGTACGCTGATGTATTGTGTCTCAGCCTGGTATAACGACTGTACAGTTAGCCTGATGCATTCTGTCCAACTCAGCCTGGCATAAAGACTGTTCAGTAAACCTGATGGATTGTGTCGCAGCATAGAATAACGACTGTTTGGTAACCCTGATGGATTGTGTCTCACTCCATCTGTTATAACGAATGTTCTGTTACCCTGATGAATTGTGTCTCACTCAGTCTGGTATAACGACTGTTCGGGTACCCTGATGGATTGTGTCTCACTCAGACTGGTATAACGACTGTTCGGGTACGCTGATGTATTGTGTCTCAGCCTGGTATAACGACTGTTCAGTTACCCTGATGCATTCTGTCCAACTCAGCCTGGCATAAAGACTGTTCAGTAACCCTGATGGATTGTGTCTCAGCATGGAATAACGACTGTTTGGTAACCCTGATGGATTGTGTCTCAGCCTGGTACAATGACTGTTCTGTTACCCTGATGGATTGTGTCTCAGCCTGGTATAATGACTGTTCGGTAACCCTGATGGATTGTGACTCAGCCTGGTATAATGACTGTTCTGTTACCCTGATGGATTGTGTCTCACTCAGCCTGGTATAACGACTGTTCTGTTACCCTGATGGATTGTGTCTCAGTCAGTCTGGTACAGCGACTGTTCTTTTACCCTGATGGATTGTGTCTCACTCAGACTGGTATAACGACTGTTTGGTAACCCTGACGGATTGTGTCTCAGCCTGGTATAATGACAGTACGGTTACCCTGATTGATAGTGTCTCAGCCTCATATAACGACTGTTTGGTTACCCTGATTCATTCTTTCCAACGCAGCCTCGGATAATGACTGTTCGGTTACCCTGATGGATTGTGTCTCACTCAGTCTGGTATAACGACTGTTTGGTAACCCTGATGGATTGTGTCTCAGCCTGGTATAATGACAGTTCGGTTACCCTGATGGATTGTGTCTCAACCTCGTATAACGACTGTTTGGTTACCTTGATTCATTCTTTCCAACTCAGCCCCGTATAATGACTGTTCGGTTACCCTGATGGATTGTGTCTCAGTCAGCCTGGTATAACGACTGTTCGGGTACGCTGATGTATTGTGTCTCAGCCTGGTATAACGACTGTTCAGTTACCCTGATGCATTCTGTCCAACTCAGCCTGGCATAAACACTGTACAGTAATCCTGATGGATTGTGTCTCAGCATGAAATAATGACTGTTTGTTAACCCTGATGGATTGTGTCTCAGCCTTGTATAATGACTGTTCTGTTACCCTGATGGATTGTGTCTCAGCCTGGTATAATGAATGTTCTGTTACCCTGATGGATTGTGTCTCACTCAGCCTGGTATAACAACTATTCTGTTACCCTGATGGATTGTGTCTCATTCAGTCTGGTACAACGACTGTTCTGTTACCCTGATGGATTGTGTCTCACTCAGCATTGTATAACGAATGTACGGTTACCGTGATGGATTGTGTCTCATTCCATCTGGTATAACGACTGTTCTGTTACCCTGATGGATTGTGTCTCTCTCCATCTGGTATAACGACTGTTCTGTTACCCTGATGGATGGTGTCTCACTCAGTCTGGTATAACGACTGTTCGGTAACCCTGATGGATTGTGTCTCAGCCTCGTATAACGACTGTTTGGTTACCTTGATTCATTCTTTCCAACTCAGCCTCGTATAATGACTGTTCGGTTACCCTGATGGATTGTGTCTCAGTCAGCATTGTATAACGACTGTTCAGTTACCCTGATGGATTGTGTCTCCGTCAGCATTGTATAACGACTGTTCAGTTACCCTGATGGATTGTCTATCAGCCTGGTATAACGACTGTTCGCGTACGCTGATGTATTGTGTCTCAGCCTGGTATAACGACTGTACAGTTACCCTGATGCATTCTGTCCAACTCAGCCTGGCATAAAGACTGTTCAGTAACTCTGATGGATTGTGTCGCAGCATAGAATAACGACTGTTTGGTAACCCTGATGGATTGTGTCTCACTCCATCTGTTATAACGAATGTTCTGTTACCCTGATGAATTGTGTCTCACTCAGTCTGGTATAACGACTGTTCGGGTACCCTGATGGATTGTGTCTCACTCAGACTGGTATAACGACTGTTCGGGTACGCTGATGTATTGTGTCTCAGCCTGGTATAACGACTGTTCAGTTACCCTGATGCATTCTGTCCAACTCAGCCTGGCATAAAGACTGTACTGTAACCCTGATGGATTGTGTCTCAGTATGGATAAACGACTGTTTGGTAACCCTGATGGATTGTGTCTCAGCCTGGTATAATTACTGTTCTGTTACCCCGATGGATTGTGTCTCAGCCTAGAATAACGACTGTTCAGTAACCCTGATGGATTGTGTCTCACTCAGTCTGGTATAATGACTATTCTGTTACCCTGATGGATTGTGTCTCACTCAGTCTGGTATAATGACTGTTCTGTTACCCTGATGGATTGTGTCTCACTCAGTCTGCTATAATTACTATTCTCTTACCCTGATGAATTGTGTCTCACTCAGTCTGGTATATTGACTGTTCGGTTACCCTCATGGATTGTGTCTCAGCCTCGTATAACGACTGTTCTGTTACCCTGATGGATGGTGTCTCACTCAGTCTGGTATAACGACTGTTCGGTAACCCGGATGGATTGTGTCTCAGCCTCGTATAACGACTGTTTGGTTACCTTGATTCATTCTTTCCAACTCAGCCTCGTATAATGACTGTTCGGTTACCCTGATGGATTGTGTCTCAGTCAGCATTGTATAACGACTGTTCGGTTACTCTGATGGATTGTGTCTCCGTCAGCATTGTATAACGACTGTTCAGTTACCCTGATGGATTGTCTATCAGCCTGGTATAACGACTGTTCGGGTACGCTGATGTATTGTGTCTCAACCTTGTATAACGACTGTTCAGTTACCCTGATGCATTCTGTCCAACTCAGCCTGGCATAAAGACTGTTCAGTAACCCGGATGGATTGTGTCTCAGCATAGAATAACGACTGTTTGGTAACCCTGATGGATTGTGTCTCACTCCATCTGTTATAACGAATGTTCTGTTACCCTGATGAATTGTGTCTCACTCAGTCTGGTATAACGACTGTTCGGGTACCCTGATGGATTGTGTCTCACTCAGTCTGGTATAACGACTGATCGGGTACCCTGATGGATTGTGTCTCACTCAGACTGGTATAACTACTGTTCGGGTACGCTGATGTATTGTGTCTCAGCCTGGTATAAAGACTGTTCAGTAACCCTGATGGATTGTGTCTCAGCATGGAATAACGACTGTTTGGTAACCCTGATGGATTGTGTCTCAGCCTGGCATAATGACTGTTCTGTTACCCTGATGGATTGTGTCTCAGCCTAGTATAACGACTGGTCAGTAATCCTGATGGATTGTGTCTCAGCCTGGTGTAATGACTGTTCGGTAACCCTGATGGATTGTGTCTCAGCCTGGTATAATGACTGTTCTGTTACCCTGATGGATTGTGTCTCACTCAGCCTGGTATAACGACTGTTCTGTTACCATGATGGATTGTGTCTCACTGAGTCTGGTATAATGACTGTTTGGTTACCGTGATGTATTGTTTCTCAGCCTGGTATTACGACTGTTCGGTAACCCTGATGGATTGTCTATCAGCCTGGTATAACGACTGTTCGGGTACGCTGATGTATTGTGTCTCAGCCTGGTATAACGACTGTTCAGTTACCCTGATGCATTCTGTCCAACTCAGCCTGGCATAAAGACTGTTCAGTAACCCTGATGGATTGTGTCTCAGCATGGAATAACGACTGTTTGGTAACCCTGATGGATTGTGTCTCAGCCTGGTACAATGACTGTTCTGTTACCCTGATGGATTGTGTCTCAGCCTGGTATAATGACTGTTCGGTAACGCTGATGGATTGTGACTCAGCCTGGTATAATGACTGTTCTGTTACCCTGATGGATTGTGTCTCACTCAGCCTGGTATAACGACTGTTCTGTTACCCTGATGGATTGTGTCTCAGTCAGTCTGGTACAGCGACTGTTCTTTTACCCTGATGGATTGTGTCTCACTCAGACTGGTATAACGACTGTTTGGTAACCCTGACGGATTGTGTCTCAGCCTGGTATAATGACAGTACGGTTACCCTGATTGATAGTGTCTCAGCCTCATATAACGACTGTTTGGTTACACTGATTCATTCTTTCCAACGCAGCCTCGGATAATGACTGTTCGGTTACCCTGATGGATTGTGTCTCACTCAGTCTGGTATAACGACTGTTTGGTAACCCTGATGGATTGTGTCTCAGCCTGGTATAATGACAGTTCGGTTACCCTGATGGATTGTGTCTCAACCTCGTATAACGACTGTTTGGTTACCTTGATTCATTCTTTCCAACTCAGCCCCGTATAATGACTGTTCGGTTACCCTGATGGATTGTGTCTCAGTCAGCCTGGTATAACGACTGTTCGGGTACGCTGATGTATTGTGTCTCAGCCTGGTATAACGACTGTTCAGTTACCCTGATGCATTCTGTCCAACTCAGCCTGGCATAAACACTGTACAGTAATCCTGATGGATTGTGTCTCAGCATGAAATAATGACTGTTTGTTAACCCTGATGGATTGTGTCTCAGCCTTGTATAATGACTGTTCTGTTACCCTGATGGATTGTGTCTCAGCCTGGTATAATGAATGTTCTGTTACCCTGATGGATTGTGTCTCACTCAGCCTGGTATAACAACTATTCTGTTACCCTGATGGATTGTGTCTCATTCAGTCTGGTACAACGACTGTTCTGTTACCCTGATGGATTGTGTCTCACTCAGCATTGTATAATGAATGTACGGTTACCGTGATGGATTGTGTCTCATTCCATCTGGTATAACGACTGTTCTGTTACCCTGATGGATTGTGTCTCACTCAGTCTGGTATAACGACTGTTCGGTAACCCTGATGGATTGTGTCTCAGCCTCGTATAACGACTGTTTGGTTACCTTGATTCATTCTTTCCAACTCAGCCTCGTATAATGACTGTTCGGTTACCCTGATGGATTGTGTCTCAGTCAGCATTGTATAACGACTGTTCAGTTACCCTGATGGATTGTGTCTCCGTCAGCATTGTATAACGACTGTTCAGTTACCCTGATGGATTGTCTATCAGCCTGGTATAACGACTGTTCGCGTACGCTGATGTATTGTGTCTCAGCCTGGTATAACGACTGTACAGTTACCCTGATGCATTCTGTCCAACTCAGCCTGGCATAAAGACTGTTCAGTAACCCTGATGGATTGTGTCGCAGCATAGAATAACGACTGTTTGGTAACCCTGATGGATTGTGTCTCACTCCATCTGTTATAACGAATGTTCTGTTACCCTGATGAATTGTGTCTCACTCAGTCTGGTATAACGACTGTTCGGGTACCCTGATGGATTGTGTCTCACTCAGACTGGTATAACGACTGTTCGGGTACGCTGATGTATTGTGTCTCAGCCTGGTATAACGACTGTTCAGTTACCCTGATGCATTCTGTCCAACTCAGCCTGGCATAAAGACTGTACTGTAACCCTGATGGATTCTGTCTCAGTATGGAAAAACGACTGTTTGGTAACCCTGATGGATTGTGTCTCAGCCTGGTATAATTACTGTTCTGTTACCCCGATGGATTGTGTCTCAGCCTCATATAACGACTGTTTGGTTACCCTGATTCATTCTTTCCAACTCAGCCTCGGATAATGACTGTTCGGTTACCCTGATGGATTGTGTCTCACTCAGTCTGGTATAACGACTGTTTGGTAACCCTGATGGATTGTGTCTCAGCCTGGTATAATGACAGTTCGGTTACCCTGATGGATTGTGTCTCAACCTCGTATAACGACTGTTTGGTTACCTTGATTCATTCTTTCCAACTCAGCCCCGTATAATGACTGTTCGGTTACCCTGATGGATTGTGTCTCAGTCAGCCTGGTATAACGACTGTTCGGGTACGCTGATGTATTGTGTCTCAGCCTGGTATAACGACTGTTCAGTTACCCTGATGCATTCTGTCCAACTCAGCCTGGCATAAACACTGTACAGTAATCCTGATGGATTGTGTCTCAGCATGAAATAATGACTGTTTGTTAACCCTGATGGATTGTGTCTCAGCCTGGAATAATGACTGTTCTGTTACCCTGATGGATTGTGTCTCAGCCTGGTATAATGAATGTTCTGTTACCCTGATGGATTGTGTCTCACTCAGCCTGGTATAACAACTATTCTGTTACCCTGATGGATTGTGTCTCATTCAGTCTGGTACAACGACTGTTCTGTTACCCTGATGGATTGTGTCTCCCTCAGCATTGTATAACGAATGTACGGTTACCGTGATGGATTGTGTCTCATTCCATCTGGTATAACGACTGTTCTGTTACCCTGATGGATTGTGTCTCACTCCATCTGGTATAACGACTGTTCTGTTACCCTGATGGATGGTGTCTCACTCAGTCTGGTATAACGACTGTTCGGTAACCCTGATGGATTGTGTCTCAGCCTCGTATAACGACTGTTTGGTTACCTTGATTCATTCTTTCCAACTCAGCCTCGTATAATGACTGTTCGGTTACCCTGATGGATTGTGTCTCAGTCAGCATTGTGTAACGACTGTTCAGTTACCCTGATGGATTGTGTCTCCGTCAGCATTGTATAACGACTGTTCAGTTACCCTGATGGATTGTCTATCAGCCTGGTATAACGACTGTTCGCGTACGCTGATGTATTGTGTCTCAGCCTGGTATAACGACTGTACAGTTAGCCTGATGCATTCTGTCCAACTCAGCCTGGCATAAAGACTGTTCAGTAAACCTGATGGATTGTGTCGCAGCATAGAATAACGACTGTTTGGTAACCCTGATGGATTGTGTCTCACTCCATCTGTTATAACGAATGTTCTGTTACCCTGATGAATTGTGTCTCACTCAGTCTGGTATAACGACTGTTCGGGTACCCTGATGGATTGTGTCTCACTCAGACTGGTATAACGACTGTTCGGGTACGCTGATGTATTGTGTCTCAGCCTGGTATAACGACTGTTCAGTTACCCTGATGCATTCTGTCCAACTCAGCCTGGCATAAAGACTGTTCAGTAACCCTGATGGATTGTGTCTCAGCATGGAATAACGACTGTTTGGTAACCCTGATGGATTGTGTCTCAGCCTGGTACAATGACTGTTCTGTTACCCTGATGGATTGTGTCTCAGCCTGGTATAATGACTGTTCGGTAACCCTGATGGATTGTGACTCAGCCTGGTATAATGACTGTTCTGTTACCCTGATGGATTGTGTCTCACTCAGCCTGGTATAACGACTGTTCTGTTACCCTGATGGATTGTGTCTCAGTCAGTCTGGTACAGCGACTGTTCTTTTACCCTGATGGATTGTGTCTCACTCAGACTGGTATAACGACTGTTTGGTAACCCTGACGGATTGTGTCTCAGCCTGGTATAATGACAGTACGGTTACCCTGATTGATAGTGTCTCAGCCTCATATAACGACTGTTTGGTTACCCTGATTCATTCTTTCCAACGCAGCCTCGGATAATGACTGTTCGGTTACCCTGATGGATTGTGTCTCACTCAGTCTGGTATAACGACTGTTTGGTAACCCTGATGGATTGTGTCTCAGCCTGGTATAATGACAGTTCGGTTACCCTGATGGATTGTGTCTCAACCTCGTATAACGACTGTTTGGTTACCTTGATTCATTCTTTCCAACTCAGCCCCGTATAATGACTGTTCGGTTACCCTGATGGATTGTGTCTCAGTCAGCCTGGTATAACGACTGTTCGGGTACGCTGATGTATTGTGTCTCAGCCTGGTATAACGACTGTTCAGTTACCCTGATGCATTCTGTCCAACTCAGCCTGGCATAAACACTGTACAGTAATCCTGATGGATTGTGTCTCAGCATGAAATAATGACTGTTTGTTAACCCTGATGGATTGTGTCTCAG
The DNA here is from genome assembly GCF_030144855.1 of Hypanus sabinus. Taxonomy (NCBI): domain Eukaryota; kingdom Metazoa; phylum Chordata; class Chondrichthyes; order Myliobatiformes; family Dasyatidae; genus Hypanus; species Hypanus sabinus. Next base: position 97,579,722 of record NC_082707.1, on the reverse strand, counting down.
CCTTGTATAATGACTGTTCTGTTACCCTGATGGATTGTGTCTCAGCCTGGTATAATGAATGTTCTGTTACCCTGATGGATTGTGTCTCACTCAGCCTGGTATAACAACTATTCTGTTACCCTGATGGATTGTGTCTCATTCAGTCTGGTACAACGACTGTTCTGTTACCCTGATGGATTGTGTCTCACTCAGCATTGTATAACGAATGTACGGTTACCGTGATGGATTGTGTCTCATTCCATCTGGTATAACGACTGTTCTGTTACCCTGATGGATTGTGTCTCTCTCCATCTGGTATAACGACTGTTCTGTTACCCTGATGGATGGTGTCTCACTCAGTCTGGTATAACGACTGTTCGGTAACCCTGATGGATTGTGTCTCAGCCTCGTATAACGACTGTTTGGTTACCTTGATTCATTCTTTCCAACTCAGCCTCGTATAATGACTGTTCGGTTACCCTGATGGATTGTGTCTCAGTCAGCATTGTATAACGACTGTTCAGTTACCCTGATGGATTGTGTCTCCGTCAGCATTGTATAACGACTGTTCAGTTACCCTGATGGATTGTCTATCAGCCTGGTATAACGACTGTTCGCGTACGCTGATGTATTGTGTCTCAGCCTGGTATAACGACTGTACAGTTACCCTGATGCATTCTGTCCAACTCAGCCTGGCATAAAGACTGTTCAGTAACTCTGATGGATTGTGTCGCAGCATAGAATAACGACTGTTTGGTAACCCTGATGGATTGTGTCTCACTCCATCTGTTATAACGAATGTTCTGTTACCCTGATGAATTGTGTCTCACTCAGTCTGGTATAACGACTGTTCGGGTACCCTGATGGATTGTGTCTCACTCAGACTGGTATAACGACTGTTCGGGTACGCTGATGTATTGTGTCTCAGCCTGGTATAACGACTGTTCAGTTACCCTGATGCATTCTGTCCAACTCAGCCTGGCATAAAGACTGTACTGTAACCCTGATGGATTGTGTCTCAGTATGGATAAACGACTGTTTGGTAACCCTGATGGATTGTGTCTCAGCCTGGTATAATTACTGTTCTGTTACCCCGATGGATTGTGTCTCAGCCTAGAATAACGACTGTTCAGTAACCCTGATGGATTGTGTCTCACTCAGTCTGGTATAATGACTATTCTGTTACCCTGATGGATTGTGTCTCACTCAGTCTGGTATAATGACTGTTCTGTTACCCTGATGGATTGTGTCTCACTCAGTCTGCTATAATTACTATTCTCTTACCCTGATGAATTGTGTCTCACTCAGTCTGGTATATTGACTGTTCGGTTACCCTCATGGATTGTGTCTCAGCCTCGTATAACGACTGTTCTGTTACCCTGATGGATGGTGTCTCACTCAGTCTGGTATAACGACTGTTCGGTAACCCGGATGGATTGTGTCTCAGCCTCGTATAACGACTGTTTGGTTACCTTGATTCATTCTTTCCAACTCAGCCTCGTATAATGACTGTTCGGTTACCCTGATGGATTGTGTCTCAGTCAGCATTGTATAACGACTGTTCGGTTACTCTGATGGATTGTGTCTCCGTCAGCATTGTATAACGACTGTTCAGTTACCCTGATGGATTGTCTATCAGCCTGGTATAACGACTGTTCGGGTACGCTGATGTATTGTGTCTCAACCTTGTATAACGACTGTTCAGTTACCCTGATGCATTCTGTCCAACTCAGCCTGGCATAAAGACTGTTCAGTAACCCGGATGGATTGTGTCTCAGCATAGAATAACGACTGTTTGGTAACCCTGATGGATTGTGTCTCACTCCATCTGTTATAACGAATGTTCTGTTACCCTGATGAATTGTGTCTCACTCAGTCTGGTATAACGACTGTTCGGGTACCCTGATGGATTGTGTCTCACTCAGTCTGGTATAACGACTGATCGGGTACCCTGATGGATTGTGTCTCACTCAGACTGGTATAACTACTGTTCGGGTACGCTGATGTATTGTGTCTCAGCCTGGTATAAAGACTGTTCAGTAACCCTGATGGATTGTGTCTCAGCATGGAATAACGACTGTTTGGTAACCCTGATGGATTGTGTCTCAGCCTGGCATAATGACTGTTCTGTTACCCTGATGGATTGTGTCTCAGCCTAGTATAACGACTGGTCAGTAATCCTGATGGATTGTGTCTCAGCCTGGTGTAATGACTGTTCGGTAACCCTGATGGATTGTGTCTCAGCCTGGTATAATGACTGTTCTGTTACCCTGATGGATTGTGTCTCACTCAGCCTGGTATAACGACTGTTCTGTTACCATGATGGATTGTGTCTCACTGAGTCTGGTATAATGACTGTTTGGTTACCGTGATGTATTGTTTCTCAGCCTGGTATTACGACTGTTCGGTAACCCTGATGGATTGTCTATCAGCCTGGTATAACGACTGTTCGGGTACGCTGATGTATTGTGTCTCAGCCTGGTATAACGACTGTTCAGTTACCCTGATGCATTCTGTCCAACTCAGCCTGGCATAAAGACTGTTCAGTAACCCTGATGGATTGTGTCTCAGCATGGAATAACGACTGTTTGGTAACCCTGATGGATTGTGTCTCAGCCTGGTACAATGACTGTTCTGTTACCCTGATGGATTGTGTCTCAGCCTGGTATAATGACTGTTCGGTAACGCTGATGGATTGTGACTCAGCCTGGTATAATGACTGTTCTGTTACCCTGATGGATTGTGTCTCACTCAGCCTGGTATAACGACTGTTCTGTTACCCTGATGGATTGTGTCTCAGTCAGTCTGGTACAGCGACTGTTCTTTTACCCTGATGGATTGTGTCTCACTCAGACTGGTATAACGACTGTTTGGTAACCCTGACGGATTGTGTCTCAGCCTGGTATAATGACAGTACGGTTACCCTGATTGATAGTGTCTCAGCCTCATATAACGACTGTTTGGTTACCCTGATTCATTCTTTCCAACGCAGCCTCGGATAATGACTGTTCGGTTACCCTGATGGATTGTGTCTCACTCAGTCTGGTATAACGACTGTTTGGTAACCCTGATGGATTGTGTCTCAGCCTGGTATAATGACAGTTCGGTTACCCTGATGGATTGTGTCTCAACCTCGTATAACGACTGTTTGGTTACCTTGATTCATTCTTTCCAACTCAGCCCCGTATAATGACTGTTCGGTTACCCTGATGGATTGTGTCTCAGTCAGCCTGGTATAACGACTGTTCGGGTACGCTGATGTATTGTGTCTCAGCCTGGTATAACGACTGTTCAGTTACCCTGATGCATTCTGTCCAACTCAGCCTGGCATAAACACTGTACAGTAATCCTGATGGATTGTGTCTCAGCATGAAATAATGACTGTTTGTTAACCCTGATGGATTGTGTCTCAGCCTTGTATAATGACTGTTCTGTTACCCTGATGGATTGTGTCTCAGCCTGGTATAATGAATGTTCTGTTACCCTGATGGATTGTGTCTCACTCAGCCTGGTATAACAACTATTCTGTTACCCTGATGGATTGTGTCTCATTCAGTCTGGTACAACGACTGTTCTGTTACCCTGATGGATTGTGTCTCACTCAGCATTGTATAATGAATGTACGGTTACCGTGATGGATTGTGTCTCATTCCATCTGGTATAACGACTGTTCTGTTACCCTGATGGATTGTGTCTCACTCCATCTGGTATAACGACTGTTCTGTTACCCTGATGGATGGTGTCTCACTCAGTCTGGTATAACGACTGTTCGGTAACCCTGATGGATTGTGTCTCAGCCTCGTATAACGACTGTTTGGTTACCTTGATTCATTCTTTCCAACTCAGCCTCGTATAATGACTGTTCGGTTACCCTGATGGATTGTGTCTCAGTCAGCATTGTATAACGACTGTTCAGTTACCCTGATGGATTGTGTCTCCGTCAGCATTGTATAACGACTGTTCAGTTACCCTGATGGATTGTCTATCAGCCTGGTATAACGACTGTTCGCGTACGCTGATGTATTGTGTCTCAGCCTGGTATAACGACTGTACAGTTACCCTGATGCATTCTGTCCAACTCAGCCTGGCATAAAGACTGTTCAGTAACCCTGATGGATTGTGTCGCAGCATAGAATAACGACTGTTTGGTAACCCTGATGGATTGTGTCTCACTCCATCTGTTATAACGAATGTTCTGTTACCCTGATGAATTGTGTCTCACTCAGTCTGGTATAACGACTGTTCGGGTACCCTGATGGATTGTGTCTCACTCAGACTGGTATAACGACTGTTCGGGTACGCTGATGTATTGTGTCTCAGCCTGGTATAACGACTGTTCAGTTACCCTGATGCATTCTGTCCAACTCAGCCTGGCATAAAGACTGTACTGTAACCCTGATGGATTCTGTCTCAGTATGGAAAAACGACTGTTTGGTAACCCTGATGGATTGTGTCTCAGCCTGGTATAATTACTGTTCTGTTACCCCGATGGATTGTGTCTCAGCCTAGAATAACGACTGTTCAGTAACCCTGATGGATTGTGTCTCACTCAGTCTGGTATAATGACTATTCTGTTACCCTGATGGATTGTGTCTCACTCAGTCTGGTATAATGACTGTTCTGTTACCCTGATGGATTGTGTCTCACTCAGTCTGCTATAATTACTATTCTCTTACCCTGATGAATTGTGTCTCACTCAGTCTGGTATATTGACTGTTCGGTTACCCTCATGGATTGTGTCTCAGCCTCGTATAACGACTGTTCTGTTACCCTGATGGATGGTGTCTCACTCAGTCTGGTATAACGACTGTTCGGTAACCCGGATGGATTGTGTCTCAGCCTCGTATAACGACTGTTTGGTTACCTTGATTCATTCTTTCCAACTCAGCCTCGTATAATGACTGTTCGGTTACCCTGATGGATTGTGTCTCAGTCAGCATTGTATAACGACTGTTCGGTTACTCTGATGGATTGTGTCTCCGTCAGCATTGCATAACGACTGTTCAGTTACCCTGATGGATTGTCTATCAGCCTGGTATAACGACTGTTCGGGTACGCTGATGTATTGTGTCTCAACCTTGTTTAACGACTGTTCAGTTACCCTGATGCATTCTGTCCAACTCAGCCTGGCATAAAGACTGTTCAGTAACCCTGATGGATTGTGTCTCAGCATAGAATAACGACTGTTTGGTAACCCTGATGGATTGTGTCTCACTCCATCTGTTATAACGAATGTTCTGTTACCCTGATGAATTGTGTCTCACTCAGTCTGGTATAACGACTGTTCGGGTACCCTGATGGATTGTGTCTCACTCAGTCTGGTATAACGACTGATCGGGTACCCTGATGGATTGTGTCTCACTCAGACTGGTATAACTACTGTTCGGGTACGCTGATGTATTGTGTCTTAGCCTGGTATAAAGACTGTTCAGTAAACCTGATGGATTGTGTCTCAGCATGGAATAACGACTGTTTGATAACCCTGATGGATTGTGTCTCAGCCTGGCATAATGACTGTTCTGTTACCCTGATGGATTGTGTCTCAGCCTAGTATAACGACTGGTCAGTAATCCTGATGGATTGTGTCTCAGCCTGGTGTAATGACTGTTCGGTAACCCTGATGGATTGTGTCTCAGCCTGGTATAATGACTGTTCTGTTACCCTGATGGATTGTGTCTCACTCAGCCTGGTATAACGACTGTTCTGTTACCATGATGGATTGTGTCTCACTGAGTCTGGTATAATGACTGTTTGGTTACCGTGATGTATTGTTTCTCAGCCTGGTATTACGACTGTTCGGTAACCCTGATGGATTGTCTATCAGCCTGGTATAACGACTGTTCGGGTACGCTGATGTATTGTGTCTCAGCCTGGTATAACGACTGTTCTGTTACCCTGATGCATTCTGTCCAACTCAGCCTGGCATAAAGACTGTTCAGTAACCCTGATGGATTGTGTCTCAGCATGGAATAACGACTGTTTGGTAACCCTGATGGATTGTGTCTCAGCCTGGTATAATGACTGTTCTGTTACCCTGATGGATTGTGTCTCAGCCTAGTATAACGACTGGTCAGTAACCCTGATGGATTGTGTCTCAGCCTGGTATAATGACTGTTCGGTAACCCTGATGGATTGTGAATCAGCCTGGTATAATGACTGTTCTGTTACCCTGATGGATTGTGTCTCACTCAGCCTGGTATAACGACTGTTCTGTTACCCTGATGGATTGTGTCTCAGTCAGTCTGGTACAGCGACTGTTCTTTTACCCTGATGGATTGTGTCTCACTGAGTCTTGTATAATGACTGTTCGGTTACCCTGATGGATTGTGTCTCACTCAGACTGGTATAACGACTGTTCGGGTACGCTGATGTATTGTGTCTCAGCCTGGTATAACGACTGTTCAGTTACCCTGATGTATTCTGTCCAACTCAGCCTGGCATAAAGACTGTACAGTAACCCTGATGGATTGTGTCTCAGCATGGAATAACGACTGTTTGGTAACCCTGATGGATTGTGTCTCAGCCTGGTATAATGACAGTTCGGTTACCCTGATGGATTGTGTCTCAACCTCGTATAACGACTGTTTGGTTACCTTGATTCATTCTTTCCAACTCAGCCTCGTATAATGACTGTTCGGTTACCCTGATGGATTGTGTCTCAGTCAGCCTGGTATAACGACTGTTCAGTTACCCTGATGCATTCTGTCCAACTCAGCCTGGCATAAAGACTGTACAGTAACCCTGATGGATTGTGTCTCATCATGAAATAATGACTGTTTGGTAACCCTGATGGATTGTGTCTCAGCCTGGAATAATGACTGTTCTGTTACCCTGATGGATTGTGTCTCAGCCTGGTATAATGAATGTTCTGTTACCTTGATGGATTGTGTCTCACTCAGCCTGGTATAACCACTATTCTGCTACCCTGATGGATTGTGTCTCATTCAGTCTGGTACAACGACTGTTCTGTTACCCTGATGGATTGTGTCTCACTCAGCATTGTATAACGAATGTACGGTTACCGTGATGGATTGTGTCTCATTCCATCTGGTATAACGACTGTTCTGTTACCCTGATGGATTGTGTCTCACTCCATCTGGTATAACGACTGTTCTGTTACCCTGATGGATGGTGTCTCACTCAGTCTGGTATAACGACTGTTCGGTAACCCTGATGGATTGTGTCTCAGCCTCCTATAACGACTGTTTGGTTATCTTGATTCATTCTTTCCAACTCAGCCTCGTATAATGACTGTTCGGTTACCCTGATGGATTGTGTCTCAGTCAGCATTGTATAACGACTGTTCGGTTACCCTGATGGATTGTCTATCAGCCTGGTATAACGACTGTTCGGGTACGCTGATGTATTGTGTCTCAGCCTGGTATAACGACTGTTCAGTTACCCTGATGCATTCTGTCCAACTCAGCCTGGCATAAAGACTGTTCAGTAACACTGATGGATTGTGTCTCAGCATAGAATAACGACTGTTTGGTAACCCTGATGGATTGTGTCACACTCCATCTGTTATAACGAATGTTCTGTTGCCCTGATGAATTGTGTCTCACTCAGTCTGGTATAACGACTGTTCGGGTACCCTGATGGATTGTGTCTCACTCAGACTGGTATAACGACTGTTCGGGTACGCTGATGTATTGTGTCTCAGCCTGGTATAACGACTGTTCAGTTACCCTGATTCATTCTGTCCAACTCAGCCTGGCATAAAGACGGTACAGTAACCCTGATGGATTGTGTCTCAGCATGGAAAAATGACTGTTTGGTAACCCTGATGGATTGTGTCTCAGCCTGGTATAATTACTGTTCTGTTACCCTGATGGATTGGGTCTCAGCCTAGAATAACGACTGTTCAGTAACCCTGATGGATTGTGTCTCAGCCTGGTATAACGACTGTTCGGTAACCCTGATGGATTGTGTCTCAGCCTGGTATAATGAATGTTCTGTTACCCTGAAGGATTGTGTCTCACTCAGCCTGGTATAACGACTGTTCGGTTACCCTGATGGATGGTGTCTCACTCAGTCTGGTATAACGACTGTTCGGTAACCCTGATGGATTGTGTCTCAGCCTGGTATAATGACAGTTCGGTTACCCTGATGGATTGTGTCTCAGCCTCGTATAACGACTGTTTGGTTACCTTGATTCATTCTTTCCAACTCAGCCTCGTATAATGACTGTTTGGTTACCCTGATGGATTGTGTCTCAGTCAGCATTGTATAACGACTGTTCGGTTACCCTAATGGATTGTCTATCAGCCTGGTATAACGACTGTTCGGGTATGCTGATGTATTGTGTCTCAGCCTGGTATAACGCCTGTCCAGTTACCCTGATGCATTCTGTCCAACTCAGCCTGGCACAAAGACTGTTCAGTAACCCTGATGGATTGTGTCTCAGCATGGAATAAAGACTGTTTGGTAACCCTGATGGATTGTGTCTCAGCCTGGTATAATGACTGTTCTGTTACCCTGATGGATTGTGTCTCAGCCTAGGATAACGACTGGTCAGTAACCCTGATGGATTGTGTCTCAGCCTGGTATAATGAGTGTTCGGTAACCCTGATGGATTGTGTCTCGGCCTGGTATAATGACTGTTCTGTTACCCTGATGGATTGTGTCTCACTCAGCCTGGTATAACGACTGTTCTGTTACCCTGATGGATTGTGTCTCAGTCAGTCTGGTACAGCGACTGTTCTTTTACCCTGATGGATTGTGTCTCACTGAGTCTGGTATAATGACTGTTCGGTTACCGTGATGTATTGTTTCTCAGCCTGGTATTACGACTGTTCTGTAACCCTGATGGATTGTGTCTCAGGCTGGTATAACGACTGTTCGGTAACCCTGATGGATTGTGTCTCATCCATCTGGTATAACGACTGTTCCGTTACCCTGATGGATTGTGTCTCACTGAGTCTGGTACATCGACTGTTCTGTTACCCTAATGGATTGTGTCTCATTCAGTATTGTATAACGACTGTACATTTACCGTGATGGATTGTGTCTCACTTTATCTGGTATAACAACTGCTCTGTTACCCTGATGGATTGTGTCTCAGTCAGCATTGTATAACGACTGTTCGGTTACCCTGATGGATTGTCTATCAGCCTGGTATAACGACTGTTCGGGTACGCTGATGTATTGTGTCTCAGCCTGGTATAACGACTGTTCAGTTACCCTGATGCATTCTGTCCAACTCAGCCTGGCATAAAGACTGTTCAGTAACCCTGATGGATTGTGTCTCAGCATAGAATAACGACTGTTTGGTAACCCTGATGGATTGTGTCTCACTCCATCTGTTATAACGAATGTTCTGTTAACCTGATGAATTGTGTCTCACTCAGTCTGGTATAACGACTGTTCGGGTACCATGATGGATTGTGTCTCACTCAGACTGGTATAATGACTGTTCGGGTACGCTGATGTATTGTGTCTCAGCCTGGTATAACGACTGTTCAGTTACCCTGATTCATTCTGTCCAACTCAGCCTGGCATAAAGACGGTACAGTATCCCTGATGGACTGTGTCTCAGCATGGAAAAATGACTGTTTGGTTACCCTGATGGATTGTGTCTCAGCCTGGTATAATTACTGTTCTGTTACCCCGATGGATTGGGTCTCAGCCTAAAATAACGACTGTTCAGTAACCCTGATGGATTGTGTCTCAGCCTGGTATAACGACTGTTCGGTAACCCTGATGGATTGTGTCTCAGCCTGGTATAATGAATGTTCTGTTACCCTGAAGGATTGTGTCTCACTCAGCCTGGTATAACGACTGTTCGGTTACCCTGATGGATTGTGTCTCACTCAGTCTGGTATAACGACTGTTCGGTAACCCTGATGGATTGTGTCTCAGCCTCGTATAACGACTGTTTGGTTACCTTGATTCATTCTTTCCAACTCAGCCTCGTATAACGACTGTTCCGTTACCCTGATGGATTGTGTCTCACTCAGACTGGTATAATGACTGTTCTGTTACCCTGATGGATTGTGTCTCAGCATAGAATAACGACTGTTTGGTAACCCTGATGGATTGTGTCTCACTCCATCTGTTATAACGAATGTTCTGTTAACCTGATGAATTGTGTCTCACTCAGTCTGGTATAACGACTGTTCGGGTACCCTGATGGATTGTGTCTCACTCAGACTGGTATAACGACTGTTCGGGTACGCTGATGTATTGTGTCTCAGCCTGGTATAACGACTGTTCAGTTACCCTGATTCATTCTGTCCAACTCAGCCTGGCATAAAGACGGTACAGTAACCCTGATGGACTGTGTCTCAGCATGGAAAAATGACTGTTTGGTTACCCTGGTGGATTGTGTCTCAGCCTGGTATAATTACTGTTCTGTACCCCGATGGATTGGGTCTCAGCCTAGAATAACGACTGTTCAGTAATCCTGATGGATTGTGTCTCAGCCTGGTATAACGACTGTTCGGTAACCCTGATGGATTGTGTCTCAGCCTGGTATAATGAATGTTCTGTTACCCTGAAGGATTGTGTCTCACTCAGCCTGGTATAACGACTGTTCGGTTACCCTGATGGATTGTGTCTCACTCAGTCTGGTATAACGACTGTTCGGTAACCCTGATGGATTGTGTCTCAGCCTCGTATAACGACTGTTTGGTTACCTTGAATCATTCTTTCCAACTCAGCCTCGTATAATGACTGTTTGGTTACCCTGATGGATTGTGTCTCAGTCAGCATTGTATAACGACTGTTCGGTTACCCTAATGGATTGTCTATCAGCCTGGTATAATGACTGTTCAGGTATGCTGATGTATTGTGTCTCAGCCTGGTATAACGACTGTTCAGTTACCCTGATGCATTCTGTCCAACTCAGCCTGGCATAAAGACTGTTCAGTAACCCTGATGGATTGTGTCTCAGCATGGAATAACGACTGTTTGGTAACCCTGATGGATTGTGTCTCAGCCTGGTATAATGACTGTTCTGTTACCCTGATGGATTGTGTCTCAGCCTAGGATAACGACTGGTCAGTAACCCTGATGGATTGTGTCTCAGCCTGGTATAATGACTGTTCGGTAACCCTGATGGATTGTGTCTCAGCCTGGTATAATGACTGTTCTGTTACCCTGATGGATTGTGTCTCACTCAGCCTGGTATAACGACTGTTCTGTTACCCTGATGGATTGTGTCTCAGTCAGTCTGGTACAGCGACTGTTCTTTTACCCTGATGGATTGTGTCTCACTGAGTCTGGTATAATGACTGTTCGGTTACCGTGATGTATTGTTTCTCAGCCTGGTATTACGACTGTTCGGTAACCCTGATGGATTGTGTCTCAGCCTGGTATAACGACTGTTCGGTAACCCTGATGGATTGTGTCTCATCCATCTGGTATAACGACTGTTCCGTTACCCTGATGGATTGTGTCTCACTGAGTCTGGTACATCGACTGTTCTGTTACCCTAATGGATTGTGTCTCATTCAGTATTGTATAACGACTGTACATTTACCGTGATGGATTGTGTCTCACTTTATCTGGTATAACGACTGCTCTGTTACCCTGATGGATTGTGTCTCACTTTATCTGGTATAACGACTGCTCTGTTACCCTGATGGATTGTGTCTCACTCAGCATTGTATAACGACTGAACGGTTACCGTGATGGATTGTGTCTCACTCCATCTGTTATAATGACTGTTCTGTTACCCTGATGGATTGTGTCTCACTCAGTCTGGTATAACAACTGTTCGGTTACCCTGATGGATTGTGTCTCACTCAGACTGGTATAATGACTGTTCGGTTACCCTGACGGATTGTGTCTCACTCAGTCTGGTGTAATGACTATTCTGTTACCCTGATGGATTGTGTCTCACTCAGTCTGGTATAATGACTGTTCTGTTACCCTGATGGATTGTGTCTCACTCAGTCTGCTATAATTACTATTCTCTTACCCTGATGAATTGTGTCTCACTCAGTCTGGTATAATGACTGTTCGGTTACCCTCATGGATTGTGTCTCAGCCTCGTATAACGACTGTTCTGTTACCCTGATGGATGGTGTCTCACTCAGTCTGGTATAACGACTGTTCGGTAACCCTGATGGATTGTGTCTCAGCCTCGTAGAACGACTGTTTGGTTACCTTGATTCATTCTTTCCAACTCAGCCTGGTATAATGACTGTTCGGTTACCCTGATGGATTGTGTCTCAGTCAGCATTGTATAACGACTGTTCGGTTACCCTGATGGATTGTGTCTCAGCATAGAATAATGACTGTTTGGTAACCCTGATGGATTGTGTCTCAGCCTGGTATAACGACTGTTCTGTTACCCCGATGGATTGTGTCTCAGCTTAGAATAACGACTGTTCAGTAACCCTGATGGATTGTGTCTCAGCCTGGTATAACGACTGTTCGGTAACCCTGATGGATTGTGTCTCAGCCTGGTATAATGACAGTTCGGTTACCCTGATGGATTGAGTCTCAGCCTCGTATAACGACTGTTTGGTTACCTTGATTCATTCTTTCCAACTCAGCCTCGTATAATGACTGTTTGGTTACCCTGACGGATTGAGTCTCAGTCAGCATTGTATAACGACTGTTCGGTTACCCTAATGTATTGTGTCTCAGCCTGGTATAACGACTGTTCAGTTACCCTGATGCATTCTGTCTAACTCAGCCTGGCATAAAGACTGTTCAGTAACCCTGATGGATTGTGTCTCAGCATGGAATAACGACTGTTTGGTAACCCTGATGGATTGTGTCTCAGCCTGGTATAATGACTGTTCTGTTACCCTGATGGATTGTGTCTCAGCCTAGTATAACGACTGTTCAGTAACCCTGATGGATTGTGTCTCAGCCTGGTATAATGACTGTTCGGTAACCCTGATGGATTGTGTCTCAGCCTGGTATAATGACTGTTCTGTTACCCTGATGGATTGTGTCTCACTCAGCCTGGTATAACGACTGTTCTGTTACCCTGATGGATTGTGTCTCAGTCAGCCTGGTACAGCGACTGTTCTTTTACCCTGATGGATTGTGTCTCACTGAGTCTGGTATAATGACTGTTCGGTTACCCTGACGGATTGTGTCTCACTCAGTCTGGTATAATGACTATTCTGTTACCCTGATGGATTGTGTCTCACTCAGTCTGGTATAATGACTGTTCTGTTACCCTGATGGATTGTGTCTCACTCAGTCTGCTATAATTACTACTCTCTTACCCTGATGGATTGTGTCTCACTGAGTCTGGTATAATGACTGTTCGGTTACCCTCATGGATTGTGTCTCAGCCTCGTATAACGACTGTTCTGTTACCCTGATGGATGGTGTCTCACTCAGTCTGGTATAACGACTGTTCGGTAACCCTGATGGATTGTGTCTCAGCCTCGTAGAACGACTGTTTGGTTACCTTGATTCATTCTTTCCAACTCAGCCTCGTATAATGACTGTTCGGTTACCCTGATGGATTGTGTCTCAGTCAGCATTGTATAACGACTGTTCGGTTACCCTGATGGATTGTGTCTCCGTCAGCATTGTATAACGACTGTTCAGTTACCCTGATGGATTGTCTATCATCCTGGTATAACGACTGTTCGGGTATGCTGATGTATTGTGTCTCAGCCTGGTATAACGACTGTTCAGTTACCCTGATGCATTCTGTCCAACTCAGCCTGGCATAAAGACTGTTCAGTAACCCTGATGGATTGTGTCTCAGCATAGAATAATGACTGTTTGGTAACCCTGATGGATTGTGTCTCAGCCTGGTATAATTACTGTTCTGTTACCCCGATGGATTGTGTCTCAGCTTAGAATAACGACTGTTCAGTAACCCTGATGGATTGTGTCTCAGCCTGGTATAACGACTGTTCGGTAACCCTGATGGATTGTGTCTCAGCCTGGTATAATGACAGTTCGGTTACCCTGATGGATTGTGTCTCAGCCTCGTATAATGACTGTTTGGTTACCCTGACGGATTGAGTCTCAGTCAGCATTGTATAACGACTGTTCGGTTACCCTAATGTATTGTCTATCAGCCTGGTATAACGACTGTTCGGGTACGCTGATGTATTGTGTCTCAGCCTGGTATAACGACTGTTCAGTTACCCTGATGCATTCTGTCCAACTCAGCCTGGCATAAAGACTGTTCAGTAACCCTGATGGATTGTGTATCAGCATGGAATAACGACTGTTTGGTAACCCTGATGGATTGTGTCTCAGCCTGGTATAATGACTGTTCTGTTACCCTGATGGATTGTGTCTCAGCCTAGTATAACGACTGGTCAGTAACCCTGATGGATTCTGTCTCAGCCTGGTATAATGACTGTTCGGTAACCCTGATGGATTGTGTCTCAGCCTGGTATAATGACTGTTCTGTTACCCTGATGGATTGTGTCTCACTCAGCCTGGTATAACGACTGTTCTGTTACCCTGATGGATTGTGTCTCAGTCAGCCTGGTACAGCGACTGTTCTTTTACCCTGATGGATTGTGTCTCACTGAGTCTGGTATAATGACTGTTCGGTTACCGTGATGTATTGTTTCTCAGCCTGGTATTACGACTGTTCGGTAACCCTGATGGATTGTGTCTCAGCCTGGTATAACGACTGTTCGGTAACCCTGATGGATTGTGTCTCACTCCATCTGGTATAACGACTGGTATGTTACTCTGATGGATTGTGTCTCATCCATCTGGTATAACGACTGTTCTGTTACCCTGATGGATTGTGTCTCACTCAGTCTGGTACATCGACTGTTCTGTTACCCTAATGGATTGTGTCTCATTCAGTATTGTATAACGACTGTACATTTACCGTGATGGATTGTCTCTCACTTTATCTGGTATAACGACTGTTCTGTTACACTGATGGATTGTGTCTCACTCAGCATTGTATAACGACTGAACGGTTACCGTGATGGATTGTGTCTCACTCCATCTGTTATAATGACTGTTCTGTTACCCTGATGGATTGTGTCTCACTGAGTCTGGTATAACAACTGTTCGGTTACCCTGATGGATTGTGTCTCACTCAGACTGGTATAATGAGTGTTCGGTTACCCTGACGGATTGTGTCTCACTCAGTCTGGTATAATGACTATTCTGTTACCCTGATGGATTGTGTCTCACTCAGTCTGGTATAATGACTGTTCTGTTACCCTGATGGATTGTGTCTCACTCAGTCTGCTATAATTACTATTCTCTTACCCTGATGAATTGTGTCTCACTCAGTCTGGTATAATGACTGTTCGGTTACCCTCATGGATTGTGTCTCAGCCTCGTATAACGACTGTTTGGTTACCCTGATGCATTCTTTCCAACGCAGTCTCGTATAATGACTGTTCGGTTACCCTGATGGGTTGTGTCTCGGTCAGCATTGTATAACGACTGTTCAGTTACCCTGATGGATTGTCTATCAGCCTGGTATAACGACTGTTCGGGTACGCTGATGTATTGTGTCTCAGCCTGGTATAACGACTGTTCAGTTACCCTGCTGCATTCTGTCCAACTCAGCCTGGCATAAAGACTGTTCAGTAATCCTGATGGATTGTGTCTCAGTATGGAATAACGACTGTTTGGTAACCCTGATGGATTGTGTCTCAGCCTTGTATAACGACTGTTCGGTTACCCTGATGGATTGTGTCTCAGCTGGTATAACGACTGTTCTGTTACCCTGATGGATTGTTTCTCACTCAGTCTGGTACATCGACTGTTCTGTTACCTTGATGGATTGTGCGTCACTCAGCATTGTATAACGACTGTACGGTTACCGTGATGGATTGTGTCTCACTCCATCTGTTATAACGACTGTTCTGTTACCCTGATGGATTGTGTCTCACTCAGTCTGTTATAATGACTGTTCGGTTACCCTGATGGATTGTGTCTCACTCAGTCTGGTATAACGACTGTTCGGTAACCCTGATGGATTGTGTCTCAGCCTGGTATAACGACTGTTCTGTAACCCTGATGGATTGTGTCTCAGCCTGGTATAATGACAGTACGGCTGCCCTGATGGATAGTGTCTCAGTATAATGACTGTTTGGTTACCCTGATTCATTCTTTCCAACTCAGCCTCGTATAATGACTGTTCGGTTACCCTGATGGATTGTGTCTCAGTCAGCATTGTATAACGACTGTTCGGTTACCCTGATGGATTGTGTCTCCGTCAGCATTGTATAACGACTGTTCAGTTACCCTGATGGATTGTCTATCAGCCTGGTATAACGACTGTTCGGGTATGCTGATGTATTGTGTCTCAGCCTGGTATAACGACTGTTCAGTTACCCTGATGCATTCTGTCCAACTCAGCCTGGCATAAAGACTGTTCAGTAACCCTGATGGATTGTGTCTCAGCATAGAATAATGACTGTTTGGTAACCCTGATGGATTGTGTCTCAGCCTGGTATAATTACTGTTCTGTTACCCCGATGGATTGTGTCTCAGCTTAGAATAACGACTGTTCAGTAACCCTGATGGATTGTGTCTCAGCCTGGTATAACGACTGTTCGGTAACCCTGATGGATTGTGTCTCAGCCTGGTATAATGACAGTTCGGTTACCCTGATGGATTGTGTCTCAGCCTCGTATAACGACTGTTTGGTTACCTTGATTCATTCTTTCCAACTCAGCCTCGTATAATGACTGTTTGGTTACCCTGACGGATTGAGTCTCAGTCAGCATTGTATAACCACTGTTCGGTTACCCTAATGTATTGTCTATCAGCCTGGTATAACGACTGTTCGGGTACGCTGATGTATTGTGTCTCAGCCTGGTATAACGACTGTTCAGTTACCCTGATGCATTCTGTCCAACTCAGCCTGGCATAAAGACTGTTCAGTAACCCTGATGGATTGTGTCTCAGCATGGAATAACGACTGTTTGGTAACCCTGATGGATTGTGTCTCAGCCTGGTATAATGACTGTTCTGTTACCCTGATGGATTGTGTCTCAGCCTAGTATAACGACTGGTCAGTAACCCTGATGGATTGTGTCTCAGCCTGGTATAATGACTGTTCGGTAACCCTGATGGATTGTGTCTCAGCCTGGTATAATGACTGTTCAGTTACCCTGATGGATTGTCTATCAGCCTGGTATAACGACTGTTCGGGTATGCTGATGTATTGTGTCTCAGCCTGGTATAACGACTGTTCAGTTACCCTGATGCATTCTGTCCAACTCAGCCTGGCATAAAGACTGTTCAGTAACCCTGACGGATTGTGTCTCACTCAGTCTGGTATAATGACTATTCTGTTACCCTGATGGATTGTGTCTCACTCAGTCTGGTATAATGACTGTTCTGTTACCCTGATGGATTGTGTCTCACTCAGTCTGCTATAATTACTATTCTCTTACCCTGATGAATTGTGTCTCACTCAGTCTGGTATAATGACTGTTCGGTTACCCTCATGGATTGTGTCTCAGCCTCGTATAACGACTGTTCTGTTACCCTGATGGATGGTGTCTCACTCAGTCTGGTATAACGACTGTTCGGTAAACCTGATGGATTGTGTCTCAGCCTCGTAGAACGACTGTTTGGTTACCTTGATTCATTCTTTCCAACTCAGCCTCGTATAATGACTGTTCGGTTACCCTGATGGATTGTGTCTCAGTCAGCATTGTATAACGACTGTTCGGTTACCCTGATGGATTGTGTCTCCGTCAGCATTGTATAACGACTGTTCAGTTACCCTGATGGATTGTCTATCAGCCTGGTATAACGACTGTTCGGGTATGCTGATGTATTGTGTCTCAGCCTGGTATAACGACTGTTCAGTTACCCTGATGCATTCTGTCCAACTCAGCCTGGCATAAAGACTGTTCAGTAACCCTGATGGATTGTGTCTCAGCATAGAATAATGACTGTTTGGTAACCCTGATGGATTGTGTCTCAGCCTGGTATAATTACTGTTCTGTTACCCCGATGGATTGTGTCTCAGCTTAGAATAACGACTGTTCAGTAACCCTGATGGATTGTGTCTCAGCCTGGTATAACGACTGTTCGGTAACCCTGATGGATTGTGTCTCAGCCTGGTATAATGACAGTTCGGTTACCCTGATGGATTGTGTCTCAGCCTCGTATAATGACTGTTTGGTTACCCTGACGGATTGAGTCTCAGTCAGCATTGTATAACGACTGTTCGGTTACCCTAATGTATTGTCTATCAGCCTGGTATAACGCCTGTTCGGGTACGCTGATGTATTGTGTCTCAGCCTGGTATAACGACTGTTCAGTTACCCTGATGCATTCTGTCCAACTCAGCGTGGCATAAAGACTGTTCAGTAACCCTGATGGATTGTGTCTCCGCATGGAATAACGACTGTTTGGTAACCCTGATGGATTGTGTCTCAGCCTGGTATAATGACTGTTCTGTTACCCTGATGGATTGTGTCTCAGCCTAGTATAACGACTGGTCAGTAACCCTGATGGATTCTGTCTCAGCCTGGTATAATGACTGTTCGGTAACCCTGATGGATTGTGTCTCAGCCTGGTATAATGACTGTTCTGTTACCCTGATGGATTGTGTCTCACTCAGCCTGGTATAACGACTGTTCTGTTACCCTGATGGATTGTGTCTCAGTCAGCCTGGTACAGCGACTGTTCTTTTACCCTGATGGATTGTGTCTCACTGAGTCTGGTATAATGACTGTTCGGTTACCGTGATGTATTGTTTCTCAGCCTGGTATTACGACTGTTCGGTAACCCTGATGGATTGTGTCTCAGCCTGGTATAACGACTGTTCGGTAACCCTGATGGATTGTGTCTCACTCCATCTGGTATAACGACTGGTATGTTACTCTGATGGATTGTGTCTCATCCATCTGGTATAACGACTGTTCTGTTACCCTGATGGATTGTGTCTCACTCAGTCTGGTACATCGACTGTTCTGTTACCCTAATGGATTGTGTCTCATTCAGTATTGTATAACGACTGTACATTTACCGTGATGGATTGTCTCTCACTTTATCTGGTATAACGACTGTTCTGTTACACTGATGGATTGTGTCTCACTCAGCATTGTATAACGACTGAACGGTTACCGTGATGGATTGTGTCTCACTCCATCTGTTATAATGACTGTTCTGTTACCCTGATGGATTGTGTCTCACTGAGTCTGGTATAACAACTGTTCGGTTACCCTGATGGATTGTGTCTCACTCAGACTGGTATAATGAGTGTTCGGTTACCCTGACGGATTGTGTCTCACTCAGTCTGGTATAATGACTATTCTGTTACCCTGATGGATTGTGTCTCACTCAGTCTGGTATAATGACTGTTCTGTTACCCTGATGGATTGTGTCTCACTCAGTCTGCTATAATTACTATTCTCTTACCCTGATGAATTGTGTCTCACTCAGTCTGGTATAATGACTGTTCGGTTACCCTCATGGATTGTGTCTCAGCCTCGTATAACGACTGTTTGGTTACCCTGATGCATTCTTTCCAACGCAGTCTCGTATAATGACTGTTCGGTTACCCTGATGGGTTGTGTCTCGGTCAGCATTGTATAACGACTGTTCAGTTACCCTGATGGATTGTCTATCAGCCTGGTATAACGACTGTTCGGGTACGCTGATGTATTGTGTCTCAGCCTGGTATAACGACTGTTCAGTTACCCTGCTGCATTCTGTCCAACTCAGCCTGGCATAAAGACTGTTCAGTAACCCTGATGGATTGTGTCTCAGTATGGAATAACGACTGTTTGGTAACCCTGATGGATTGTGTCTCAGCCTTGTATAACGACTGTTCGGTTACCCTGATGGATTGTGTCTCAGCTGGTATAACGACTGTTCTGTTACCCTGATGGATTGTTTCTCACTCAGTCTGGTACATCGACTGTTCTGTTACCTTGATGGATTTTGCGTCACTCAGCATTGTATAACGACTGTACGGTTACCGTGATGGATTGTGTCTCACTCCATCTGTTATAACGACTGTTCTGTTACCCTGATGGATTGTGTCTCACTCAGTCTGTTATAATGACTGTTCGGTTACCCTGATGGATTGTGTCTCACTCAGTCTGGTATAACGACTGTTCGGTAACCCTGATGGATTGTGTCTCAGCCTGGTATAACGACTGTTCTGTAACCCTGATGGATTGTGTCTCAGCCTGGTATAATGACAGTACGGCTGCCCTGATGGATAGTGTCTCAGTATAATGACTGTTTGGTTACCCTGATTCATTCTTTCCAACTCAGCCTCGTATAATGACTGTTCGGTTACCCTGATGGATTGTGTCTCAGTCAGCATTGTATAACGACTGTTCGGTTACCCTGATGGATTGTGTCTCCGTCAGCATTGTATAACGACTGTTCAGTTACCCTGATGGATTGTCTATCAGCCTGGTATAACGACTGTTCGGGTATGCTGATGTATTGTGTCTCAGCCTGGTATAACGACTGTTCAGTTACCCTGATGCATTCTGTCCAACTCAGCCTGGCATAAAGACTGTTCAGTAACCCTGATGGATTGTGTCTCAGCATGGAATAACGACTGTTTGGTAACCCTGATGGATTGTGTCTCAGCCTGGTATAATGACTGTTCTGTTACCCTGATGGATTGTGTCTCAGCCTAGTATAACGACTGGTCAGTAACCCTGATGGATTCTGTCTCAGCCTGGTATAATGACTGTTCGGTAACCCTGATGGATTGTGACTCAGCCTGGTATAATGACTGTTCTGTTACCCTGATGGATTGTGTCTCACTCAGCCTGGTATAACGACTGTTCTGTTACCCTGATGGATTGTGTCTCAGTCAGTCTGGTACAGCGACTGTTCTTTTACCCTGATGGATTGTGTCTCACTCAGACTGGTATAACGACTGTTTGGTAACCCTGACGGATTGTGTCTCAACCTGGTATAATGACAGTACGGTTACCCTGATTGATAGTGTCTCAGCCTCATATAACGACTGTTTGGTTACCCTGATTCATTCTTTCCAACGCAGCCTCGGATAATGACTGTTCGGTTACCCTGATGGATTGTGTCTCACTCAGTCTGGTATAACGACTGTTTGGTAACCCTGATGGATTGTGTCTCAGCCTGGTATAATGACAGTTCGGTTACCCTGATGGATTGTGTCTCAACCTCGTATAACGACTGTTTGGTTACCTTGATTCATTCTTTCCAACTCAGCCCCGTATAATGACTGTTCGGTTACCCTGATGGATTGTGTCTCAGTCAGCCTGGTATAACGACTGTTCGGGTACGCTGATGTATTGTGTCTCAGCCTGGTATAACGACTGTTCAGTTACCCTGATGCATTCTGTCCAACTCAGCCTGGCATAAACACTGTACAGTAATCCTGATGGATTGTGTCTCAGCATGAAATAATGACTGTTTGTTAACCCTGATGGATTGTGTCTCAGCCTTGTATAATGACTGTTCTGTTACCCTGATGGATTGTGTCTCAGCCTGGTATAATGAATGTTCTGTTACCCTGATGGATTGTGTCTCACTCAGCCTGGTATAACAACTATTCTGTTACCCTGATGGATTGTGTCTCATTCAGTCTGGTACAACGACTGTTCTGTTACCCTGATGGATTGTGTCTCACTCAGCATTGTATAACGAATGTACGGTTACCGTGATGGATTGTGTCTCATTCCATCTGGTATAACGACTGTTCTGTTACCCTGATGGATTGTGTCTCACTCCATCTGGTATAACGACTGTTCTGTTACCCTGATGGATGGTGTCTCACTCAGTCTGGTATAACGACTGTTCGGTAACCCTGATGGATTGTGTCTCAGCCTCGTATAACGACTGTTTGGTTACCTTGATTCATTCTTTCCAACTCAGCCTCGTATAATGACTGTTCGGTTACCCTGATGGATTGTGTCTCAGTCAGCATTGTATAACGACTGTTCGGTTACCCTGATGGATTGTGTCTCCGTCAGCATTGTATAACGACTGTTCAGTTACCCTGATGGATTGTCTATCAGCCTGGTATAACGACTGTTCGGGTATGCTGATGTATTGTGTCTCAGCCTTGTATAACGACTGTTCAGTTACCCTGATGCATTCTGTCCAACTCAGCCTGGCATAAAGACTGTTCAGTAACCCTGATGGATTGTGTCTCAGCATAGAATAATGACTGTTTGGTAACCCTGATGGATTGTGTCTCAGCCTGGTATAATTACTGTTCTGTTACCCCGATGGATTGTGTCTCAGCTTAGAATAACGACTGTTCAGTAACCCTGATGGATTGTGTCTCAGCCTGGTATAACGACTGTTCGGTAACCCTGATGGATTGTGTCTCAGCCTGGTATAATGACAGTTCGGTTACCCTGATGGATTGTGTCTCAGCCTCGTATAACGACTGTTTGGTTACCTTGATTCATTCTTTCCAACTCAGCCTCGTATAATGACTGTTTGGTTACCCTGACGGATTGAGTCTCAGTCAGCATTGTATAACCACTGTTCGGTTACCCTAATGTATTGTCTATCAGCCTGGTATAACGACTGTTCGGGTACGCTGATGTATTGTGTCTCAGCCTGGTATAACGACTGTTCAGTTACCCTGATGCATTCTGTCCAACTCAGCCTGGCATAAAGACTGTTCAGTAACCCTGATGGATTGTGTCTCAGCATGGAATAACGACTGTTTGGTAACCCTGATGGATTGTGTCTCAGCCTGGTATAATGACTGTTCTGTTACCCTGATGGATTGTGTCTCAGCCTAGTATAACGACTGGTCAGTAACCCTGATGGATTGTGTCTCAGCCTGGTATAATGACTGTTCGGTAACCCTGATGGATTGTGTCTCAGCCTGGTATAATGACTGTTCAGTTACCCTGATGGATTGTCTATCAGCCTGGTATAACGACTGTTCGGGTATGCTGATGTATTGTGTCTCAGCCTGGGATAACGACTGTTCAGTTACCCTGATGCATTCTGTCCAACTCAGCCTGGCATAAAGACTGTTCAGTAACCCTGACGGATTGTGTCTCACTCAGTCTGGTATAATGCCTATTCTGTTACCCTGATGGATTGTGTCTCACTCAGTCTGGTATAATGACTGTTCTGTTACCCTGATGGATTGTGTCTCACTCAGTCTGCTATAATTACTATTCTCTTACCCTGATGGATGGTGTCTCACTCAGTCTGGTATAACGACTGTTCGGTAACCCTGATGGATTGTGTCTCAGCCTCGTAGAACGACTGTTTGGTTACCTTGATTCATTCTTTCCAACTCAGCCTCGTATAATGACTGTTCGGTTACCCTGATGGATTGTTTCTCAGTCAGCATTGTATAACGACTGTTCGGTTACCCTGATGGATTGTGTCTCCGTCAGCATTGTATAACGACTGTTCAGTTACCCTGATGGATTGTCTATCAGCCTGGTATAACGACTGTTCGGGTATGCTGATGTATTGTGTCTCAGCCTGGTATAACGACTGTTCAGTTACCCTGATGCATTCTGTCCAACTCAGCCTGGCATAAAGACTGTTCAGTAACCCTGATGGATTGTGTCTCAGCATAGAATAATGACTGTTTGGTAACCCTGATGGATTGTGTCTCAGCCTGGTATAATTACTGTTCTGTTACCCCGATGGATTGTGTCTCAGCTTAGAATAACGACTGTTCAGTAACCCTGATGGATTGTGTCTCAGCCTGGTATAACGAATGTTCGGTAACCCTGATGGATTGTGTCTCAGCCTGGTATAATGACAGTTCGGTTACCCTGATGGATTGTGTCTCAGCCTCGTATAATGACTGTTTGGTTACCCTGACGGATTGAGTCTCAGTCAGCATTGTATAACGACTGTTCGGTTACCCTAATGTATTGTCTATCAGCCTGGTATAACGACTGTTCGGGTACGCTGATGTATTGTGTCTCAGCCTGGTATAACGACTGTTCAGTTACCCTGATGCATTCTGTCCAACTCAGCCTGGCATAAAGACTGTTCAGTAACCCTGATGGATTGTGTCTCAGCATGGAATAACGACTGTTTGGTAACCCTGATGGATTGTGTCTCAGCCTGGTATAATGACTGTTCTGTTACCCTGATGGATTGTGTCTCAGCCTAGTATAACGACTGGTCAGTAACCCTGATGGATTCTGTCTCAGCCTGGTATAATGACTGTTCGGTAACCCTGATGGATTGTGTCTCAGCCTGGTATAATGACTGTTCTGTTACCCTGATGGATTGTGTCTCACTCAGCCTGGTATAACGACTGTTCTGTTACCCTGATGGATTGTGTCTCAGTCAGCCTGGTACAGCGACTGTTCTTTTACCCTGATGGATTGTGTCTCACTGAGTCTGGTATAATGACTGTTCGGTTACCGTGATGTATTGTTTCTCAGCCTGGTATTACGACTGTTCGGTAACCCTGATGGATTGTGTCTCAGCCTGGTATAACGACTGTTCGGTAACCCTGATGGATTGTGTCTCACTCCATCTGGTATAACGACTGGTATGTTACTCTGATGGATTGTGTCTCATCCATCTGGTATAACGACTGTTCTGTTACCCTGATGGATTGTGTCTCACTCAGTCTGGTACATCGACTGTTCTGTTACCCTAATGGATTGTGTCTCATTCAGTATTGTATAACGACTGTACATTTACCGTGATGGATTGTCTCTCACTTTATCTGGTATAACGACTGTTCTGTTACACTGATGGATTGAGTCTCACTCAGCATTGTATAACGACTGAACGGTTACCGTGATGGATTGTGTCTCACTCCATCTGTTATAATGACTGTTCTGTTACCCTGATGGATTGTGTCTCACTGAGTCTGGTATAACAACTGTTCGGTTACCCTGATGGATTGTGTCTCACTCAGACTGGTATAATGAGTGTTCGGTTACCCTGACGGATTGTGTCTCACTCAGTCTGGTATAATGACTATTCTGTTACCCTGATGGATTGTGTCTCACTCAGTCTGGTATAATGACTGTTCTGTTACCCTGATGGATTGTGTCTCACTCAGTCTGCTATAATTACTATTCTCTTACCCTGATGAATTGTGTCTCACTCAGTCTGGTATAATGACTGTTCGGTTACCCTCATGGATTGTGTCTCAGCCTCGTATAACGACTGTTTGGTTACCCTGATGCATTCTTTCCAACGCAGTCTCGTATAATGACTGTTCGGTTACCCTGATGGGTTGTGTCTCGGTCAGCATTGTATAACGACTGTTCAGTTACCCTGATGGATTGTCTATCAGCCTGGTATAACGACTGTTCGGGTACGCTGATGTATTGTGTCTCAGCCTGGTATAACGACTGTTCAGTTACCCTGATGCATTCTGTCCAACTCAGCCTGGCATAAAGACTGTTCAGTAACCCTGATGGATTGTGTCTCAGTATGGAATAACGACTGTTTGGTAACCCTGATGGATTGTGTCTCAGCCTTGTATAACGACTGTTCGGTTACCCTGATGGATTGTGTCTCAGCTGGTATAACGACTGTTCTGTTACCCTGATGGATTGTTTCTCACTCAGTCTGGTACATCGACTGTTCTGTTACCTTGATGGATTGTGCGTCACTCAGCATTGTATAACGACTGTACGGTTACCGTGATGGATTGTGTCTCACTCCATCTGTTATAACGACTGTTCTGTTACCCTGATGGATTGTGTCTCACTCAGTCTGTTATAATGACTGTTCGGTTACCCTGATGGATTGTGTCTCACTCAGTCTGGTATAACGACAGTTCGGTAACCCTGATGGATTGTGTCTCAGCCTGGTATAACGACTGTTCTGTAACCCTGATGGATTGTGTCTCAGCCTGGTATAATGACAGTACGGCTGCCCTGATGGATAGTGTCTCAGTATAATGACTGTTTGGTTACCCTGATTCATTCTTTCCAACTCAGCCTCGGATAACGACTGTTCGGTAACCCTGATGGATTGTGTCTCAGCCTGTTATAATGACAGTTCGGTTACCCTGATGGATTGTGTCTCAGCCTCGTATAACAACTGTTTGGTTAACTTGATTCATTCTTTCCAACTCAGCCTCGTAGAATGACTGTTTGGTTACCCTGATGGATTGTGCCTCAGTCAGCATTGTATAACGACTGTTCGGTTACCCTAATTGATTGTCTATCAGCCTGGTATAACGACTGTTCGGGTACGCTGATGTATTGTGTCTCAGCCTGGTATAACGACTGTTCAGTTACCCTGATGCATTCTGTCCAACTCAGCCTGGCATAAAGACTGTTCAGTAACTCTGTTGGATTGTGTCTCAGCATGGAATAACGACTGTTTGGTAACCCTGATGGATTGTGTCTCAGCCTGGTATAATGACTGTTCTGTTACCCTGATGGATTGTGTCTCAGCCTAGTATAACGACTGGTCAGTAACCCTGATGGATTGTGTCTCAGCCTGGTATAATGACTGTTCGGTAACCCTGATGGATTGTGTCTCAGCCTGGTATAATGACTGTTCTGTTACCCTGATGGATTGTGTCTCACTCAGCCTGGTATAACGACTGTTCTGTTACCCTGATGGATTGTGTCTCACTCAGTCTGGTATAACGACTGTTCGGTAACCCTGATGGATTGTGTCTCAGCCTGGTATAATGACAGTTCGGTTACCCTGATGGATTGTGTCTCAGCCTCGTATAACGACTGTTTGGTTACCTTGATTCATTCTTTCCAACTCAGCCTCGTATAATGACTGTTTGGTTACCCTGATGGATTGTGTCTCAGTCAGCATTGTATAACGACTGTTCGGTTACCCTAATGGATTGTCTATCAGCCTGGTATAACGACTGTTCGGTTACCCTGACGGATTGTGTCTCACTCAGTCTGGTATAATGACTATTCTGTTACCCTGATGGATTGTGTCTCACTCAGTCTGGTATAATGACTGTTCTGTTACCCTGATGGATTGTGTCTCACTCAGTCTGCTATAATTACTATTCTCTTACCCTGATGAATTGTGTCTCACTCAGTCTGGTATAATGACTGTTCGGTTACCCTCATGGATTGTGTCTCAGCCTCGTATAACGACTGTTCTGTTACCCTGATGGATGGTGTCTCACTCAGTCTGGTATAACGACTGTTCGGTAACCCTGATGGATTGTGTCTCAGCCTCGTATAACGACTGTTTGGTTACCTTGATTCATTCTTTCCAAATCAGCCTCGTATAATGACTGTTCGGTTACCCTGATGGATTGTGTCTCAGTCAGCATTGTATAACGACTGTTCGGTTACCCTGATGGATTGTGTCTCCGTCAGCATTGTATAACGACTGTTCAGTTACCCTGATGGATTGTCTATCAGCCTGGTATAACGACTGTTCGGGTACGCTGATGTATTGTGTCTCAGCCTGGTATAACGACTGTTCAGTTACCCTGATGCATTCTGTCCAACTCAGCCTGGCATAAAGACTGTTCAGTAACCCTGATGCATTGTGTCTCAGCATAGAGTAACGACTGTTTGGTAACCCTGATGGATTGTGTCTCAGCCTGGTATAATTACTGTTCTGTTACCCCGATGGATTGTGTCTCAGCCTAGAATAACGACTGTTCAGTAACCCTGATGGATTGTGTCGCAGCCTGGTATAACGACTGTTCGGTAACCCTGATGGATTGTGTCTCAGCCTGGTATAATGACAGTTCGGTTACCCTGATGGATTGTGTCTCAGCCTCGTATAACGACTGTTTGGTTACCTTGATTCATTCTTTCCAACTCAGCCTCGTATAATGACTGTTTGGTTACCCTGACGGATTGAGTCTCAGTCAGCATTGTATAACGACAGTTCAGTTACCCTGATGGATTGTCTATCAGCCTGGTATAGCGACTGTTCGGGTACGCTGATGTATTGTGTCTCAGCCTGGTATAACGACTGTTCAGTTACCCTAATGCATTCTGTCCAACTCAGCCTGGCATAAAGACTGTTCAGTAACCCTGATGGATTGTGTCTCAGTATGGAATAACGACTGTTTGGTAACCCTGATGGATTGTGTCTCAGCCTTGTATAACGACTGTTCGGTTACCCTGATGGATTGTGTCTCAGCTGGTATAACGACTGTTCTGTTACCCTGATGGATTGTGTCTCACTCAGTCTGGTACATCGACTGTTCTGTTACCTTGATGGATTGTGCCTCACTCAGCATTGTATAACGACTGTACGGTTACCGTGATGGATTGTGTCTCACTCCATCTGTTATAACGACTGTTCTGTTACCCTGATGGATTGTGTCTCACTCAGTCTGTTATAACGACTTTTCGGTTACCCTCATGGATTGTGTCTCACTCAGCCTGTTATAATGACTGTTCGGTTACCCTGATGGATTGTGTCTCACTCAGTCTGGTATAACGACTGTTCGGTAACCCTGATGGATTGTGTCTCAGCCTGGTATAACGACTGTTCTGTAACCCTGATGGATTGTGTCTCAGCCTGGTATAATGACAGTACGGTTGCCCTGATGGATAGTGTCTCAGTATAATGACTGTTTGGTTACCCTGATTCATTCTTTCCAACTCAGCCTCGGATAACGACTGTTCGGTAACCCTGATGGATTGTGTCTCAGCCTGGTATAATGACAGTTCGGTTACCCTGATGGATTGTGTCTCAGCCTCGTATAAGGACTGTTTGGTTACCTTGATTCATTCTTTCCAACTCAGCCTCGTAGAATGACTGTTTGGTTACCCTGATGGATTGTGCCTCAGTCAGCATTGTATAACGACTGTTCGGTTACCCTAATGGATTGTCTATCAGCCTGGTATAACGACTGTTCGGGTACGCTGATGTATTGTGTCTCAGCCTGGTATAACGACTGTTCAGTTACCCTGATGCATTCTGTCCAACTCAGCCTGGCATAAAGACTGTTCAGTAACTCTGTTGGATTGTGTCTCAGCATGGAATAACGACTGTTTGGTAACCCTGATGGATTGTGTCTCAGCCTGGTATAATCACTGTTCTGTTACCCTGATGGATTGTGTCTCAGCCTAGTATAACGACTGGTCAGTAACCCTGATGGATTGTGTCTCAGCCTGGTATAATGACTGTTCGGTAACCCTGATGGATTGTGTCTCAGCCTGGTATAATGACTGTTCTGTTACCCTGATGGATTGTGTCTCACTCAGCCTGGTATAACGACTGTTCTGTTACCCTGATGGACTGTGTCTCACTCAGTCTGGTATAACGACTGTTCGGTAACCCTGATGGATTGTGTCTCAGCCTGGTATAATGACAGTTCGGTTACCCTGATGGATTGTGTCTCAGCCTCGTATAACGACTGTTTGGTTACCTTGATTCATTCTTTCCAACTCAGCCTCGTATAATGACTGTTTGGTTACCCTGATGGATTGTGTCTCAGTCAGCATTGTATAACGACTGTTCGGTTACCCTAATGGATTGTCTATCAGCCTGGTATAACGACTGTTCGGTTACCCTGACGGATTGTGTCTCACTCAGTCTGGTATAATGACTATTCTGTTACCCTGATGGATTGTGTCTCACTCAGTCTGGTATAATGACTGTTCTGTTACCCTGATGGATTGTGTCTCACTCAGTCTGCTATAATTACTATTCTCTTACCCTGATGAATTGTGTCTCACTCAGTCTGGTATAATGACTGTTCGGTTACCCTCATGGATTGTGTCTCAGCCTCGTATAACGACTGTTCTGTTACCCTGATGGATGGTGTCTCACTCAGTCTGGTATAACGACTGTTCGGTAACCCTGATGGATTGTGTCTCAGCCTCGTATAACGACTGTTTGGTTACCTTGATTCATTCTTTCCAAATCAGCCTCGTATAATGACTGTTCGGTTACCCTGATGGATTGTGTCTCAGTCAGCATTGTATAACGACTGTTCGGTTACCCTGATGGATTGTGTCTCCGTCAGCATTGTATAACGACTGTTCAGTTACCCTGATGGATTGTCTATCAGCCTGGTATAACGACTGTTCGGGTACGCTGATGTATTGTGTCTCAGCCTGGTATAACGACTGTTCAGTTACCCTGATGCATTCTGTCCAACTCAGCCTGGCATAAAGACTGTTCAGTAACCCTGATGCATTGTGTCTCAGCATAGAATAACGACTGTTTGGTAACCCTGATGGATTGTGTCTCAGCCTGGTATAATTACTGTTCTGTTACCCCGATGGATTGTGTCTCAGCCTAGAATAACGACTGTTCAGTAACCCTGATGGATTGTGTCGCAGCCTGGTATAACGACTGTTCGGTAACCCTGATGGATTGTGTCTCAGCCTGGTATAATGACAGTTCGGTTACCCTGATGGATTGTGTCTCAGCCTCGTATAACGACTGTTTGGTTACCTTGATTCATTCTTTCCAACTCAGCCTCGTATAATGACTGTTTGGTTACGCTGACGGATTGAGTCTCAGTCAGCATTGTATAACGACTGTTCAGTTACCCTGATGGATTGTCTATCAGCCTGGTATAGCGACTGTTCGGGTACGCTGATGTATTGTGTCTCAGCCTGGTATAACGACTGTTCAGTTACCCTAATGCATTCTGTCCAACTCAGCCTGGCATAAAGACTGTTCAGTAACCCTGATGGATTGTGTCTCAGTATGGAATAACGACTGTTTGGTAACCCTGATGGATTGTGTCTCAGCCTTGTATAACGACTGTTCGGTTACCCTGATGGATTGTGTCTCAGCTGGTATAACGACTGTTCTGTTACCCTGATGGATTGTGTCTCACTCAGTCTGGTACATCGACTGTTCTGTTACCTTGATGGATTGTGCCTCACTCAGCATTGTATAACGACTGTACGGTTACCGTGATGGATTGTGTCTCACTCCATCTGTTATAACGACTGTTCTGTTACCCTGATGGATTGTGTCTCACTCAGTCTGTTATAACGACTTTTCGGTTACCCTCATGGATTGTGTCTCACTCAGCCTGTTATAATGACTGTTCGGTTACCCTGATGGATTGTGTCTCACTCAGTCTGGTATAACGACTGTTCGGTAACCCTGATGGATTGTGTCTCAGCCTGGTATAACGACTGTTCTGTAACCCTGATGGATTGTGTCTCAGCCTGGTATAATGACAGTACGGTTGCCCTGATGGATAGTGTCTCAGTATAATGACTGTTTGGTTACCCTGATTCATTCTTTCCAACTCAGCCTCGGATAACGACTGTTCGGTAACCCTGATGGATTGTGTCTCAGCCTGGTATAATGACAGTTCGGTTACCCTGATGGATTGTGTCTCAGCCTCGTATAACGACTGTTTGGTTACCTTGATTCATTCTTTCCAACTCAGCCTCGTAGAATGACTGTTTGGTTACCCTGATGGATTGTGCCTCAGTCAGCATTGTATAACGACTGTTCGGTTACCCTAATGGATTGTCTATCAGCCTGGTATAACGACTGTTCGGGTACGCTGATGTATTGTGTCTCAGCCTGGTATAACGACTGTTCAGTTACCCTGATGCATTCTGTCCAACTCAGCCTGGCATAAAGAGTGTTCAGTAACCCTGATGGATTGTGTCTCAGCATGGAATAACGACTGTTTGGTAACCCTGATGGATTGTGTCTCAGCCTGGTATAATGACTGTTCAGTTACCCTGATGGATTGTGTCTCAGCCTAGTATAACGACTGGTCAGTAACCCTGATGGATTGTGTCTCAGCCTGGTATAATGACTATTCGGTAACCCTGATGGATTGTGTCTCAGCCTGGTATAACGACTGCTCTGTTACCCTGATGGATTGTGTCTCACTCAGTCTGGTATAATGACTGTTCTGTTACCCTGATGGATTGTGTCTCACTCAGCCTGGTATAACGACTGTTCTGTTACCCTGATGGATTGTGTCTCAGTCAGTCTGGTACAGCGACTGTTCTTTTACCCTGATGGATTGTGTCTCACTGAGTCTGGTATAATGACTGTTCGGTTACCCTGATGGATTGTGTCTCACTCAGACTGGTATAACGACTGTTCGGGTACGCTGATGTATTGTGTCTCAGCCTGGTATAACGACTGTTCAGTTACCCTGATGCATTCTGTCCAACTCAGCCTGGCATAAAGACTGTACAGTAACCCTGATGGATTGTGTCTCAGCATGTAATAACGACTGTTTAGTAACCCTGATGGATTGTGTCTCAGCCTGGTATAATGACAGTTCGGTTACCCTGATGGATTGTGTCTCAACCTCGTATAACGACTGTTTGGTTACCTTGATTCATTCTTTCCAACTCTGCCTCGTATAATGACTGTTCGGTTACCCTGGTGGATTGTGTCTCAGTCAGCCTGGTATAACGACTGTTCGGGTACGCTGATGTATTGTGTCTCAGCCTGGTATAACGACTGTTCGGTTACCCTGATGCATTCTGTCCAACTCAGCCTGGCATAAAGACTGTACAGTAACCCTGATGGACTGTGTCTCAGCATGAAATAATGACTGTTTGGTAACCCTGATGGATTGTGTCTCAGCCTGGAATAATGACTGTTCTGTTACCCTGATGGATTGTGTCTCTGCCTGGTATAATGAATGTTCTGTTACCCTGATGGATTGTGTCTCACTCAGCCTGGTATAACAACTATTCTGCTACCCTGATGGGTTGTGTCTCATTCAGTCTGGTACAACGACTGTTCTGTTACCCTGATGGATTGTGTCTCACTCAGCATTGTATAACGAATGTACGGTTACCATGATGGATTGTGTCTCATTCCATCTGGTATAACGACTGTTCTGTTACCCTGATGGATTGTGTCTCACTCCATCTGGTATAACGACTGTTCTGTTACCCTGATGGATGGTGTCTCACTCAGTCTGGTATAACGACTGTTCGGTAACCCTGATGGATTGTGTCTCAGCCTCGTATAACGACTGTTTGGTTACCTTGATTCATTCTTTCCAACTCAGCCTCGTATAATGTCTGTTCGGTTACCCTGTTGGATTGTGTCTCAGTCAGCATTGTATAACGACTGTTCGGTTACCCTGATGGATTGTCTATCAGCCTGGTATAACGACTGTTCGGGTACGCTGATGTATTGTGTCTCAGCCTGGTATAACGACTGTTCAGTTACCCTGATGCATTCTGTCCAACTCAGCCTGGCATAAAGACTGTTCAGTAACCCTGATGGATTGTGTCTCAGCATAGAATAACGACTGTTTGGTAACCCTGATGGATTGTTTCTCACTCCATCTGTTATAACGAATGTTCTGTTACCCTGATGAATTGTGTCTCACTCAGTCTGGTATAACGACTGTTCGGGTACCCTGATGGATTGTGTCTCACTCAGACTGGTATAACGACTGTTCGGGTACGCTGATGTATTGTGTCTCAGCCTGGTATAACGACTGTTCAGTTACCCTGATTCATTCTGTCCAACTCAGCCTGGCATAAAGACGGTACAGTAACCCTGATGGATTGTGTCTCAGCATGGAAAAATGACTGTTTGGTAACCCTGATGGATTGTGTCTCAGCCTGGTATAATTACTGTTCTGTTACCCCGATGGATTGGGTCTCAGCCTAGAATAACGACTGTTCAGTAACCCTGATGGATTGTGTCTCAGCCTGGTATAAAGACTGTTCGGTAACCCTGATGGATTGTGTCTCAGCCTGGTATAATGAATGTTCTGTTACCCTGAAGGATTGTGTCTCACTCAGCGTGGTATAACGACTGTTCGGTTACCCTGATGGATTGTGTCTCACTCAGTCTGGTATAACGACTGTTCGGTAACCCTGATGGATTGTGTCTCAGCCTGGGATAATGACAGTTCGGTTACCCTGATGGATTGTGTCTCAGCCTCGTATAACGACTGTTTGGTTACCTTGATTTATTCTTTCCAACTCAGCCTCGTATAATGACTGTTTGGTTACCCTGATGGATTGTGTCTCAGTCAGCATTGTATAACGACTGTTCGGTTACCCTAATGGATTGTCTATCAGCCTGGTATAACGACTGTTCGGGTATGCTGATGTATTGTGTCTCAGCCTGGTATAACGACTGTTCAGTTACCCTGATGCATTCTGTCCAACTCAGCCTGGCATAAAGACTGTTCAGTAACCCTGATGGATTGTGTCTCAGCATGGAATAACGACTGTTTGGTAACCCTGATGGATTGTGTCTCAGCCTTGTATAATGACTGTTCTGTTACCCTGATGGATTGTGTCTCAGCCTAGGATAACGACTGGTCAGTAACCCTGATGGGTTGTGTCTCAGCCTGGTACAATGACTGTTCGGTAACCCTGATGGATTGTGTCTCGGCCTGGTATAATGACTGTTCTGTTACCCTGATGGATTGTGTCTCACTCAGCCTGGTATAACGACTGTTCTGTTACCCTGATGGATTGTGTCTCAGTCAGTCTGGTACAGCGACTGTTCTTTTACCCTGATGGATTGTGTCTCACTGAGTCTGGTATAATGACTGTTCGGTTACCGTGATGTATTGTTTCTCAGCCTGGTATTACGACTGTTCGGTACCCTGATGGATTGTGTCTCAGCCTGGTATAACGACTGTTCGGTAACCCTGATGGATTGTGTCTCATCCATCTGGTATAACGACTGTTCCGTTACCCTGATGGTTTGTGTCTCACTCAGACTGGTATAATGACTGTTCTGATACCCTGATGGATTGTGTCTCAGCATAGAATAACGACTGTTTGGTAACCCTGATGGATTGTGTCTCAGCCTGGTATAATTACTGTTCTGTTACCCCGATGGATTGTGTCTCAGCCTAGAATAACGACTGTTCAGTAACCCTGATGGATTGTGTCTCAGCCTGGTATAACGACTGTTCGGTTACCCTGATGGATTGTGTCTCAGCCTGGTATAATGACAGTTCGGTTACCCTGATGGATTGTGTCTCAGCCTCGTATAACGACTGTTTGGTTACCTTGATTCATTCTTTCCAACTCAGCCTCGTATAATGACTGTTTGGTTACCCTGACGGATTGAGTCTCAGTCAGCATTGTATAACGACTGTTCGGTTACCCTAATGTATTGTCTATCAGCCTGGTGTAACGACTGTTCGGGTACGCTGATGTATTGTGTCTCAGCCTGGTATAACGACTGTTCAGTTACCCTGATGCCTTCTGTCCAACTCAGCCTGGCATGAAGACTGTTCAGTAACCCTGATGGATTGTGTCTCAGCATGGAATAACGACTGTTTGGTAACCCTGATGGATTGTGTCTCAGCCTGGTATAATGACAGTTCTGTTACCCTGATGGATTGTGTCTCAGCCTAGTATAACGACTGGTCAGTAACCCTGATGGATTGTGTCTCAGCCTGGTATAATGACTGTTCGGTAACCCTGATGGATTGTGTCTCAGCCTGGTATAATGACTGTTCTGTTACCCTGATGGATTGTGTCTCACTCAGCCTGGTATAACGACTGTTCTGTTACCCTGATGGATTGTGTCTCAGTCAGCCTGGTACAGCGACTGTTCTTTTACCCTGATGGATTGTGTCTCACTGAGTCTGGTATAATGTCTGTTCGGTTACCGTGATGTATTGTTTCTCAGCCTGGTATTACGACTGTTCGGTAACCCTGATGGATTGTGTCTCAGCCTGGTATAACGACTGTTTGGTTACCTTGATTCATTCTTTCCAACTCAGCCTCGTATAATGACTGTTCGGTTACCCTGTTGGATTGTGTCTCAGTCAGCATTGTATAACGACTGTTCGGTTACCCTGATGGATTGTCTATCAGCCTGGTATAACGACTGTTCGGGTACGCTGATGTATTGTGTCTCAGCCTGGTATAACGACTGTTCAGTTACCCTGATGCATTCTGTCCAACTCAGCCTGGCATAAAGACTGTTCAGTAACCCTGATGGATTGTGTCTCAGCATAGAATAACGACTGTTTGGTAACCCTGATGGATTGTTTCTCACTCCATCTGTTATAACGAATGTTCTGTTACCCTGATGAATTGTGTCTCACTCAGTCTGGCATAAAGACGGTACAGTAACCCTGATGGATTGTGTCTCAGCATGGAAAAATGACTGTTTGGTAACCCTGATGGATTGTGTCTCAGCCTGGTATAATTACTGTTCTGTTACCCCGATGGATTGGGTCTCAGCCTAGAATAACGACTGTTCAGTAACCCTGATGGATTGTGCCTCAGCCTGGTATAACGACTGTTCGGTAACCCTGATGGATTGTGTCTCAGCCTGGTATAATGAATGTTCTGTTACCCTGAAGGATTGTGTCTCACTCAGCCTGGTATAACGACTGTTCGGTTACCCTGATGGATTGTGTCTCACTCAGTCTGGTATAACGACTGTTCGGTAACCCTGATGGATTGTGTCTCAGCCTGGGATAATGACAGTTCGGTTACCCTGATGGATTGTGTCTCAGCCTCGTATAACGACTGTTTGGTTACCTTCATTCATTCTTTCCAACTCAGCCTCGTATAATGACTGTTTGGTTACCCTGATGGATTGTGTCTCAGTCAGCATTGTATAACGACTGTTCGGTTACCCTAATGGATTGTCTATCAGCCTGGTATAACGACTGTTCGGGTAGGCTGATGTATTGTGTCTCAGCCTGGTATAACGACTGTTCAGTTACCCTGATGCATTCTGTCCAACTCAGCCTGGCATAAAGACTGTTCAGTAACCCTGATGGATTGTGTCTCAGCATGGAATAACGACTGTTTGGTAACCCTGATGGATTGTGTCTCAGCCTGGTATAATGACAGTTCTGTTACCCTGATGGATTGTGTCTCAGCCTAGGATAACGACTGGTCAGTAACCCTGATGGATTGTGTCTCAGCCTGGTGCAATGACTGTTCGGTAACCCTGATGGATTGTGTCTCGGCCTGGTATAATGACTGTTCTGTTACCCTGATGGATTGTGTCTCACTCAGCCTGGTATAACGACTGTTCTGTTACCCTGATGGATTGTGTCTCAGTCAGTCTGGTACAGCGACTGTTCTTTTACCCTGATGGATTGTGTCTCACTGAGTCTGGTATAATGACTGTTCGGTTACCGTGATGTATTGTTTCTCAGCCTGGTATTACGACTGTTCGGTAACCCTGATGGATTGTGTCTCAGCCTGGTATAACGACTGTTCGGTAACCCTGATGGATTGTGTCTCATCCATCTGGTATAACGACTGTTCCGTTACCCTGATGGATTGTGTCTCACTCAGACTGGTATAATGACTGTTCTGTTACCCTGATGGATTGTGTCTCAGCATAGAATAACGACTGTTTGGTAACCCTGATGGATTGTGTCTCAGCCTGGTATAATTACTGTTCTGTTACCCCGATGGATTGTGTCTCAGCATAGAATAACGACTGTTCAGTAACCCTGATGGATTGTGTCTCAGCCTGGTATAACGACTGTTCGGTAACCCTGATGGATTGTGTCTCAGCCTGGTATAATGACAGTTCGGTTACCCTGATGGATTGTGTCTCAGCCTCGTATAACGACTGTTTGGTTACCTTGATTCATTCTTTCCAACTCAGCCTCGTATAATGACTGTTTGGTTACCCTGACGGATTGAGTCTCAGTCAGCATTGTATAACGACTGTTCGGTTACCCTAATGGATTGTCTATCAGCCTGGTATAACGACTGTTCGGGTACGCTGATGTATTGTGTCTCAGCCTGGTATAACGACTGTTCAGTTACCCTGATGCATTCTGTCCAACTCAGCCTGGCATAAAGACTGTTCAGTAACCCTGATGGATTGTGTCTCAGCATGGAATAACGACTGTTTGGTAACCCTGATGGATTGTGTCTCAGCCTGGTATAATGACAGTTCTGTTACCCTGATGGATTGTGTCTCAGCCTAGTATAACGACTGGTCAGTAACCCTGATGGATTGTGTCTCAGCCTGGTATAATGACTGTTCGGTAACCCTGATGGATTGTGTCTCAGCCTGGTATAATGACTGTTCTGTTACCCTGATGGATTGTGTTTCACTCAGCCTGGTATAACGACTGTTCTGTTACCCTGATGGATTGTGTCTCAGTCAGCCTGGTACAGCGACTGTTCTTTTACCCTGATGGATTGTGTCTCACTGAGTCTGGTATAATGACTGTTCGGTTGCCGTGATGTATTGTTTCTCAGCCTGGTATTACGACTGTTCGGTAACCCTGATGGATTGTGTCTCAGCCTGGTATAACGACTGTTCGTTAACCCTGATGGATTGTGTCTCACTCCATCTGGTATAACGACTGGTATGTTACTCTGATGGATTGTGTCTCATCCATCTGGTATAACGACTGTTCTGTTACCCTGATGGATTGTGTCTCACTCAGTCTGGTACATCGACTGTTCTGTTACCCTAATGGATTGTGTCTCATTCAGTATTGTATAACGACTGTACATTTACCGTGATGGATTGTCTCTCACTTTATCTGGTATAACGACTGTTCTGTTACACTGATGGATTGTGTCTGACTCAGCATTGTATAACGACTGAACGGTTACCGTGATGGATTGTGTCTCACTCCATCTGTTATAATGACTGTTCTGTTACCCTGATGGATTGTGTCTCACTGAGTCTGGTATAACAACTGTTCAGTTACCCTGATGGATTGTGTCTCACTCAGACTGGTATAATGACTGTTCGGTTACCCTGACGGATTGTGTCTCACTCAGTCTGGTATAATGACTATTCTGTTACCCTGATGGATTGTGTCTCACTCAGTCTGGTATAATGACAGTTCTGTTACCCTGATGGATTGTGTCTCACTCAGTCTGCTATAATTACTATTCTCTTACCCTGATGAATTGTGTCTCACTCAGTCTGGTATAATGACTGTTCGGTTACCCTCATGGATTCTGTCTCAGCCTCGTATAACGACTGTTTGGTTACCCTGATGCATTCTTTCCAACGCAGTCTCGTATAATGACTGTTCGGTTACCCTGATGGATTATGTCTCGGTCAGCATTGTATATCGACTGTTCAGTTACCCTGATGGATTGTCTATCAGCCTGGTATAGCGACTGTTCGGGTACGCTGATGTATTGTGTCTCAGCCTGGTATAACGACTGTTCAGTTACCCTGATGCATTCTGTCCAACTCAGCCTGGCATAAAGACTGTTCAGTAACCCTGATGGATTGTGTCTCAGTATGGAATAACGACTGTTTGGTAACCCTGATGGATTGTGTCTCAGCCTTGTATAACGACTGTTCGGTTACCCTGATGGATTGTGTCTCAGCTGGTATAACGACTGTTCTGTTACCCTGATGGATTGTGTCTCACTCAGTCTGGTACATCGACTGTTCTGTTACCTTGATGGATTGTGCCTCACTTAGCATTGTATAACGACTGTACGGTTACCGTGATGGATTGTGTCTCACTCCATCTGTTATAACGACTGTTCTGTTACCCTGATGGATTGTGTCTCACTCAGTCTGTTATAACGACTTTTCGGTTACCCTCATGGATTGTGTCTCACTCAGCCTGTTATAAAGACTGTTCGGTTACCCTGATGGATTGTGTCTCACTCAGTCTGGTATAACGACTGTTCGGTAACCCTGATGGATTGTGTCTCAGCCTGGTATAACGACTGTTCTGTAACCCTGATGGATTGTGTCTCACTGAGTCTGGTATAACGACTGTTCGGTAACCCTGATGGATTGTGTCTCAGCCTGGTATAACGACTGTTCTGTAACCCTGATGGATTGTGTCTCAGCCTGGTATAATGACAGTACGGTTGCCCTGATGGATAGTGTCTCAGTATAATGACTGTTTGGTTACCCTGATTCATTCTTTCCAACTCAGCCTCGGATAACGACTGTTCGGTAACCCTGATGGATTGTGTCTCAGCCTGTTATAATGACAGTTCGGTTACCCTGATGGATTGTGTCTCAGCCTCGTATAACAACTGTTTGGTTAACTTGATTCATTCTTTCCAACTCAGCCTCGTAGAATGACTGTTTGGTTACCCTGATGGATTGTGCCTCAGTCAGCATTGTATAACGACTGTTCGGTTACCCTAATGGATTGTCTATCAGCCTGGTATAACGACTGTTCGGGTACGCTGATGTATTGTGTCTCAGCCTGGTATAACGACTGTTCAGTTACCCTGATGCATTCTGTCCAACTCAGCCTGGCATAAAGACTGTTCAGTAACCCTGATGGATTGTGTCTCAGCATGGAATAACGACTGTTTGGTAACCCTGATGGATTGTGTCTCTGCCTGGTATAATGACTGTTCTGTTACCCTGATGGATTGTGTCTCAGCCTAGTATAACGACTGGTCAGTAACCCTGATGGATTGTGTCTCAGCCTGGTATAATGACTGTTCGGTAACCCTGATGGATTGTGTCTCAGCCTGGTATAATGACTGTTCTGTTACCCTGATGGATTGTGTCTCACTCAGCCTGGTATAACGACTGTTCTGTTACCCTGATGGATTGTGTCTCAGTCAGTCTGGTACAGCGACTGTTCTTTTACCCTGATGGATTGTGTCTCACTGAGTCTGGTATAATGACTGTTCGGTTACCCTGATGGATTGTGTCTCACTCAGACTGGTATAACGACTGTTCGGGTACGCTGATGTATTGTGTCTCAGCCTGGTATAACGACTGTTCAGTTACCCTGATGCATTCTGTCCAACTCAGCCTGGCATAAAGACTGTACAGTAACCCTGATGGATTGTGTCTCAGCATGTAATAACGACTGTTTGGTAACCCTGATGGATTGTGTCTCAGCCTGGTATAATGACAGTTCGGTTACCCTGATGGATTGTGTCTCAACCTCGTATAACGACTGTTTGGTTACCTTGATTCATTCTTTCCAACTCTGCCTCGTATAATGACTGTTCGGTTACCCTGGTGGATTGTGTCTCAATCAGCCTGGTATAACGACTGTTCGGGTACGCTGATGTATTGTGTCTCAGCCTGGTATAACGACTGTTCAGTTACCCTGATGCATTCTGTCCAACTCAGCCTGGCATAAAGACTGTACAGTAACCCTGATGGATTGTGTCTCAGCATGAAATAATGACTGTTTGGTAACCCTGATGGATTGTGTCTCAGCCTGGAATAATGACTGTTCTGTTACCCTGATCGATTGTGTCTCAGCCTGGTATAATGAATGTTCTGTTACCCTGATGGATTGTGTCTCACTCAGCCTGGTAGAACAACTACTCTGTTACCCTGATGGGTTGTGTCTCATTCAGTCTGGTACAACGACTGTTCTGTTACCCTGATGGATTGTGTCTCACTCAGCATTGTATAACGAATGTACGGTTACCGTGATGGATTGTGTCTCATTCCATCTGGTATAACGACTGTTCTGTTACCCTGATGGATTGTGTCTCACTCCATCTGGTATAACGACTGTTCTGTTACCCTGATGGATGGTGTCTCACTCAGTCTGGTATAACGACTGTTCGGTAACCCTGATGGATTGTGTCTCAGCCTCGTATAACGACTGTTAAGTTACCTTGATTCATTCTTTCCAACTCAGCCTGGTACAATGACTGTTCGGTAACCCTGATGGATTGTGTCTCAGCCTGGTATAACGACTGTTCGGTTACCCTGATGGATTGTGTCTCATCCATCTGGTATAACGACTGTTCTGTTACCCTGATGGATTGTGTCTCACTCAGTCTGGTACATCGACTGTTCTGTTACCCTAATGGATTGTGTCTCATTCAGTATTGTATAACGACTGTACATTTACCATGATGGATTGTGTCTCACTTTATCTGGTATAACGACTGTTCTGTTACCCTGATGGATTGTGTCTCACTCAGCATTGTATAACGACTGAACGGTTACCGTGATGGATTGTGTCTCACTCCATCTGTTATAATGACTGTTCTGTTACCCTGATGGATTGTGTCTCACTCAGTCTGGTATAACAACTGTTCGGTTACCCTGATGGATTGTGTCTCACTCAGACTGGTATAATGACTGTTCGGTTACCGTGACGGATTGTGTCTCACTCAGTCTGGTATAATGACTATTCTGTTACCCTGATGGATTGTGTCTCACTCAGTCTGGTATAATGACTGTTCTGTTACCCTGATGGATTGTGTCTCACTCAGTCTGCTATAATTACTATTCTCTTACCCTGATGAATTGTGTCTCACTCAGTCTGGTATAATGACTGTTCGGTTACCCTCATGGATTGTGTCTCAGCCTCATATAACGACTGTTCTGTTACCCTGATGGATGGTGTCTCACTCAGTCTGGTATAACGACTGTTCGGTAACCCTGATGGATTGTGTCTCAGCCTGGTATAATGACAGTTTGGTTACCCTGATGGATTGTGTCTCAGCCTCGTATAACGACTGTTTGGTTACCTTGAATCATTCTTTCCAGCTCAGCCTCGTATAATGACTGTTCGGTTACCCTGATGGATTGTGTCTCAGTCAGCATTGTATAACGACTGTTCGGTTACCCTGATGGTTTGTGTCTCCGTCAGCATTGTATAACGACTGTTCAGTTACCCTGATGGATTGTCTATCAGTCTGGTATAACGACTGTTCGGGTACGCTGATGTATTGTGTCTCAGCCTGGTATAACGACTGTTCAGTTACCCTGATGCATTCTGTCCAACTCAGCCTGGCATAAAGACTGTTCAGTAACCCTGATGGATTGTGTCTCAGCCTAGAATAACGACTGTTTGGTAACCCTGATGGATTGTGTCTCACTCCATCTGTTATAACGAATGTTCTGATACCCTGATGAATTGTGTCTCAGCCTAGAATAACGACTGTTCAGTAACCCTGATGGATTGTGTCTCAGCCTGGTATAACGACTGTTCGGTAACCCTGATGGATTGTGTCTCAGCCTGGTATAATGACAGTTGGGTTACCCTGATGGATTGTGTCTCAGCCTCGTATAACGACTGTTTGGTTACCTTGATTCATTCTTTCCAACTCAGCCTCGTATAATGACTGTTTGGTTACCCTGATGGATTGTGTCTCAGTCAGCATTGTATAACGACTGTTCGGTTACCCTAATGGATTGTCTATCAGCCTGGTATAACGACTGTTCAGTAACCCTGATGGATTGTGTCTCAGCCTGGTATAATGACTGTTCGGTAACCCTGATGGATTGTGTCTCAGCCTGGTATAATGACTCTTCT
This sequence comes from Hypanus sabinus, assembly GCF_030144855.1. Classification (NCBI taxonomy): domain Eukaryota; kingdom Metazoa; phylum Chordata; class Chondrichthyes; order Myliobatiformes; family Dasyatidae; genus Hypanus; species Hypanus sabinus. The sequence continues at coordinate 97,536,824 of NC_082707.1, read as the reverse complement.
GTTACCCTGATGGATTGTGTCTCAGTCAGTCTGGTACAGCGACTGTTCTTTTACCCTGATGGATTGTGTCTCACTGAGTCTGGTATAATGACTGTTCGGTTACAGTGATGTATTGTTTCTCAGCCTGGTATTACGACTGTTCGGTAACCCTGATGGATTGTGTCTCAGCCTGGTATAACGACTGTTCGGTAACCCTGATGGATTGTGTCTCATCCATCTGGTATAACGACTGTTCTGTTACCCTGATGGATTGTGTCTCACTCAGTCTGGTACATCGACTGTTCTGTTACCCTAATGGATTGTGTCTCATTCAGTATTGTATAACGACTGCACATTTACCCTGATGGATTGTGTCTCACTTTATCTGGTATAACGACTGTTCTGTTACCCTGATGGATTGTGTCTCACTCAGCATTGTATAACGACTGAACGGTTACCGTGATGGATTGTGTCTCACTCCATCTGTTATAATGACTGTTCTGTTACCCTGATGGATTGTGTCTCACTCAGTCTGGTATAACAACTGTTCGGTTACCCTGATGGATTGTGTCTCACTCAGACTGGTATAATGAGTGTTCGGTTACCCTGACGGATTGTGTCTCACTCAGTCTGGTATAATGACTATTCTGTTACCCTGATGGATTGTGTCTCACTCAGTCTGGTATAATGACTGTTTTGTTACCCTGATGGATTGTGTCTCACTCAATCTGCTATAATTACTATTCTCTTACCCTGATGAATTGTGTCTCACTCAGTCTGGTATAATGACTGTTCGGTTACCCTCATGGATTGTGTCTCAGCCTCGTATAACGACTGTTTGGTTACCCTGATGCATTCTTTCCAAAGCAGTCTCGTATAATAACTGTTCGGTTACCCTGATGGATTGTGTCTCGGTCAGCATTGTATAACGACTGTTCAGTTACCCTGATGGATTGTCTATCAGCCTGGTATAACGACTGTTCGGGTACGCTGATGTATTGTGTCTCAGCCTGGTATAACGACTGTTCAGTTACCCTGATGCATTCTGTCCAACTCAGCCTGGCATAAAGACTGTTCAGTAACCCTGATGGATTGTGTCTCAGTATGGAATATCGACTGTTTGGTAACCCTGATGTATTGTGTCTCAGCCTTGTATAACGACTGTTCGGTTACCCTGATGGATTGTGTCTCAGCTGGTATAACGACTGTTCTGTTACCCTGATGGATTGTGTCTCACTCAGTCTGGTACATCGACTGTTCTGTTACCCTAATGGATTGTGTGTCACTCAGCATTGTATAATGACTGTACAGTTACCGTGATGGATTGTGTCTCACTCCATCTGTTATAACGACTGTTCTGTTACCCTGATGGATTGTGTCTCACTCAGTCTGGTATAACGACTGTTCGGTAACCCTGATGGATTGCTTCTCAGCCTGGTATAACGACTGTTCTGTAACCCTGATGGATTGTGTCTCAACCTGGTATAATGACAGTACGGTTGCCCTGATGGATAGTGTCTCAGTATAATGACTGTTTGGTTACCCTGATTCATTCTTTCCAACTCAGCCTCGGATAACGACTGTTCGGTAACCCTGATGGATTGTGTCTCAGCCTGGTATAATGACAGTTCGGTTACCCTGATGGATTGTGTCTCAACCTCGTATAACGACTGTTTGGTTACCTTGATTCATTCTTTCCAACTCAGCCTCGTATAATGACTGTTCGGTTACCCTGATGGATTGTGCCTCAGTCAGCCTGGTATAACGACTGTTCGGGTACGCTGATGTATTGTGTCTCAGCCTGGTATAACGACTGTTCAGTTACCCTGATGCATTCTGTCCAACTCAGCCTGGCATAAAGACTGTACAGTAACCCTGATGGATTGTGTCTCAGCATGGAATAACGACTGTTTGGTAAACCTGATGGATTGTGTCTCAGCCTGGTATAATGACTGTTCTGCTACCCTGATGGATTGTGTCTCAGCCTAGTATAATGACTGTTCAGTAACCCTGATGGATTGTGTCTCAGCCTGGTATAACGACTGTTCGGTAACCCTGATGGATTGTGTCTCAGCCTGGTATAATGAATGTTCGGTTACCCTGAGGGATTGTGTCTCACTCAGTCTGGTATAATGACTGTTCGGTTACCCTGATGGATTGTGTCTCATTCAGTCTGGTACAACGACTGTTCTGTTACCCTGATGGATTGTGTCTCACTCAGCATTGTATAACGAATGTACGGTTACTGTGATGGATTGTGTCTCATTCCATCTGGTATAACGACTGTTCTGTTACCCTGATGGATTGTGTCTCACTCCATCTGGTATAACGACTGTTCTGTTACCCTGATGGATGGTGTCTCACTCAGTCTGGTATAACGACTGTTCGGTAACCCTGATGGATTGTGTCTCAGTCAGCATTGTATAACGACTGTTCGGTTACCCTGATGGTTTGTGTCTCCGTCAGCATTGTATAACGACTGTTTGGTAACCCTGATGGATTGTGTCTCAGCCTGGTATAATGACAGTTCGGTTACCCTGATGGATTGTGTCTCAGCCTCGTATAACGACTGTTTGGTTACCTTGATTCATTCTTTCCAACTCAGCCTCGTATAATGACTGTTCGGTTACCCTGATGGATTGTGTCTCAGTCAGCCTGGTATAACGACTGTTCGGGTACGTTGATGTATTGTGTCTCAGCCTGGTATAACGACTGTTCAGTTACCCTGATGCATTCTGTCCAACTCAGCCTGGCATAAAGACTGTACAGTAACCCTGATGGATTGTGTCTCAGCATGGAATAATGACTGTTTGGTAACCCTGATGGATTGTGTCTCAGCCTGGTATAATGACTGTTCGGTTACCCTGATGGATTGTGTCTCAGCATGGTATAATGAATGTTCTGTTACCCTGATGGATTGTGTCTCACTCAGCCTGGTATAACGACTATTCTGTAACTCTGATGGATTGTGTCTCATTCAGTCTGGTACAACGACTGTTCTGTTACCCTGATGGATTGTGTCTCACTCAGCATTGTATAACGAATGTACGGTTACTGTGATGGATTGTGTCTCATTCCATCTGGTATAACGACTGTTCTGTTACCCTGATGGATTGTGTCTCACTCCATCTGGTATAACGACTGTTCTGTTACCCTGATGGATGGTGTCTCACTCAGTCTGGTATAACGACTGTTCGGTAACCCTGATGGATTGTGTCTCAGCCTGGTATAATGACAGTTCGGTTACCCTGATGGATTGTGTCTCAGCCTCGTATAATGACTGTTTGGTTACCTTGATTCATTCTTTCCAACTCAGCCTCGTATAATGACTGTTCGGTTACCCTGATGGATTGTGTCTCAGTCAGCATTGTATAACGACTGTTCGGTTACCCTGATGGATTGTCCATCAGCCTGGTATAACGACTGTTCGGGTACGCTGATGTATTGTGTCTCAGCCTGGTATAACGACTGTTCAGTTACCCTGATGCATTCTGTCCAACTCAGCCTGGCATAAAGACTGTTCAGTAACCCTGATGGATTGTGTCTCACTCCATCTGTTATAACGAATGTTCTGTTACCCTGATGGATTGTGTCTCACTCAGTCTGGTATAACGACTGTTCGGGTACGCTGATGCATTGTGTCTCACTCAGACTGGTATAACGACTGTTCAGTTACCCTGATGCATTCTGTCCAACTCAGCCTGGCATAAAGACTGTACAGTAACCCTGATGGATTGTGTCTCAGCATGGAATAACGACTGTTTGGTAACACTGATGGATTGTGTCTCAGCCTGGTATAATTACTGTTCTGTTACCCTGATGGATTGTGTCTCAGCCTAGTATAACGACTGTTCAGTAACCCTGATGGATTGTGTCTCAGCCTGGTATAACGACTGTTCGGTAACCCTGATGGATTGTGTCTCAGCCTGGTATAATGAATGTTCTGTTACCCTGATGGATTGTGTCTCACTCAGCCTGGTATAACGACTGTTCGGTTACCCTGATGGATTTTGTCTCAGCCTGGTATAATGACAGTTTGGTTACCCTGATGGATTGTGTCTCAGCCTCGTATAACGACTGTTTGGTTACCTTAATTCATTCTTTCCAACTCAGCCTCGTATAATGTCTGTTTGGTTACTCTGATGGATTGTGTCTCAGTCAGCATTGTATAACGACTGTTCGGTTACCCTGATGCATTCTGTCCAACTCAGCCTGGCAGAAAGACTGCTCAGTAACCCTGATGGATTGTGTCTCAGCATGGAATAACGACTGTTTTGGGAACCCTGATGGATTGTGTCTCAGCCTGGTATAATGACTGTTCTGTTACCGTGATGGATTGTGTCTCAGCCTAGTATAACGACTGGTCAGTAACCCTGATGGATTGTGTCTCAGCCTGGTATAACGACTGTTCTGTTACCCTGATGGATTGTGTCTCAGTCAGTGTGGTACAACGACTGTTCTTTTACCCTGATGGATTGTGTCTCACTGAGTCTGGTATAATGACTGTTCGGTTACCGTGATGTATTGTTTCTCAGCCTGGTATTACGACTGTTCGGTAACCCTGATGGATTGTGTCTCAGCCTGGTATAACGACTGTTCGGTAACCCTGATGGATTGTGTCTCACTCCATCTGGTATAACGACTGGTATTTTACTCTGATGGATTGTGTCTCATCCATCTGGTATAACGACTGTTCTGTTACCATGATGGATTGTGTCTCACTCAGTCTGGTACATCGACTGTTCTGTTACCCTAATGGATTGTGTCTCATTCAGTATTGTATAGCGACTGTACATTTACCGTGATGGATTTTGTCTCACTTTATCTGGTATAACGACTGTTCAGTTACCCTGATGCATTCTGTCCAACTCAGCCTGGCATAAAGACTGTTCAGTAACCCTGATGGATTGTGTCTCACTCCATCTGTTATAACGAATGTTCTGTTACCCTGATGGATTGTGTCTCACTCAGTCTGGTATAACGACTGTTCGGGTACGCTGATGCATTGTGTCTCACTCTGACTGGTATAACGACTGTTCGGGTACGCTGATGCATTGTGTCTCAGCCTGGTATAACGACTGTTCAGTTACCCTGATGCATTCTGTCCAACTCAGCCTGGCATAAAGACTGTACAGTAACCCTGATGGATTGTGTCTCAGCATGGAATAACGACTGTTTGGTGACACTGATGGATTGTGTCTCAGCCTGGTATAATGACTGTTCTGTTACCCTGATGGATTGTGTCTCAGCCTGGTATAATGACAGTTTGGTTACCCTGATGGATTGTGTCTCAGCCTCGTATAACGACTGTTTGGTTACCTTGATTCATTCTTTCCAACTCAGCCTCGTATAATGTCTGTTTGGTTACCCTGATGGATTGTGTCTCAGTCAGCATTGTATAACGACTGTTCGGGTACCCTGATGCATTCTGTCCAACTCAGCCTGGCAGAAAGACTGCTCAGTAACCCTGATGGATTGTGTCTCAGCATGGAATAACGACTGTTTGGGAACCCTGATGGATTGTGTCTCAGCCTGGTATAATGACTGTTCTGTTACCCTGATGGATTGTGTCTCAGCCTAGTATAACGACTGGTCAGTAACCCTGATGGATTGTGTCTCAGCCTGGTATAATGACTGTTCTGTTACCCTGATGGATTCTGTCTCACTCAGCCTGGTATAACGACTGTTCTGTTACCCTGATGGATTGTGTCTCAGTCAGTCTGGTACAACGACTGTTCTATTACCCTGATGGATTGTGTCTCACTGAGTCTGGTATAATGACTGTTCGGTTACCGTGATGTGTTGTTTCTCAGCCTGGTATTACGACTGTTCGGTAACCCTGATGGATTGTGTCTCAGCCTGGTATAACGACTGTTCGGTAACCCTGATGGATTGTGTCTCACTCCATCTGGTATAACGACTGGTATGTTACTCTGATGGATTGTGTCTCATCCATCTGGTATAACGACTGTTCTGTTACCCTGATGGATTGTGTCTCACTCAGTCTGGTACATCGACTGTTCTGTTACCCTAATGGATTGTGTCTCATTCAGTATTGTATAGCGACTGTACATTTACCGTGATGGATTTTGTCTCACTTTATCTGGTATAACGACTGTTCTGTTACCCTGATGGATTGTGTCTCACTCAGCATTGTATAACGACTGAACGGTTACCGTGATGGATTGTGTCTCACTCCATCTGTTATAACGACTGTTCTGTTACCCTGATGGATTGTGTCTCACTCAGTCTGGTATAACAACTGTTCGGTTACCCTGACGGATTGTGTCTCACTCAGTCTGGTATAATGACTGTTCTGTTACCTTGATGGATTGTGTCTCACTCAGTCTGCTATAATTACTATTCTCTTACCCTGATGAATTGTGACTCACTCAGTCTGGTATAATGACTGTTCGGTTACCCTCATGGATTGTGTCTCAGCCTCGTATAACGACTGTTTGGTTAACCTGATGCATTCTTTCCAACGCAGCCTCGTATAATGACTGTTCTGTTACCCTGATGGATTGTGTCTCCGTCAGCATTGTATAACGACTGTTCAGTTACCCTGATGGATTGTCTATCAGCCTGGTATAACGACTGTTCGGGTACGCTGATGTATTGTGTCTCAGCCTGGTATAACGACTGTTCAGTTACCCTGATGCATTCTGTCCAACTCAGCCTTGCATAAAGACTGTTCAGTAACCCTGATGGATTGTGTCTCAGTATGGAATAACGACTGTTTGGTAACCCTGATGGATTGTGTCTCAGCCTTGTATAACGACTGTTCGGTTACCCTGATGGATTGTGTCTCAGCCTGGTATAACGACTGTTCTGTTACCCTGATGGATTGTGTCTCACTCAGTCTGGTACATCGACTGTTCTGTTACCCTAATGGATTGTGTCTCACTCAGCATTGTATAATGACTGTACAGTTACCGTGATGGATTGTGTCTCACTTTATCTGGTATAACGACTGTTCTGTTACCCTGATGGATTGTACCTCACTCAGCATTGTATAACGACTGTACGGTTACCGTGATGGATTGTGTCTCACTCCATCTGTTATAACGACTGTTCTGTTACTCTGATGGATTGTGTCTCACTCAGTCTGTTATAACGACTGTTCGGTTACCCTCATGGATTGTGTCTCACGCAGCCTGTTATAACGACTGTTCGGTTACCCTGATGGATTGTGTCTCACTCAGTCTGGTATAATGACTGTTCGGTAACCCTGATGGATTGTGTCTCAGCCTGGTATAACGAATGTTCGGTAACCCTGATGGATTGTGTCTCACTCCATCTTGTATAACGACTGGTATGTTACTCTGATGGATTGTGTCTCATCCATCTGGTATAACGACTGTTCTGTTACCCTGATGGATTGTGTCTCACTCAGTCTGGTACATCGACTGTTCTGTTACCCTAATGGGTTGTGTCTCATTCAGTATTGTATAGCGACTGTACATTTACCGTGATGGATTTTGTCTCACTTTATCTGGTATAACGACTGTTCTGTTACCCTGATGGATTGTGTCTCACTCAGCATTGTATAACGACTGAACGGTTACCGTGATTGATTGTGTCTCACTCAGAGTGGTATAATGACTGTTCGGTTACCCTGACGGATTGTGTCTCACTCAGTCTGGTATAATGACTATTCTGTTACCTTGATGGATTGTGTCTCACTCAGTCTGCTATAATTACTATTCTCTTACCCTGATGAATTGTGACTCACTCAGTCTGGTATAATGACTGTTCGGTTACCCTCATGGATTGTGTCTCAGCCTCGTATAACGACTGTTTGGTTACCCTGATGCATTCTTTCCAACGCAGCCTCGTATAATGACTGTTCTGTTACCCTGATGGATTGTGTCTCCGTCAGCATTGTATAACGACTGTTCAGTAACCCTGATGGATTGTCTATCAGCCTGGTATAACGACTGTTCGGGTACGCTGATGTATTGTGTCTCAGCCTGGTATAACGACTGTTCAGTTACCCTGATGCATTCTGTCCAACTCAGCCTGGCATAAAGACTGTTCAGTAACCCTGATGGATTGTGTCTCAGTATGGAATAACGACTGTTTTGGTAACCCTGATGGATTGTGTCTCAGCCTTGTAGAACGACTGTTCGGTTACCCTGATGGATTGTGTCTCAGCCTGGTATAACGACTGTTCTGTTACCCTGATGGATTGTGTCTCACTCAGTCTGGTACATCGACTGTTCTGTTACCCTAATGGATTGTGTCTCACTCAGCATTGTATAATGACTGTACAGTTACCGTGATGGATTGTGTCTCACTTTATCTGGTATAACGACTGTTCTGTTACCCTGATGGATTGTGCCTCACTCAGCATTGTATAACGACTGTACGGTTACCATGATGGATTGTGTCTCACTCCATCTGTTATAACGACTGTTCTGTTACCCTGATGGATTGTGTCTCACTCAGTCTTTTATAACGACTGTTCGGTTACCCTCATGGATTGTGTCTCACTCAGCCTGTTATAACGACTGTTCGGTTACCCTGATGGATGGTGTCTCACTCAGTCTGGTATAACGACTGTTCGGTAACCCTGATGGATTGTGTCTCAGCCTGGTATAACGACTGTTCTGTAACCCTGATGGATTGTGTCTCAGCCTGGTATAATGACAGTACGGTTGCCCTGATGGATAGTGTCTCAGCCTCGTATAACGACTGTTTGGTTAACCTGATTCATTCTTTCCAACTCAGCCTCGGATAATGACTGTTCCGTTATCCTGATGGATTGTGTCTCACTCAGTCTGGTATAATGACTGTTCGGTTACCCTGATGGATTGTGTCTCACTCAGTCTGGTATAACGACTGTTCGGTAACCCTGATGGATTGTGTCTCAGCCTGGTATAATGACAGTTCGGTTACCCTGATGGATTGTGTCTCAGCCTCGTATAACGACTGTTCTGTAGCCCTGATGGATTGTGTCTCAGCCTGGTATAACGACTGTTCGGTAACCCTGATGTATTGTGTCTCAGCCTGGTATAGTGAAAGTTCTGTTACCCTGATGGATTGTGTCTCACTCAGCCTGGTATAACGACTGTTCGGTTACCCTGATGGATTGTGTCTCACTCAGTCTGGTATAACGACTGCTCGGTAACCCTGATGGATTGTGTCTCAGCCTGGTATAATGACAGTTCGGTTACCCTGATGGATTGTGTCTCAGCCTCGTATAACGACTGTTTGGTTACCTTGATTCATTCTTTCCAACTCAGCCTCGTATAATGTCTGTTTGGTTACTCTGATGGACTGTGTCTCAGTCAGCATTGTATAACGACTGTTCGGTTACCCTGATGCAGTCTGTCCAACTCAGCCTGGCATAAAGACTGCTCAGTAACCCTGATGGATTGTGTCTCAGCATGGAATAACGACTGTTTGGGAACCCTGATGGATTGTGTCTCAGCCTGGTATAATGACTGTTCCGTTACCCTGATGGATTGTGTCTCAGCCTAGTATAACGACTGGTCAGTAACCCTGATGGATTGTGACTCAGCCTGGTATAATGACTGTTCGGTAACCCTGATGGATTGTGTCTCACTCAGTCTGGTATAATGACTGTTCGGTAACCCTGATGGATTGTGTCTCAGCCTGGTATAACGACTGTTCGGTAACCCTGATGGATTGTGTCTCACTCCATCTGGTATAACGACTGGTATGTTACTCTGATGGATTGTGTCTCATCCATCTGGTATAACGACTGTTCTGTTACCCTGATGGATTGTGTCTCACTCAGTCTGGTACATCGACTGTTCTGTTACCCTAATGGATTGTGTCTCATTCAGTATTGTATAGCGACTGTACATTTACCGTGATGGATTTTGTCTCACTTTATCTGGTATAACGACTGTTCTGTTACCCTGATGGATTGTGTCTCACTCAGCAATGTAAAACTACTGAACGGTTACCGTGATGGATTGTGTCTCACTCCATCTGTTATAACGACTGTTCTGTTACCCTGATGGATTGTTTCTCACTCAGTCTGGTATAACAACTGTTCGGTTACCCTGATGGATTGTGTCTCACTCAGAGTGGTATAATGACTGTTCGGTTACCCTGACGGATTGTGTCTCACTCAGTCTGGTATAATGACTATTCTGTTACCCTGATGGATTGTGTCTCACTCAGTCTGGTATAATGACTGTTCTGTTACCTTGATGGATTGTGTCTCACTCAGTCTGCTATAATTACTATTCTCTTACCCTGATGAATTGTGACTCACTCAGTCTGGTATAATGACTGTTCTGTTACCCTGATGGATTGTGTCTCCGTCAGCATTGTATAACGACTGTTCAGTTACCCTGATGGATTGTCTATCAGCCTGGTATAACGACTGTTCGGGTACGCTGATGTATTGTGTCTCAGCCTGGTATAACGACTGTTCAGTTACCCTGATGCATTCTGTCCAACTCAGCCTGGCATAAAGACTGTTCAGTAACCCTGATGGATTGTGTCTCAGTATGGAATAACGACTGTTTGGTAACCCTGATGGATTGTGTCTCAGCCTTGTATAACGACTGTTCGGTTACCCTGATGGATTGTGTCTCAGCCTGGTATAACGACTGTTCTGTTACCCTGATGGATTGTGTCTCACTCAGTCTGGTACATCGACTGTTCTGTTACCCTAATGGATTGTGTCTCACTCCATCTGTTATAACGACTGTTCGGTTACCCTCATGGATTGTGTCTCACTCAGCCTGTTATAACGACTGTTCGGTTACCCTGATGGATTGTGTCTCACTCAGTCTGGTATAACGACTGTTCGGTAACCCTGATGGATTGTGTCTCAGCCTGGTATAACGACTGTTCTGTAACCCTGATGGATTGTGTCTCAGCCTGGTATAATGACAGTACGGTTGCCCTGATGGATAGTGTCTCAGCCTCGTATAACGACTGTTTGGTTAACCTGATTCATTCTTTCCAACTCAGCCTCGGATAATGACTGTTCCGTTATCCTGATGGATTGTGTCTCACTCAGTCTGGTATAATGACTGTTCGGTTACCCTGATGGATTGTGTCTCACTCAGTCTGGTATAACGACTGTTCGGTAACCCTGATGGATTGTGTCTCAGCCTGGTATAATGACAGTTCGGTTACCCTGATGGATTGTGTCTCAGCCTCGTATAACGACTGTTCTGTAACCCTGATGGATTGTGTCTCAGCCTGGTATAACGACTGTTCGGTAACCCTGATGTATTGTGTCTCAGCCTGGTATAATGAAAGTTCTGTTACCCTGATGGATTGTGTCTCACTCAGCCTGGTATAACGACTGTTCGGTTACCCTGATGGATTGTGTCTCACTCAGTCTGGTATAACAACTGTTCGGTAACCCTGATGGATTGTGTCTCAGCCTGGTATAATGACAGTTCGGTTACCCTGATGGATTGTGTCTCAGCCTCGTATAACGACTGTTTGGTTACCTTGATTCATTCTTTCCAACTCAGCCTCGTATAATGACTGTTTGGTTACCCTGATGGATTGTGTCTCAGTCAGCATAGTATAACGACTGTTTGGTTACCCTAATGGATTGTCTATCAGCCTGGTATAACGACTGGTCGGGTACGCTGATGTATTGTGTCTCAGCCTGGTATAACGACTGTTCAGTTACCCTGATGCATTCTGTCCAACTCAGCCTGGCATAAAGACTGTTCAGTAACCCTGATGGATTGTGTCTCAGCCTGCTATAATGACTGTTCGGTAACCCTGATGGATTGTGTCTCAGCCTGGTATAATGACTGTTCTGTTACCCTGATGGATTGTGTCTCACTCAGCCTGGTATAACGACTGTTCTGTTACCCTGTTGGATTGTGTCTCAGTCAGTCTGGTACAACGACTGTTCTTTTCCCCTGATGGATTGTGTCTCACTGAGTCTGGTATAATGACTGTTCGGTTACCTTGATGTATTGTTTCTCAGCCTGGTATTACGACTGTTTGGTTACCCTGATGGATTGTGTCTCACTCAGCCTGGTATAATGACTGTTCGGTTACCGTGATGAATTGTGTCTCACTCCACCAGGTATAACGACTGGTATGTTACTCTGATGGATTGTGTCTCATCCATCTGGTATAACGACTGTTCTGTTACCCTGAATGATTGTGCCTCACTCAGCATTGTATAACGACTGTATCGTTACCGTGATGGATTGTGTCTCACTCCATCTGTTATAACGACTGTTCTGTTACCCTGATGGATTGTGTCTCACTCAGTCTGTTATAACGACTGTTCGGTTTCCCTGATTCATTCTTTCCAACTTAGCCTCGGATAATGACTGTTCGGTTACCCTGATGGATTGTGTCTCACTCAGTCTGGTATAACGACTGTTCGGTAACCCTGATGGATTGTGTCTCAGCCTGGTATAATGACTGTTCGGTTACCCTGATGGATTGTGTCTCAGCCTCGTATAATGACTGTTTGGTTACCTTAATTCATTCTTTCGAACTCAGCCTCGTATAATGACTGTTCGGTTACCCTGATGGATTGTGTCTCAGTCAGCCTGGTATAACGACTGTTCGGGTACGCTGATGTATTGTGTCTCAGCCCGGTATAACGACTGTTCAGTTACCCTGATGCATTCTGTCCAACTCAGCCTGGCATAAAGACTGTACAGTAACCCTGATGGATTGTGTCTCAGCATGGAATAACGACTGTTTGGTAACCGTGATGGATTGTGTTTCAGCCTGGTATAATGACTGTTCTGTTACACTGATGGATTGTGTCTCAGCCTAGTATAACGAGTGTTCAGTAACCCTGATGGATTGTGTCTCAGCCTGGTATAATGAATGTTCTGTTACCCTGATGGATTGTGTCTCACTCAGCCTGGTATAACGACTATTCTGTTACCCTGATGGATTGTTTCTCACTCAGTCTGGTACAACGACTGTTTTGTTACCCTGATGGATTGTGTCTCATTCAGTCTGGTACAACGACTGTTCTGTTACCCTGATGGATTGTGTCTCACTCAGCATTGTATAACGAATGTACGGTTACCGTGATGGATTGTGTCTCATTCCATCTGGTATAACGACTGTTCTGTTACCCTGATGGATTGTGTCTCACTCCATCTGGTATAACGACTGTTCTGTTACCCTGATGGATGGTGTCTCACTCAGTCTGGGATAACGACTGTTCGGTAACACTGATGGATTGTGTCTCAGCCTGGTATAATGACAGTTCGGTTACCCTGATGGATTGTGTCTCACTCAGCCTGGTATAACGACTGTTCGGTTACCCTCATGGATTGTGTCTCACTCAGCCTGTTATAACGACTGTTCGGTTACCCTGATGGATTGTGTCTCACTCAGTCTGGTATAACGACTGTTCGGTAACCCTGATGGATTGTGTCTCAGCCTGGTATAACGACTGTTCTGTAACCCTGATGGATTGTGTCTCAGCCTGGTATAATGACAGTACGGTTGCCCTGATTGATAGTGTCTCAGCCTCATATAACGACTGTTTGGTTACCCTGATTCATTCTTTCCAACTCAGCCTCGGATAACGACTGTTCGGTTACCCTGATGGATTCCGTCTCACTCAGCATTGTATAACGACTGTTCGGTAACCCTGATGGATTGTGTCTCACTCAGTCTGGTATAACGACTGTTCGGTTACCGTGATGGATTGTGTCTCACTCAGACTGGTATAATGACTGTTCTGTTACCCTGATGGGTTGTGTCTCACTCAGTCTGGTATAATGACTGTTCTGTTACCCTGATGGATTGTGTCTGACTCAGCATTGTATAACGACTGTTCTGTTACCCTGATGGATTGTGTCTCACTCAGCATTGTATAACGACTGTACGGTTACCGTGATGGATTGTGTCTCACTCAGAATTGTATAACGAATGTTCGGTAACCCTGATGGATTGTGTCTCACTCAGCATTGTATAACGACTGTTTGGTTACCGTGATGGATTGTGTCTCACTCAGTCTGGTATAAAGACGGTTCGGTTACCCTGATGTAATGTGTCTCACTCAGCATTGTATAACGACTGTTTGGTTACCGTGATGAATTGTGTCTCACTCAGACTAGTATAAAGACTGTTCGGTTACCCTGATGAATTGTGTCTGACTCAGCATTCTATAATGACTGTTCGGTAACCCTGATGGATTGTGTCTCACTCAGCATTCTATAATGACTGTTCGGTAACCCTGATGGATTGTGTCTCACTCAGCATTTTATAATGACTGTTCGGTAACACTGATGGATTGTGTCTCACTCAGCATTCTATAATGACTGTTCTGTTACCCTGATGGATTGTGTCTCACTCAGTCTGGTAGAAAGACTGTTCGGATACCCTGATGGATTGTGTCTCACTCAGCCTGGTATATCGACTGTTCGGTTACCCTGATGGATTCTGTCTGACTCAGCATTGTATAACGACTGTTCGGTTACCCTGATGGTTTCTGTCTCACTCAGCATGGTATAACGACTGTTCGGTAACCCTGATGGATTGTGTCTCACTCAGTCTGGTATAACGACTGTTCGGTTACCGTGATGGATTGTGTCTCACTCAGACTGGTATAATGACTGTTCTGTTACCCTGATGGATTGTGTCTCACTCAGTCTGGTATACTGACTGTTCTGTTACCCTGATGGATTGTTTCTCACTCAGACTGGAATAAGGACTGTTCCGTTACCCTGATGGATTCTGTCTGACTCAGCATTGTATAACGACTGTTCTGTTACCCTGATGGATTGAGTCTCACTCAGCATTGTATAACGACTGTACGGTTACCGTGATGGATTGTGTCTCACTCAGAATTGTATTACGAATGTTCGGTAACCCTGATGGATTGTGTCTCACTCAGCATTGTATAACGACTGTTTGGTTACCGTGATGGATTGTGTCTCACTCAGTCTGGTATAAAGACGGTTCGGTTACCCTGATGGATTGTGTCTCACTCAGCATTGTATAACGTCTGTTTGGTTACCGTGATGGATTGTGTCTCACTCAGTCTAGTATAAAGACTGTTCGGTTACCCTGATGAATTGTGTCTCACTCAGCATTCTATAATGACTGTTCGGTAACCCTGATGGATTGTGTCTCACTCAGCATTCTATAACGACTGTTTGGTTACCGTGATTGATTGTGTCTCACTCAGCCTGGTATAACGAATGTTCGGTAACCCTGATGGATTGTGTCTCAGCCTGGTATAACGTCTGTTCTGTTACCCTGATGGATTGTGTCTCAGTCTGGTATAACGACTGTTCTGTTACCCTGATGGATCGTGCCTCACTCAGACTGGTATAATGACTGTTCTGTTACCCTAATGGATTGTGTCTCACTCAGCATTGTATAACGACAGTTTGGTTACCCTGATGGATTGTGTCTCACTCAGTCTGGTATAAAGACTGTTCGGTTAGCCTGATGGATTGTGTCTCAACCAGCATTCTATAATGACTGTTCGGTAACCCTGATGGATTGTGTGTCACTCAGCATTGTATAACGACTGTTCCGTTACCCTGATGGATTCTGTCTGACTCAGCATTGGATAACGACGGTTCTGTTACCCTGATGGATTGAGTCTCACTCAGCATTGTATAACGACTGTACGGTTACCGTGATGGATTGTGTCTCACTCAGAATTGTATAACGAATGTTCGGTAACCCTGATGGATTGTGTCACACTCAGCATTGTATAACGACTGTTTGGTTACCGTGATGGATTGTGTCTCACTCAGTCTAGTATAAAGACTGTTCGGTTACCCTGATGAATTGTGTCTGACTCAGCATTCTATAATGACTGTTCGGTAACCCTGATGGATTCTGTCTCACTCAGCATTCTATAACGACTGTTTGGTTACCGTGATTGATTGTGTCTCACTCAGCCTGGTATAACGAATGTTCGGTAACCCTGATGGATTGTGTCTCAGCCTGGTATAACGTCTGTTCTGTTACCCTGATGGATTGTGTCTCAGTCTGGTATAACGACTGTTCTGTTACCCTGATGGATCGTGCCTCACTCAGACTGGTATAATGACTGTTCTGTTACCCTAATGGATTGTGTCTCACTCAGTCTGGTATAATGACTGTTCTGTTACCCTGATGGATTGAGTCACACTCTGTCTGGTATAATGACTGTTCTGTTACCCTGATGGATTGTGTCTCACTCAGTCTGGTATAATGACTGTTCTGTTACCCTGATGGATTGTGTCTCACTTAGTCTGGTATAACGACTGTTCTGTTACCCTGATGGATTGTGTCTCACTCAGCATTGTATAATGACTGTTCGGTTACCGTGATGGATTGTGTCTCACTCAGACTGGAATAACGACTGTTCGTTACCCTGATGGATTGTGTCTCACTCAGACTGGAATAACGACTGTTCGGTTACCCTGATGGATTCTGTCTCACTCAGTCTGGTAGAACGACTGTTCCGTTACCCTGATGGATTCTGTCTGACTCAGCATTGTATAACGACTGCTCGGTTACCCTGATGGATTCTGTCTCACTCAGCATTGTATAACGACTGTTCGGTAACCCTGATGGATTGTGTCTCACTCAGCCTCGTATAACGACTGTTCAGTTTCCCTGATGGATTGTGTCTCACTCAGTCTGGTATAAAAACTGTTCGGTTACCCTCATGGATTGCGTCTCACTCAGCCTGATATAATGACTGTTCGGTTACCCTCATGGATTGTGTCTCACTCAGTCTGGTATAACGACTATTCGGTTACCCTGATGGATTGTGTCTCACTCAGACTGGTATAATGACTGTTCCGTTACCCTGATGGATTGTGTCTCACTCAGACTGGTATAATGACTGTTCCGTTACCCTGATGGATTGTGTCTCACTCAGACTGGCATTATGAATGTTCTGTTACCCTGATGGATTGTGTCTCACTCTGACTGGTATAATGACTGTTCTGTTACCCTGATGTATTGTGTCTCACTCAGGCTGGTATAATGACTGTACTGTTACCCTGATGGATTGTGTCTCACTCAGTCTGGTATAACGACGGTTCGGTTACCGTGATGGATTGTGTCTCACTCAGAATTGTATAACGACTGTTCGGTAACCCTGATGGATTGTGTCTCACTCAGCATTGTATAACGACAGTTTGGTTACCCTGATGGATTGTGTCTCACTCAGTCTAGTATAAAGACTGTTCGGTTACCCTGATGGATTGTGTCTCACTCAGCATTCTATAATGACTGTTCGGTTAACCCTGATGGATTGTGTCTCACTCAGCATTGTATAACGACTGTTCCGTTACCCTGATGGATTCCGTCTGACTCAGCATTGTATAACGACTGTTCTGTTACCCTGATGGATTGAGTCTCACTCAGCATTGTATAACGACTGTACGGTTACCGTGATGGATTGTGTCTCACTCAGAATTGTATAACGAATGTTCGGTAACCCTGATGGATTGTGTCTCACTCAGACTGGAATAACGACTGTTCGTTACCCTGATGGATTGTGTCTCACTCAGACTGGAATAACGACTGTTCGGTTACCCTGATGGATTCTGTCTCACTCAGTCTGGTAGAACGACTGTTCCGTTACCCTGATGGATTCTGTCTGACTCAGCATTGTATAACGACTGGTCGGTTACCCTGATGGATTCTGTCTCACTCAGCATTGTATAACGACTGTTCGGTAACCCTGATGGATTGTGTCTCACTCAGTCTGGTATTACAACTGTTCGGTTACCCTCATGGATTGCGTCTCACTCAGCCTGATATAACGACTGTTCTGTTACGCTCATGGATTGTGTCTCACTCAGTCTGGTATAAAGACTGTTCGGTTACCCTGATGGATTGTGTCTCACTCAGACTGGTATAATGACTGTTCCGTTACCCTGATGGATTGTGTCTCACTCAGACTGGCATTATGAATGTTCTGTTACCCTGATGGATTGTGTCTCACTCAGTCTGGTATAACGACTGTTCTGTTACCCTGATGGATTGTGTCTCACTCAGCATTGAATAATGACTGTTCGGTTACCGTGATGGATTGTGTCTCACTGAGACTGGAATAACGACTGCTCGTTACCCTGATGGATTCTGTCTCACTCAGACTGGAATAACGACTGTTCGGTTACCCTGATGGATTCTGTCTCACTCAGTCTGGTAGAACGACTGTTCCATTACGCTGATGGATTCTGTCTGACTCAGCATTGCATAACGACTGTTCGGTTACCCTGATGGATACTGTCTCATTCAGTCTGGTAGAACGACTGTTCCGTTACCCTGATGTATTCTGTCTGCCTCAGCATTGTATAACGACTGTTCGGTTACCTTGATGGATTCTGTCTGACTCAGCATTGTATAACGACTGTTCGGTAACCCTGATGGATTGTGTCTCACTCAGTCTGGTATAACGACTGTTCGGTTACCTTGATGGATTGTGTCTCACTCAGACTGGTATAATGACTGTTCTGTTACCCTGATGGGTTGTGTCTCACTCAGTCTGGTATAATGACTGTTCTGTTACCCTGATGGATTGTTTCTCACTCAGACTGGAATAAGGACTGTTCCGTTACCCTGATGGATTCTGTCTGACTCAGCATTGTATAACGACTGTTCTGTTACCCTGATTGATTGTGTCTCACTCAGCATTGTATAACGACTGTACGGTTACCGTGATGGATTGTGTCTCACTCAGAATTGTATAATGAATGTTCGGTAACCCTGATGGATTATGTCTCACTCAGCATTGTATAACGACTGTTTGGTTACCGTGATGGATTGTGTCTCACTCAGTCTGGTATAAAGACGGTTCGGTTACCCTGATGGATTGTGTCTCACTCAGCATTGTATAACGACTGTTTGGTTACCGTGATGGATTGTGTCTCACTCAGTCTAGTATAAAGACTGTTCGGTTACCCTGATGAATTGTGTCTGACTCAGCATTCTATAATGACTGTTCGGTAACCCTGATGGATTGTGTCTCACTCAGCATTCTATAATGACTGTTCGGTAACCCTGATGGATTGTGTCTCACTCAGCATTCTATAATGACTGTTCGGTAACCCTGATGGATTCTGTCTGACTCAGCATTGTATAACGACTGTTCTGTTACCCTGATGGATTGTGTCTCACTCAGCATTGTATAACGACTGTACGGTTACCGTGATGGATTGTGTCTCACTCAGAATTGTATAACGAATGTTCGGTAACCCTGATGGATTGTGTCTCACTCAGCATTGTATAACGACTGTTTGGTTACCGTGATGGATTGTGTCTCACTCAGACTAGTATAAAGACTGTTCTGTTACCCTGATGAATTGTGTCTCACTCAGCATTCTATAATGACTGTTCGGTAACCCTGATGGATTGTGTCTCACTCAGCATTCTATAATGACTGTTCGGTAACCCTGATGGATTGTGTCTCACTCAGCATTCTATAATGACTGTTCGGTAACCCTGATGGATTGTGTCTCACTCAGCATTCTATAATGACTGTTCGGTAACCCTGATGGATTGTGTCTCACTCAGCATTGTATAACGACTGTACGGTTACCCTGATGGATTGTGTCTCACTCAGACTGGTATAATGACTGTTCTGTTACCCTGATGGATTGTGTCTCACTCAGTCTGGTATAATGACTGTTCTGTTACCCTGATGGATTGTTTCTCACTCAGACTGGAATAAGGACTGTTCCGTTACCCTGATGGATTCTGTCTGACTCAGCATTGTATAACGACTGTTCTGTTACCCTGATGGATTGAGTCTCACTCAGCATTGTATAACGACTGTACGGTTACCGTGATGGATTGTGTCTCACTCAGAATTGTATAACGAATGTTCGGTAACCCTGATGGATTGTGTCTCACTCAGCATTGTATAACGACTGTTTGGTTACCGTGATGGATTGTGTCTCACTCAGTCTGGTATAAAGACTGTTCGGTTACCCTGATGAATTGTGTCTGACTCAGCATTCTATAATGACTGTTCGGTAACCCTGATGGATTGTGTCTCACTCAGCATTCTATAACAACTGTTTGGTTACCGTGATTGATTGTGTCTCACTCAGCCTGGTATAACGAACGTTCGGTAACCCTGATGGATTGTGTCTCAGCCTGGTATAACGTCTGTTCTGTTACCCTGATGGATTGTGTCTCAGTCTGGTATAACGACTGTTCTGTTACCCTGATGGATCGTGCCTCACTCAGACTGGTATAATGACTGTTCTGTTACCCTAATGGATTGTGTCTCACTCAGTCTGGTATAATGACTGTTCTGTTACCCTGATGGATTGAGTCACACTCTGTCTGGTATAATGACTGTTCTGTTACCCTGATGGATTGTGTCTCACTCAGTCTGGTATAATGACTGTTCTGTTACCCTGATGGATTGTGTCTCACTCAGTCTGGTATAACGACTGTTCTGTTACCCTGATGGATTGTGTCTCACTCAGCATTGTATAATGACTGTTCGGTTACCGTGATGGATTGTGTCTCACTCAGTCTGGAATAACGACTGTTCGTTACCCTGATGGATTGTGTCTCACTCAGACTGGAATAACGACTGTTCGGTTACCCTGATGGATTCTGTCTCACTCAGTCTGGTAGAACGACTGTTCCGTTACCCTGATGGATTCTGTCTGACTCAGCATTGTATAACGACTGCTCGGTTACCCTGATGGATTCTGTCTCACTCAGCATTGTATAACGACTATTCGGTAACCCTGATGGATTGTGTCTCACTCAGCCTCGTATAACGACTGTTCAGTTTCCCTGATGGATTGTGTCTCACTCAGTCTGGTATAACAACTGTTCGGTTACCCTCATGGATTGCGTCTCACTCAGCCTGATATAATGACTGTTCGGTTACCCTCATGGATTGTGTCTCACTCAGTCTGGTATAACGACTATTCGGTTACCCTGATGGATTGTGTCTCACTCAGACTGGTATAATGACTGTTCCGTTACCCTGATGGATTGTGTCTCACTCAGACTGGCATTATGAATGTTCTGTTACCCTGATGGATTGTGTCTCACTCTGACTGGTATAATGACTGTTCTGTTACCCTGATGTATTGTGTCTCACTCAGGCTGGTATAATGACTGTACTGTTACCCTGATGGATTGTGTCTCACTCAGTCTGGTATAACGACGGTTCGGTTACCGTGATGGATTGTGTCTCACTCAGAATTGTATAACGACTGTTCGGTAACCCTGATGGATTGTGTCTCACTCAGCATTGTATAACGACAGTTTGGTTACCCTGATGGATTGTGTCTCACTCAGTCTGGTATAAAGACTGTTCGGTTACCCTGATGGATTGTGTCTCACTCAGCATTGTATAACGACTGTTCCGTTACCCTGATGGATTCTGTCTGACTCAGCATTGTATAACGACTGTTCTGTTACCCTGATGGATTGAGTCTCACTCAGCATTGTATAACGACTGTACGGTTACCGTGATGGATTGTGTCTCACTCAGAATTGTATAACGAATATTCGGTAACCCTGATGGATTGTGTCTCACTCAGACTGGAATAACGACTGTTCGTTACCCTGATGGATTGTGTCTCACTCAGACTGGAATAACGACTGTTCGGTTACCCTGATGGATTCTGTCTCACTCAGTCTGGTAGAACGACTGTTCCGTTACCCTGATGGATTCTGTCTGACTCAGCATTGTATAATGACTGGTCGGTTACCCTGATGGATTCTGTCTCACTCAGCATTGTATAACGACTGTTCGGTAACCCTGATGGATTGTGTCTCACTCAGTCTGGTATTACAACTGTTCGGTTACCCTCATGGATTGCGTCTCAATCAGCCTGATATAACGACTGTTCGGTTACGCTCATGGATTGTGTCTCACTCAGTCTGGTATAAAGACTGTTCGGTTACCCTGATGGATTGTGTCTCACTCAGACTGGTATAATGACTGTTCCGTTACCCTGATGGATTGTGTCTCACTCAGACTGGCATTATGAATGTTCTGTTACCCTGATGGATTGTGTCTCACTCAGTCTGGTATAACGACTGTTCTGTTACCCTGATGGATTGTGTCTCACTCAGCATTGAATAATGACTGTTCGGTTACCGTGATGGATTGTGTCTCACTCAGACTGGAATAACGACTGCTCGTTACCCTGATGGATTCTGTCTCACTCAGTCTGGAATAACGACTGTTCGGTTACCCTGATGGATTCTGTCTCACTCAGTCTGGTAGAACGACTGTTCCATTACCCTGATGGATTCTGTCTGACTCAGCATTGTATAACGACTGTTCGGTTACCCTGTTGGATACTGTCTCATTCAGTCTGGTAGAACGACTGTTCCGTTACCCTGATGTATTCTGTCTGCCTCAGCATTGTATAACGACTGTTCGGTTACCTTGATGGATTCTGTCTGACTCAGCATTGTATAACGACTGTTCGGTAACCCTGATGGATTGTGTCTCACTCAGTCTGGTATAACGACTGTTCGGTTACCGTGATGGATTGTGTCTCACTCAGACTGGTATAATGACTGTTCTGTTACCCTGATGGGTTGTGTCTCACTCAGTCTGGTATAATGACTGTTCTGTTACCCTGATGGATTGTTTCTCACTCAGACTGGAATAAGGACTGTTCCGTTACCCTGATGGATTCTGTCTGACTCAGCATTGTATAACGACTGTTCTGTTACCCTGATTGATTGTGTCTCACTCAGCATTGTATAACGACTGTACGGTTACCGTGATGGATTGTGTCTCACTCAGAATTGTATAATGAATGTTCGGTAACCCTGATGGATTATGTCTCACTCAGCATTGTATAACGACTGTTTGGTTACCGTGATGGATTGTGTCTCACTCAGTCTGGTATAAAGACGGTTCGGTTACCCTGATGGATTGTGTCTCACTCAGCATTGTATAACGACTGTTTGGTTACCGTGATGGATTGTGTCTCACTCAGTCTAGTATAAAGACTGTTCGGTTACCCTGATGAATTGTGTCTGACTCAGCATTCTATAATGACTGTTCGGTAACCCTGATGGATTGTGTCTCACTCAGCATTCTATAATGACTGTTCGGTAACCCTGATGGATTGTGTCTCACTCAGCATTCTATAATGACTGTTCGGTAACCCTGATGGATTCTGTCTGACTCAGCATTGTATAACGACTGTTCTGTTACCCTGATGGATTGTGTCTCACTCAGCATTGTATAACGACTGTACGGTTACCGTGATGGATTGTGTCTCACTCAGAATTGTATAACGAATGTTCGGTAACCCTGATGGATTGTGTCTCACTCAGCATTGTATAACGACTGTTTGGTTACCGTGATGGATTGTGTCTCACTCAGTCTGGTATAACGACTGTTCGGTTACCGTGATGGATTGTGTCTCACTCAGACTGGTATAATGACTGTTCTGTTACCCTGATGGGTTGTGTCTCACTCAGTCTGGTATAATGACTGTTCTGTTACCCTGATGGATTGTTTCTCACTCAGACTGGAATAAGGTCTGTTCCGTTACCCTGATGGATTCTGTCTGACTCAGCATTGTATAACGACTGTTTGGTTACCGTGATGGATTGTGTCTCACTCAGACTAGTATAAAGACTGTTCTGTTACCCTGATGAATTGTGTCTCACTCAGCATTCTATAATGACTGTTCGGTAACCCTGATGGATTGTGTCTCACTCAGCATTCTATAATGACTGTTCGGTAACCCTGATGGATTGTGTCTCACTCAGCATTCTATAATGACTGTTCGGTAACCCTGATGGATTGTGTCTCACTCAGCATTCTATAATGACTGTTCGGTAACCCTGATGGATTGTGTCTCACTCAGCATTGTATAACGACTGTACGGTTACCCTGATGGATTGTGTCTCACTCAGACTGGTATAATGACTGTTCTGTTACCCTGATGGATTGTGTCTCACTCAGTCTGGTATAATGACTGTTCTGTTACCCTGATGGATTGTTTCTCACTCAGACTGGAATAAGGACTGTTCCGTTACCCTGATGGATTCTGTCTGACTCAGCATTGTATAACGACTGTTCTGTTACCCTGATGGATTGAGTCTCACTCAGCATTGTATAACGACTGTACGGTTACCGTGATGGATTGTGTCTCACTCAGAATTGTATAACGAATGTTCGGTAACCCTGATGGATTGTGTCTCACTCAGCATTGTATAACGACTGTTTGGTTACCGTGATGGATTGTGTCTCACTCAGTCTGGTATAAAGACTGTTCGGTTACCCTGATGAATTGTGTCTCACTCAGCATTCTATAATGACTGTTCGGTAACCCTGATGGATTGTGTCTCACTCCATCCGGTATAACGACTGTTCTGTTACCCTGATGGATGGTGTCTCACTCAGCATTGTATATAGACGGTTCGGTTACCCTGATGAATTGTGTCTCACTCAGCATTCTATAATGACTGTTCGGTAACCCTGATGGATTGTGTCTCACTCAGCATTCTATAATTACTGTTCGGTAACCCTGATGGATTGTGTCTCACTCAGCATTCTATAATGACTGTTCTGTTACCCTGATGGATTGTGTCTCACTCAGTCTGGTATAAAGACTGTTCGGATACCCTGATGGATTGTGCCTCACTCAGCCTGGTATAACGACTGTTCGGTTACCCTAATGGATTCTGTCTCACTCAGCATTGTATAACGACTGTTTGGTTACCGTGATTGATTGTGTCTCACTCAGCCTGGTATAACGAATGTTCCGTAACCCTGATGGATTGTGTCTCAGCCTGGTATAACGACTGCTCTGTTACCCTGATGGATTGTGTCTCACTCAGTCTGGTATAATGACTGTTCTGTTACCCTAATGGATTGAGTCTCACTCAGTCTGGTATAACGACTGTTCGGTTACCCTGATGGATTCTGTCTCACTCAGCATTGTATAACGACTGTTTGGTTACAGTGATTGATTGTGTCTCACTCAGCCTGGTATAACGAATGTTCCGTAACCCTGATGGATTGTGTCTCAGCCTGGTATAATGACTGTTCTGTTACCCTGATGGATTGTGTCTCACTCAGCATTGTATAATGACTGTTCGGTTACCGTGATGGATTGTGTCTCACTCAGACTGGAATAACGACTGTTCGTTACCCTGATGGATTGTGTCTCACTCAGACTGGAATAACGACTGTTCGGTTAGACTGATCGATACTGTCTCATTCAGTCTGGTAGAACGACTGTTCCGTTACCCTGATGTATTCTGTCTGCCTCAGCATTGTATAACGACTGTTCGGTTACCCTGATGGATTCTGTCTGACTCAGCATTGTATAACGACTGTTCGGTAACCCTGATGGATGGTGTCTCACTCAGTCTGGTATAACGACTGTTCGGTTACCGTGATGGATTGTGTCTCACTCAGACTGGTATAATGACTGTTCTGTTACCCTGATGGGTTGTGTCTCACTCAGTCTGGTATAATGACTGTTCTGTTACCCTGATGTATTGTTTCTCACTCAGACTGGAATAAGGACTGTTCCGTTACCCTGATGGATTCTGTCTGACTCAGCATTGTATAACGACTGTTCTGTAACCCTGATTGATTGTGTCTCACTCAGCATTGTATAACGACTGTACGGTTACCGTGATGGATTGTGTCTCACTCAGAATTGTATAACGAATGTTCGGTAACCCTGATGGATTATGTCTCACTCAGCATTGTATAACGACTGTTTGGTTACCGTGATGGATTTTGTCTCACTCAGTCTAGTATAAAGACTGTTCGGTTACCCTGATGAATTGTGTCTGAATCAGCATTCTATAATGACTGTTCGGTAACCCTGATGGATTGTGTCTCACTCAGCATTCTATAATGACTGTTCGGTAACCCTGATGGATTGTGTCTCACTCAGCATTCTATAATGACTGTTCGGTAACCCTGATGGATTCTGTCTGACTCAGCATTGTATAATGACTGTTCTGTTACCCTGATGGATTGTGTCTCACTCAGCATTGTATAACGACTGTTTGGTTACCGTGATGGATTGTGTCTCACTCAGTCTGGTATAAAGACGGTTCGGTTACCCTGATGTAATGTGTCTCACTCAGCATTGTATAATGACAGTTTGGTTACCGTGATGGATTGTGTCTCACTCAGACTAGTATAAAGACTGTTCGTTTACCCTGATGAATTGTGTCTCACTCAGCATTCTATAATGACTGTTCGGTAACCCTGATGGATTGTGTCTCACTGAGCATTCTATAATGACTGTTCGGTAACCCTGATGGATTGTGTCTCACTCAGCATTCTATAATGACTGTTCGGTAACCCTGATGGATTGTGTCTCACTCAGCATTCTATAATGACTGTTCTGTTACCCTGATGGATTGTGTCTCACTCAGTCTGGTATAAAGACTGTTCGGATACCCTGATGGATTGTGCCTCACTCAGCCTGGTATTTCGACTGTTCGGTTACCCTGATGGATTCTGTCTGACTCAGCATTGTATAACGACTGTTCTGTTACCCTGATGGATTCTGTCTCACTCAGCATTGTATAATGACTGTTCGGTAACCCTGTTAGATTGTGTCTCACTCAGTCTGGTATAACGACTGTTCGGTTACCGTGATGGATTGTGTCTCACTCAGACTGGTATAATGACTGTTCTGTTACCCTGATGGATTGTGTCTCACTCAGTCTGGTATAATGACTGTTCTGTTACCCTGATGGATTGTTTCTCACTCAGACTGGAATAAGGACTGTTCCGTTACCCTGATGGATTCTGTCTGACTCAGCATTGTATAACGACTGTACGGTTACCGTGATGGCTTGTGTCTCAGTCAGAATTGTATAACGAATGTTCGGTAACCCTGATGGATTGTGTCTCACACAGCATTGTATAACGACTGTTTGGTTACCGTGATGGATTGTGTCTCACTCAGTCTGGTATAAAGACGGTTCGGTTACCCTGATGGATTGTGTCTCACTCAGACTGGAATAACGACTGTTCGTTACCCTGATGGATTGTGTCTCACTCAGACTGGAATAACGACTGTTCGGTTAGACTGATGGATACTGTCTCATTCAGTCTGGTAGAACGACTGTTCCGTTACCCTGATGTATTCTGTCTGCCTCAGCATTGTATAACGACTGTTCGGTTACCCTGATGGATTCTGTCTGACTCAGCATTGTATAACGACTGTTCGGTAACCCTGATGGATTGTGTCTCACTCAGTCTGGTATAACGACTGTTCGGTTACCGTGATGGATTGTGTCTCACTCAGACTGGTATAATGACTGTTCTGTTACCCTGATGGGTTGTGTCTCACTCAGTCTGGTATAATGACTGTTCTGTTACCCTGATGGATTGTTTCTCACTCAGACTGGAATAAGGACTGTTCCGTTACCCTGATGGATTCTGTCTGACTCAGCATTGTATAACGACTGTTCTGTTACCCTGATTGATTGTGTCTCACTCAGCATTGTATAACGACTGTACGGTTACCGTGATGGATTGTGTCTCACTCAGTCTAGTATAAAGACTGTTCGGTTACCCTGATGAATTGTGTCTGACTCAGCATTCTATAATGACTGTTCGGTAACCCTGATGGATTGTGTCTCACTCAGCATTCTATAATGACTGTTCGGTAACCCTGATGGATTGTGTCTCACTCAGCATTCTATAATGACTGTTCGGTAACCCTGATGGATTCTGTCTGACTCAGCATTGTATAACGACTGTTCTGTTACCCTGATGGATTGTGTCTCACTCAGCATTGTATAACGACTGTTTGGTTACCGTGATGGATTGTGTCTCACTCAGTCTGGTATAAAGACGGTTCGGTTACCCTGATGTAATGTGTCTCACTCAGCATTGTATAACGACTGTTTGGTTACCGTGATGGATTGTGTCTCACTCAGACTAGTATAAAGACTGTTCGGTTACCCTGATGAATTGTGTCTCACTCAGCATTCTATAATGACTGTTCGGTAACCCTGATGGATTGTGTCTCACTCAGCATTCTATAATGACTGTTCGGTAACCCTGATGGATTGTGTCTCACTCAGCATTTTATAATGACTGTTCTGTTACCCTGATGGATTGTGTCTCACTCAGTCTGGTATAAAGACTGTTCGGATACCCTGATGGATTGTGCCTCACTCAGCCTGGTATATCGACTGTTCGGTTACCCTGATGGATTCTGTCTGACTCAGCATTGTATAACGACTGTTCTGTTACCCTGATGGATTCTGTCTCACTCAGCATTGTATAATGACTGTTCGGTAACCCTGTTGGATTGTGTCTCACTCAGTCTGGTATAACGACTGTTCGGTTACCGTGATGGATTGTGTCTCACTCAGACTGGTATAATGACTGTTCTGTTACCCTGATGGATTGTGTCTCACTCAGTCTGGTATAATGACTGTTCTGTTACCCTGATGGATTGTTTCTCACTCAGACTGGAATAAGGACTGTTCCGTTACCCTGATGGATTCTGCCTGACTCAGCATTGTATAACGACTGTACGGTTACCGTGATGGCTTGTGTCTCAGTCAGAATTGTATAACGAATGTTCGGTAACCCTGATGGATTGTGTCTCATTCAGCATTGTATAACGACTGTTTGGTTACCGTGATGGATTGTGTCTCACTCAGTCTGGTATAAAGACGGTTCGGTTACCCTGATGGATTGTGTCTCACTCAGCATTGTATAACGTCTGTTTGGTTACCGTGATGGATTGTGTCTCACTCAGTCTAGTATAAAGACTGTTCGGTTACCCTGATGAATTGTGTCTCACTCAGCATTCTATAATGACTGTTCGGTAACCCTGATGGATTGTGTCTCACTCAGCATTCTATAACGACTGTTTGGTTACCGTGATTGATTGTGTCTCACTCAGCCTGGTATAACGAATGTTCGGTAACCCTGATGGATTGTGTCTCAGCCTGGTATAACGTCTGTTCTGTTACCCTGATGGATTGTGTCTCAGTCTGGTATAATGACTGTTCTGTTACCCTGATGGATCGTGCCTCACTCAGACTGGTATAATGACTGTTCTGTTACCGTAATGGATTGTGTCTCACTCAGCATTGTATAACGACAGTTTGGTTACCCTGATGGATTGTGTCTCACTCAGTCTGGTATAAAGACTGTTCGGTTAGCCTGATGGATTGTGTCTCAACCAGCATTCTATAATGACTGTTCGGTAACCCTGATGGATTGTGTGTCACTCAGCATTGTATAACGACTGTTCCGTTACCCTGATGGATTCTGTCTGACTCAGCATTTTATAACGACTGTTCTGTTACCCTGATGGATTGAGTCTCACTCAGCATTGTATAACGACTGTACGGTTACCGTGATGGATTGTGTCTCACTCAGAATTGTATAACGAATGTTCGGTAACCCTGATGGATTGTGTCTCACTCAGACTGGAATAACGACTGTTCGTTACCCTGATGGATTGTGTCTCACTCAGACTGGAATAACGACTGTTCGGTTACCCTGATGGATTCTGTCTCACTCAGTCTGGTAGAACGACTGTTCCGTTACCCTGATGGATTCTGTCTGACTCAGCATTGTATAACGACTGTTCGGTAACCCTGATGGATTGTGTCTCACTCAGTCTGGTATAACAACTGTTCGGTTACCCTCATGGATTGCGTCTCACTCAGCCTGATATAACGACTGTTCGGTTACGCTCATGGATTGTGTCTCACTCAGTCTGGTATAAAGACTGTTCGGTTACCCTGATGGATGGTGTCTCACTCAGGATTGTATAAAGACGGTTCGGTTACCCTGATGAATTGTGTCTCACTCAGCATTGTATAACGACTGTATGGTTACCGTGATGGATTGTGTCTCACTCAGAATTGTATAACGAATGTTCGGTAACCCTGATGGATTGTGTCTCACTCAGCATTGTATAACGACTGTTTGGTTACCGTGATGGATTGTGTCTCACTCAGTCTGGTATAAAGACGGTTCGGTTACCCTGATGTAATGTGTCTCACTCAGCATTGTATAACGACTGTTTGGTTACCGTGATGGATTGTGTCTCACTCAGACTAGTATAAAGACTGTTCGGTTACCCTGATGAATTGTGTCTGACTCAGCATTCTATAATGACTGTTCGGTAACCCTGATGGATTGTGTCTCACTCAGCATTCTATAATGACTGTTCGGTAACCCTGATGGATTGTGTCTCACTCAGCATTCTATAATGACTGTTCGGTAACCCTGATGGATTGTGTCTCACTCAGCATTCTATAATGACTGTTCTGTTACCCTGATGGATTGTGTCTCACTCAGTCTGGTATAAAGACTGTTCGGATACCCTGATGGATTGTGTCTCACTCAGCCTGGTATATCGACTGTTCGGTTACCCTGATGGATTCTGTCTGACTCAGCATTGTATAACGACTGTTCTGTTACCCTGATGGATTCTGTCTCACTCAGCATTGTATAACGACTGTTCGGTAACCCTGTTGGATTGTGTCTCACTCAGTCTGGTATAACGACTGTTCGGTTACCGTGATGGATTGTGTCTCACTCAGACTGGTATAATGACTGTTCTGTTACCCTGATGGATTGTGTCTCACTCAGTCTGGTATAATGACTGTTCTGTTACCCTGATGGATTGTTTCTCACTCAGAGTGGAATCAGGACTGTTCCGTTACCCTGATGGATTCTGTCTGACTCAGCATTGTATAACGACTGTTCTGTTACCCTGATGGATTGAGTCTCACTCAGCATTGTATAACGACTGTACGGTTACCGTGATGGATTGTGTCTCACTCAGAATTGTATAATGAATGTTCGGTAACCCTGATGGATTGTGTCTCACTCAGCATTGTATAACGACTGTTTGGTTACCGTGATGGATTGTGTCTCACTCAGTCTGGTATAAAGACGGTTCGGTTACCCTGATGTAATGTGTCTCACTCAGCATTGTATAACGACTGTTTGGTTACCGTGATGGATTGTGTCTCACTCAGACTAGTATAAAGACTGTTCGGTTACCCTGATGAATTGTGTCTCACTCAGCATTCTATAATGACTGTTCGGTAACCCTGATGGATTGTGTCTCACTCAGCATTCTATAATGACTGTTCGGTAACCCTGATGGATTGTGTCTCACTCAGCATTCTATAATGACTGTTCGGTAACCCTGATGGATTGTGTCTCACTCAGCATTCTATAATGACTGTTCTGTTACCCTGATGGATTGTGTCTCACTCAGTCTGGTATAAAGACTGTTCGGATACCCTGATGGATTGTGTCTCACTCAGCCTGGTATATCGACTGTTCGGTTACCCTGATGGATTCTGTCTGACTCAGCATTGTATAACGACTGTTCTGTTACCCTGATGGATTCTGTCTCACTCAGTCTGGTATAATGACTGTTCTGTTACCCTGATGGATTGTGTCTCACTCAGCCTGATATAATGACTGTTCGGTTACCCTCATGGATTGTGTCTCACTCAGTCTGGTATAACGACTGTTCGGTTACCGTGATGGATTGTGTCTCACTCAGACTGGTATAATGACTGTTCTGTTACCCTGATGGATTGTGTCTCACTCAGTCTGGTATAATGACTGTTCTGTTACCCTGATGGATTGTTTCTCACTCAGACTGGAATCAGGACTGTTCCGTTACCCTGATGGATTTTGTCTGACTCAGCATTGTATAACGACTGTTCTGTTACCCTGATGGATTGAGTCTCACTCAGCATTGTATAACGACTGTACGGTTACCGTGATGGATTGTGTCTCACTCAGAATTGTATAACGAATGTTCGGTAACCCTGATGGATTGTGTCTCACTCAGCATTGTATAACGACTGTTTGGTTACCGTGATGGATTGTGTCTCACTCAGTCTGGTATAAAGACGGTTCGGTTACCCTGATGGATTGTGTCTCACTCAGCTTTGTATAACGTCTGTTTGGTAACCGTGATGGATTGTGTCTCACTCAGTCTAGTATAAAGAATGTTCGGTTACCCTGATGAATTGTGTCTCACTCAGCATTCTATAATGACTGTTCGGTAACCCTGATGGATTGTGTCTCACTCAGCATTCTATAACGACTGTTTGGTTACCGTGATTGATTGTGTCTCACTCAGCCTGGTATAACGAATGTTCGGTAACCCTGATGGATTGTGTCTCAGCCTGGTATAACGTCTGTTCTGTTACCCTGATGGATTGTGTCTCAGTCTGGTATAACGACTGTTCTGTTACCCTGATGGATCGTGCCTCACTCAGACTGGTATAATGACTGTTCTGTTACCCTAATGGATTGTGTCTCACTCAGCATTGTAACGACAGTTTGGTTACCCTGATGGATTGTGTCTCACTCAGTCTGGTATAAAGACTGTTCGGTTAGCCTGATGGATTGTGTCTCAACCAGCATTCTATAATGACTGTTCGGTAACCCTGATGGATTGTGTGTCACTCAGCATTGTATAACGACTGTTCCGTTACCCTGATGGATTCTGTCTGACTCAGCATTTTATAACGACTGTTCTGTTACCCTGATGGATTGAGTCTCACTCAGCATTGTATAACGACTGTACGGTTACCGTGATGGATTGTGTCTCACTCAGAATTGTATAACGAATGTTCGGTAACCCTGATGGATTGTGTCTCACTCAGACTGGAATAACGACTGTTCGTTACCCTGATGGATTGTGTCTCACTCAGACTGGAATAACGACTGTTCGGTTACCCTGATGGATTCTGTCTCACTCAGTCTGGTAGAACGACTGTTCCGTTACCCTGATGGATTCTGTCTGACTCAGCATTGTATAACGACTGCTCGGTTACCCTGATGGATTCTGTCTCACTCAGCATTGTATAACGACTGTTCGGTAACCCTGATGGATTGTGTCTCACTCAGTCTGGTATAACAACGGTTCGGTTACCCTCATGGATTGCGTCTCACTCAGCCTGATATAACGACTGTTCGGTTACGCTCAAGGATTGTGTCTCACTCAGCCTGGTATAACGACTGTTCGGTTACCCTGATGGATGGTGTCTCACTCAGGATTGTATAAAGACGGTTCGGTTACCCTGATGAATTGTGTCTCACTCAGCATTCTATAATGACTGTTCGGTAACCCTGATGGATTGTGTCTCACTCAGCATTCTATAATTACTGTTCGGTAACCCTGATGGATTGTGTCTCACTCAGCATTGTATAATGACTGTTCCGTTACCCTGGTGGATTGTGTCTCACTCAGCATTCTATAATGACTGTTCGGTTACCCTGATGAATTGTGTCTCACTCAGCATTCTATAATGACTGTTCCGTTACCCTGGTGGATTGTGTCTCACTCAGTCTGGTATAAAGACTGTTCGGATACCCTGATGGATTGTGTCTCACTCAGCCTGGTATAACGACTGCTCTGTTACCCTGATGGATTGTATCTCACTCAGTCTGGTATAATGACTGTTCTGTTACCCTAATGGATTGAGTCTCACTCAGTCTGGTATAACGACTGTTCGGTTACCCTGATGGATTCTGTCTCACTCAGCATTGTATAACGACTGTTTGGTTACAGTGATTGATTGTGTCTCACTCAGCCTGGTATAACGAATGTTCCGTAACCCTGATGGATTGTGTCTCAGCCTGGTATAATGACTGTTCTGTTACCCTGATGGATTGTGTCTCACTCAGCATTGTATAATGACTGTTCGGTTACCGTGATGGATTGTGTCTCACTCAGACTGGAATAACGACTGTTTGTTACCCTGATGGATTGTGTCTCACTCAGACTGGAATAACGGCTGTTCGGTTACACTGATGGATACTGTCTCATTCAGTCTGGTAGAACGACTGTTCCGTTACCCTGATGTATTCTGTCTGCCTCAGCATTGTATAACGACTGTTCGGTTACCCTGATGGATTCTGTCTGACTCAGCATTGTGTAACGACTGTTCGGTAACCCTGATGGATTGTGTCTCACTCAGTCTGGTATAACGACTGTTCGGTTACCGTGATGGATTGTGTCTCACTCAGAGTGGTATAATGACTGTTCTGTTACCCTGATGGGTTGTGTCTAACTCAGTCTGGTATAATGACTGTTCTGTTACCCTGATGGATTGTTTCTCACTCAGACTGGAATAAGGACTGTTCCGTTACCCTGATGGATTCTGTCTGACTCAGCATTGTATAACGACTGTTCTGTTACCCTGATGGATTGTGTCTCACTCAGCATTGTATAACGACTGTTCTGTTACCCTGATTGATTGTGTCTCACTCAGCATTCTATAATGACTGTTCGGTAACCCTGATGGATTGTGTCTCACTCAGCATTCTATAACGACTGTTTGGTTACCGTGATTGATTGTGTCTCACTCAGCCTGGTATAACGAATGTTCGGTAACCCTGATGGATTGTGTCTCAGCCTGGTATAACGTCTGTTCTGTTACCCTGATGGATCGTGCCTCACTCAGACTGGTATAATGACTGTTCTGTTACCCTAATGGATTGTGTCTCACTCAGCATTGTATAACGACAGTTTGGTTACCCTGATGGATTGTGTCTCACTCAGTCTGGTATAAAGACTGTTCGGTTAGCCTGATGGATTGTGTCTCAACCAGCATTCTATAATGACTGTTCGGTAACCCTGATGGATTGTGTGTCACTCAGCATTGTATAACGACTGTTCCGTTACCCTGATGGATTCTGTCTGACTCAGCATTTTATAACGACTGTTCTGTTACCCTGATGGATTGAGTCTCACTCAGCATTGTATAACGACTGTACGGTTACCGTGATGGATTGTGTCTCACTCAGAATTGTATAACCGAATGTTCGGTAACCCTGATGGATTGTGTCTCACTCAGACTGGAATAACGACTGTTCGTTACCCTGATGGATTGTGTCTCACTCAGACTGGAATAACGACTGTTCGGTTACCCTGATGGATTCTGTCTCACTCAGTCTGGTAGAACGACTGTTCCGTTACCCTGATGGATTCTGTCTGACTCAGCAATGTATAACGACTGCTCGGTTACCCTGATGGATTCTGTCTCACTCAGCATTGTATAACGACTGTTCGGTAACCCTGATGGATTGTGTCTCACTCAGTCTGGTATAACAACTGTTCGGTTACCCTCATGGATTGCGTCTCACTCAGCCTGATATAACGACTGTTCGGTTACGCTCAAGGATTGTGTCTCACTCAGCCTGGTATAACGACTGTTCGGTTACCCTGATGGATGGTGTCTCACTCAGGATTGTATAAAGACGGTTCGGTTACCCTGATGAATTGTGTCTCACTCAGCATTCTATAATGACTGTTCGGTAACCCTGATGGATTGTGTCTCACTCAGCATTCTATAATTACTGTTCGGTAACCCTGATGGATTGTGTCTCACTCAGCATTGTATAATGACTGTTCCGTTACCCTGGTGGATTGTGTCTCACTCAGCATTCTATAATGACTGTTCGGTTACCCTGATGAATTGTGTCTCACTCAGCATTCTATAATGACTGTTCCGTTACCCTGGTGGATTGTGTCTCACTCAGTCTGGTATAAAGACTGTTCGGATACCCTGATGGATTGTGTCTCACTCAGCCTGGTATAACGACTGTTCGGTTACCCTGATGGATTCTGTCTCACTCAGCATTGTATAACGACTGTTTGGTTACCGTGATTGATTGTGTCTCACTCAGCCTGGTATAACGAATGTTCCGTAACCCTGATGGATTGTGTCTCAGCCTGGTATAACGACTGCTCTGTTACCCTGATGGATTGTATCTCACTCAGTCTGGTATAATGACTGTTCTGTTACCCTAATGGATTGAGTCTCACTCAGTCTGGTATAACGACTGTTCGGTTACCCTGATGGATTCTGTCTCACTCAGCATTGTATAACGACTGTTTGGTTACAGTGATTGATTGTGTCTCACTCAGCCTGGTATAACGAATGTTCCGTAACCCTGATGGATTGTGTCTCAGCCTGGTATAATGACTGTTCTGTTACCCTGATGGATTGTGTCTCACTCAGCATGGTATAATGACTGTTCGGTTACCGTGATGGATTGTGTCTCACTCAGACTGGAATAACGACTGTTTGTTACCCTGATGGATTGTGTCTCACTCAGACTGGAATAACGACTGTTCGGTTACACTGATGGATACTGTCTCATTCAGTCTGGTAGAACGAGTGTTCCGTTACCCTGATGTATTCTGTCTGCCTCAGCATTGTATAACGACTGTTCGGTTACCCTGATGGATTCTGTCTGACTCAGCATTGTGTAACGACTGTTCGGTAACCCTGATGGATTGTGTCTCACTCAGTCTGGTATAACGACTGTTCGGTTACCGTGATGGATTGTGTCTCACTCAGAGTGGTATAATGACTGTTCTGTTACCCTGATGGGTTGTGTCTCACTCAGTCTGGTATAATGACTGTTCTGTTACCCTGATGGATTGTTTCTCACTCAGACTGGAATAAGGACTGTTCCGTTACCCTGATGGATTCTGTCTGACTCAGCATTGTATAACGACTGTTTGGTTACCCTGATGGATTGTGTCTCACTCAGTCTGGTATAAAGACTGTTCGGTTAGCCTGTTGGATTGTGTCTCAACCAGCATTCTATAATGACTGTTCGGTAACCCTGATGGATTGTGTGTCACTCAGCATTGTATAACGACTGTTCCGTTACCCTGATGGATTCTGTCTGACTCAGCATTTTATAACGACTGTTCTGTTACCCTGATGGATTTTGTCTCACTCAGCATTGTATAACGACTGTACGGTTACCGTGATGGATTGTGTCTCACTCAGAATTGTATAACGAATGTTCGGTAACCCTGATGGATTGTGTCTCACTCAGCATTGTATAACGACTGTTTGGTTACCGTGATGGATTGTGTCTCACTCAGACTGCAATAACGACTGTTCGGTTACCCTGATGGATTCTGTCTCACTCAGTCTGGTAGAACGACTGTTCCGTTACCCTGATGGATTCTGTCTGACTCAGCATTGTATAACGACTGCTCGGTTACCCTGATGGATTCTGTCTCACTCAGCATTGTATAACGACTGTTCGGTAACCCTGATGGATTGTGTCTCACTCAGTCTGGTATAACAACTGTTCGGTTACCCTCATGGATTGCGTCTCACTCAGCCTGATATAACGACTGTTCGGTTACGCTCAAGGATTGTGTCTCACTCAGTCTGGTATAACGACTGTTCGGTTACCCTGATGGATGGTGTCTCACTCAGGATTGTATAAAGACGGTTCGGTTACCCTGATGAATTGTGTCTCACTCAGCATTCTATAATGACTGTTCGGTTACCCTGATGAATTGTGTCTCACTCAGCATTCTATAATGACTGTTCCGTTACCCTGGTGGATTGTGTCTCACTCAGTCTGGTATAAAGACTGTTCGGATACCCTGATGGATTGTGTCTCACTCAGCCTGGTATAACGACTGTTCGGTTACCCTGATGGATTCTGTCTCACTCAGCATTGTATAACGACTGTTTGGTTACCGTGATTGATTGTGTCTCACTCAGCCTGGTATAACGAATGTTCCGTAACCCTGATGGATTGTGTCTCAGCCTGGTATAACGACTGCTCTGTTACCCTGATGGATTGTATCTCACTCAGTCTGGTATAATGACTGTTCTGTTACCCTAATGGATTGAGTCTCACTCAGTCTGGTATAACGACTGTTCGGTTACCCTGATGGATTCTGTCTCACTCAGCATTGTATAACGACTGTTTGGTTACAGTGATTGATTGTGTCTCACTCAGCCTGGTATAACGAATGTTCCGTAACCCTGATGGATTGTGTCTCAGCCTGGTATAATGACTGTTCTGTTACCCTGATGGATTGTGTCTCACTCAGCATTGTATAATGACTGTTCGGTTACCGTGATGGATTGTGTCTCACTCAGACTGGAATAACGACTGTTTGTTACCCTGATGGATTGTGTCTCACTCAGACTGGAATAACGACTGTTCGGTTACACTGATGGATACTGTCTCATTCAGTCTGGTAGAACGACTGTTCCGTTACCCTGATGTATTCTGTCTGCCTCAGCATTGTATAACGACTGTTCGGTTACCCTGATGGATTCTGTCTGACTCAGCATTGTGTAACGACTGTTCGGTAACCCTGATGGATTGTGTCTCACTCAGTCTGGTATAACGACTGTTCGGTTACCGTGATGGATTGTGTCTCACTCAGAGTGGTATAATGACTGTTCTGTTACCCTGATGGGTTGTGTCTCACTCAGTCTGGTATAATGACTGTTCTGTTACCCTGATGGATTGTTTCTCACTCAGACTGGAATAAGGACTGTTCCGTTACCCTGATGGATTCTGTCTGACTCAGCATTGTATAACGACTGTTTGGTTACCCTGATGGATTGTGTCTCACTCAGTCTGGTATAAAGACTGTTCGGTTAGCCTGATGGATTGTGTCTCAACCAGCATTCTATAATGACTGTTCGGTAACCCTGATGGATTGTGTGTCACTCAGCATTGTATAACGACTGTTCCGTTACCCTGATGGATTCTGTCTGACTCAGCATTTTATAACGACTGTTCTGTTACCCTGATGGATTGTGTCTCACTCAGCATTGTATAACGACTGTACGGTTACCGTGATGGATTGTGTCTCACTCAGAATTGTATAACGAATGTTCGGTAACCCTGATGGATTGTGTCTCACTCAGCATTGTATAACGACTGTTTGGTTACCGTGATGGATTGTGTCTCACTCAGACTGCAATAACGACTGTTCGGTTACGCTGATGGATTCTGTCTCACTCAGTCTGGTAGAACGACTGTTCCGTTACCCTGATGGATTCTGTCTGACTCAGCATTGTATAACGACTGCTCGGTTACCCTGATGGATTCTGTCTCACTCAGCATTGTATAACGACTGTTCGGTAACCCTGATGGATTGTGTCTCACTCAGTCTGGTATAACAACTGTTCGGTTACCCTCATGGATTGCGTCTCACTCAGCCTGATATAACGACTGTTCGGTTACGCTCAAGGATTGTGTCTCACTCAGTCTGGTATAACGACTGTTCGGTTACCCTGATGGATGGTGTCTCACTCAGGACTGTATAAAGACGGTTCGGTTACCCTGATGAATTGTGTCTCACTCAGCATTCTATAATGACTGTTCGGTAACCCTGATGGATTGTGTCTCACTCAGCATTCTATAATTACTGTTCGGTAACCCTGATGGATTGTCTCTCACTCAGCATTGTATAATGACTGTTCGGTAACCCTGATGAATTGTGTCTCACTCAGCATTCTATAATGACTGTTCCGTTACCCTGGTGGATTGTGTCTCACTCAGCATTCTATAATGACTGTTCTGTTACCCTGATGGATTGTGTCTCACTCAGTCTGGTATAAAGACTGTTCGGATACCCTGATGGATTGTGTCTCACTCAGCCTGGTATAACGACTGTTCGGTTACCCTGATGGATTCTGTCTCACTCAGCATTGTATAACGACTGTTTGGTTACCGTGATTGATTGTGTCTCACTCAGCCTGGTATAACGAATGTTCCGTAACCCTGATGGATTGTGTCTCAGCCTGGTATAACGACTGCTCTGTTACCCTGATGGATTGTATCTCACTCAGTCTGGTATAATGACTGTTCTGTTACCCTAATGGATTGAGTCTCACTCAGTCTGGTATAACGACTGTTCGGTTACCCTGATGGATTCTGTCTCACTCAGCATTGTATAACGACTGTTTGGTTACAGTGATTGATTGTGTCTCACTCAGCCTGGTATAACGAATGTTCCGTAACCCTGATGGATTGTGTCTCAGCCTGGTATAATGACTGTTCTGTTACCCTGATGGATTGTGTCTCACTCAGCATTGTATAATGACTGTTCGGTTACCGTGATGGATTGTGTCTCACTCAGAGTGGTATAATGACTGTTCTGTTACCCTGATGGGTTGCGTCTCACTCAGTCTGGTAAAATGACTGTTCGGTAATCCTGATGGATTGTGTGTCACTCAGCATTGTATAACGGCAGTTCCGTTACCCTGATGGATTCTGTCTGACTCAGCATTTTATAACGACTGTTCTGTTACCCTGATGGATTGAGTCTCACTCAGCATTGTATAACGACTGTACGGTTACCGTGATGGATTGTGTCTCACTCAGAATTGTATAACGAATGTTCGGTAACCCTGATGGATTGTGTCTCACTCAGACTGGAATAACGACTGTTCGTTACCCTGATGGATTGTGTCTCACTCAGACTGGGATAACGACTGTTCGGTTACCCTGATGGATTCTGTCTCACTCAGTCTGGTAGAACGACTGTTCCGTTACCCTGATGGATTCTGTCTGACTCAGCATTGTATAACGACTGGTGGGTTACCCTGATGGATTCTGTCTCAGTCAGCATTGTATAACGACTGTTCGGTAACCCTGATGGATTGTGTCTCACTCAGTCTGGTATAACAACTGTTCGGTTACCCTCATGGATTGCGTCTCACTCAGCCTGATATAACGACTGTTCGGTTACGCTCATGGATTGTGTCTCACTCAGTCTGGTATAAAGACTGTTCGGTTACCCTGATGGATTGTGTCTCACTCAGACTGGTATAATGACTGTTCCGTTACCCTGATGGATTGTGTCTCACTCAGACTGGCATTATGAATGTTCTGTTACCCTGATGGATTGTGTCTCACTCAGTCTGGTATAACGACTGTTCTGTTACCCTGATGGATTGTGTCTCACTCAGCATTGAATAATGACTGTTCGGTTACCGTGATGGATTGTG
Organism: Hypanus sabinus; assembly: GCF_030144855.1. Lineage (NCBI taxonomy): Eukaryota > Metazoa > Chordata > Chondrichthyes > Myliobatiformes > Dasyatidae > Hypanus > Hypanus sabinus. The sequence goes on along the minus strand of NC_082707.1, from coordinate 97,496,141 downwards.
TCTCACTCAGACTGGAATAACGACTGCTCGTTACCCTGATGGATTCTGTCTCACTCAGACTGGAATAACGACTGTTCAGTTACCCTGATGGATTCTGTCTCACTCAGTCTGGTAGAACGACTGTTCCATTACCCTGATGGATTCTGTCTGACTCAGCATTGTATAACGACTGTTCGGTTACCCTGATGGATACTGTCTCATTCAGTCTGGTAGAACGACTGTTCCGTTACCCTGATGTATTCTGTCTGCCTCAGCATTGTATAACGACTGTTCGGTTACCTTGATGGATTCTGTCTGACTCAGCATTGTATAACGACTGTTCGGTAACCCTGATGGATTGTGTCTCACTCAGTCTGGTATAACGACTGTTCGGTTACCGTGATGGATTGTGTCTCACTCAGACTGGTATAATGACTGTTCTCTTACCCTGATGGGTTGTGTCTCACTCAGTCTGGTATAATGACTGTTCTGTTACCCTGATGGATTGTTTCTCACTCAGACTGGAATAAGGACTGTTCCGTTACCCTGATGGATTCTGTCTGACTCAGCATTGTATAATGACTGTTCTGTTACCCTGATTGATTGTGTCTCACTCAGCATTGTATAACGACTGTACGGTTACCGTGATGGATTGTGTCTCACTCAGACTGGAATAACGACTGTTCGTTACCCTGATGGATTGTGTCTCACTCAGACTGGAATAACGACTGTTCGGTTACCCTGATGGATTCTGTCTCACTCAGTCTGGTAGAACGACTGTTCCGTTACCCTGATGGATTCTGTCTGACTCAGCATTGTATAACGACTGCTCGGTTACCCTGATGGATTCTGTCTCACTCAGCATTGTATAACGACTGTTCGGTAACCCTGATGGATTGTGTCTCACTCAGTCTGGTATAACAACTGTTCGGTTACCCTCATGGATTGCGTCTCACTCAGCCTGATATAACGACTGTTCGGTTACGCTCAAGGATTGTGTCTCACTCAGCCTGGTATAACGACTGTTCGGTTACCCTGATGGATGGTGTCTCACTCAGGATTGTATAAAGACGGTTCGGTTACCCTGATGAATTGTGTCTCACTCAGCATTCTATAATGACTGTTCGGTAACCCTGATGGATTGTGTCTCACTCAGCATTCTATAATGACTGTTCGGTAACCCTGATGGATTGTGTCTCACTCAGCATTGTATAATGACTGTTCCGTTACCCTGGTGGATTGTGTCTCACTCAGCATTCTATAATGACTGTTCGGTTACCCTGATGAATTGTGTCTCACTCAGCATTCTATAATGACTGTTCCGTTACCCTGGTGGATTGTGTCTCACTCAGTCTGGTATAAAGACTGTTCGGATACCCTGATGGATTGTGTCTCACTCAGCCTGGTATAACGACTGTTCGGTTTCCCTGATGGATTCTGTCTCACTCAGCATTGTATAACGACTGTTTGGTTACCGTGATTGATTGTGTCTCACTCAGCCTGGTATAACGAATGTTCCGTAACCCTGATGGATTGTGTCTCAGCCTGGTATAACGACTGCTCTGTTACCCTGATGGATTGTATCTCACTCAGTCTGTTATAATGACTGTTCTGTTACCCTAATGGATTGAGTCTCACTCAGTCTGGTATAACGACTGTTCGGTTACCCTGATGGATTCTGTCTCACTCAGCATTGTATAACGATTGTTTGGTTACAGTGATTGATTGTGTCTCACTCAGCCTGGTATAACGAATGTTCCGTAACCCTGATGGATTGTGTCTCAGCCTGGTATAATGACTGTTCTGTTACCCTGATGGATTGTGTCTCACTCAGCATTGTATAATGACTGTTCGGTTACCGTGATGGATTGTGTCTCACTCAGACTGGAATAACGACTGTTTGTTACCCTGATGGATTGTGTCTCACTCAGACTGGAATAACGACTGTTCGGTTACACTGATGGATACTGTCTCATTCAGTCTGGTAGAACGACTGTTCCGTTACCCTGATGTATTCTGTCTGCCTCAGCATTGTATAACGACTGTTCGGTTACCCTGATGGATTCTGTCTGACTCAGCATTGTGTAACGACTGTTCGGTAACCCTGATGGATTGTGTCTCACTCAGTCTGGTATAACGACTGTTCGGTTACCGTGATGGATTGTGTCTCACTCAGAGTGGTATAATGACTGTTCTGTTACCCTGATGGGTTGTGTCTCACTCAGTCTGGTATAATGACTGTTCTGTTACCCTGATGGATTGTTTCTCACTCAGACTGGAATAAGGACTGTTCCGTTACCCTGATGGATTCTGTCTGACTCAGCATTGTATAACGACTGTTTGGTTACCCTGATGGATTGTGTCTCACTCAGTCTGGTATAAAGACTGTTCGGTTAGCCTGATGGATTGTGTCTCAACCAGCATTCTATAATGACTGTTCGGTAACCCTGATGGATTGTGTGTCACTCAGCATTGTATAACGACTGTTCCGTTACCCTGATGGATTCTGTCTGACTCAGCATTTTATTACGACTGTTCTGTTACCCTGATGGATTGTGTCTCACTCAGCATTGTATAACGACTGTACGGTTACCGTGATGGATTGTGTCTCACTCAGAATTGTATAACGAATGTTCGGTAACCCTGATGGATTGTGTCTCACTCAGCATTGTATAACGACTGTTTGGTTACCGTGATGGATTGTGTCTCACTCAGACTGCAATAACGACTGTTCGGTTACCCTGATGGATTCTGTCTCACTCAGTCTGGTAGAACGACTGTTCCGTTACCCTGATGGATTCTGTCTGACTCAGCATTGTATAACGACTGCTCGGTTACCCTGATGGATTCTGTCTCACTCAGCATTGTATAACGACTGTTCGGTAACCCTGATGGATTGTGTCTCACTCAGTCTGGTATAACAACTGTTCGGTTACCCTCATGGATTGCGTCTCACTCAGCCTGATATAACGACTGTTCGGTTACGCTCAAGGATTGTGTCTCACTCAGTCTGGTATAACGACTGTTCGGTTACCCTGATGGATGGTGTCTCACTCAGGATTGTATAAAGACGGTTCGGTTACCCTGATGAATTGTGTCTCACTCAGCATTCTATAATGACTGTTCGGTTACCCTGATGAATTGTGTCTCACTCAGCATTCTATAATGACTGTTCCGTTACCCTGGTGGATTGTGTCTCACTCAGTCTGGTATAAAGACTGTTCGGATACCCTGATGGATTGTGTCTCACTCAGCCTGGTATAACGACTGTTCGGTTACCCTGATGGATTCTGTCTCACTCAGCATTGTATAACGACTGTTTGGTTACCGTGATTGATTGTGTCTCACTCAGCCTGGTATAACGAATGTTGCGTAACCCTGATTAATTGTGTCTCAGCCTGGTATAACGACTGCTCTGTTACCCTGATGGATTGTATCTCACTCAGTCTGGTATAATGACTGTTCTGTTACCCTAATGGATTGAGTCTCACTCAGTCTGGTATAACGACTGTTCGGTTACCCTGATGGATTCTGTCTCACTCAGCATTGTATAACGACTGTTTGGTTACAGTGATTGATTGTGTCTCACTCAGCCTGGTATAACGAATGTTTCGTAACCCTGATGGATTGTGTCTCAGCCTGGTATAATGACTGTTCTGTTACCCTGATGGATTGTGTCTCACTCAGCATTGTATAATGACTGTTCGGTTACCGTGATGGATTGTGTCTCACTCAGACTGGAATAACGACTGTTTGTTACCCTGATGGATTGTGTCTCACTCAGACTGGAATAACGACTGTTCGGTTACACTGATGGATACTGTCTCATTCAGTCTGGTAGAACGACTGTTCCGTTACCCTGATGTATTCTGTCTGCCTCAGCATTGTATAACGACTGTTCGGTTACCCTGATGGATTCTGTCTGACTCAGCATTGTGTAACGACTGTTCGGTAACCCTGATGGATTGTGTCTCACTCAGTCTGGTATAACGACTGTTCGGTTACCGTGATGGATTGTGTCTCACTCAGAGTGGTATAATGACTGTTCTGTTACCCTGATGGGTTGTGTCTCACTCAGTCTGGTATAATGACTGTTCTGTTACCCTGATGGATTGTTTCTCACTCAGACTGGAATAAGGACTGTTCCGTTACCCTGATGGATTCTGTCTGACTCAGCATTGTATAACGACTGTTTGGTTACCCTGATGGATTGTGTCTCACTCAGTCTGGTATAAAGACTGTTCGGTTAGCCTGATGGATTGTGTCTCAACCAGCATTCTATAATGACTGTTCGGTAACCCTGATGGATTGTGTGTCACTCAGCATTGTATAACGACTGTTCCGTTACCCTGATGGATTCTGTCTGACTCAGCATTTTATAACGACTGTTCTGTTACCCTGATGGATTGTGTCTCACTCAGCATTGTATAACGACTGTACGGTTACCGTGATGGATTGTGTCTCACTCAGAATTGTATAACGAATGTTCGGTAACCCTGATGGATTGTGTCTCACTCAGCATTGTATAACGACTGTTTGGTTACCGTGATGGATTGTGTCTCACTCAGACTGCAATAACGACTGTTCGGTTACGCTGATGGATTCTGTCTCACTCAGTCTGGTAGAACGACTGTTCCGTTACCCTGATGGATTCTGTCTGACTCAGCATTGTATAACGACTGCTCGGTTACCCTGATGGATTCTGTCTCACTCAGCATTGTATAACGACTGTTCGGTAACCCTGATGGATTGTGTCTCACTCAGTCTGGTATAACAACTGTTCGGTTACCCTCATGGATTGCGTCTCACTCAGCCTGATATAACGACTGTTCGGTTACGCTCAAGGATTGTGTCTCACTCAGTCTGGTATAACGACTGTTCGGTTACCCTGATGGATGGTGTCTCACTCAGGATTGTATAAAGACGGTTCGGTTACCCTGATGAATTGTGTCTGACTCAGCATTCTATAATGACTGTTCGGTAACCCTGATGGATTGTGTCTCACTCAGCATTCTATAATTACTGTTCGGTAACCCTGATGGATTGTGTCTCACTCAGCATTGTATAATGACTGATCGGTAACCCTGATGAATTGTGTCTCACTCAGCATTCTATAATGACTGTTCCGTTACCCTGGTGGATTGTGTCTCACTCAGCATTCTATAATGACTGTTCTGTTACCCTGATGGATTGTGTCTCACTCAGTCTGGTATAAAGACTGTTCGGATACCCTGATGGATTGTGTCTCACTCAGCCTGGTATAACGACTGTTCGGTTACCCTGATGGATTCTGTCTCACTCAGCATTGTATAACGACTGTTTGGTTACCGTGATTGATTGTGTCTCACTCAGCCTGGTATAACGAATGTTCCGTAACCCTGATGGATTGTGTCTCAGCCTGGTATAACGACTGCTCTGTTACCCTGATGGATTGTATCTCACTCAGTCTGGTATAATGACTGTTCTGTTACCCTAATGGATTGAGTCTCACTCAGTCTGGTATAACGACTGTTCGGTTACCCTGATGGATTCTGTCTCACTCAGCATTGTATAACGACTGTTTGGTTACAGTGATTGATTGTGTCTCACTCAGCCTGGTATAACGAATGTTCCGTAACCCTGATGGATTGTGTCTCAGCCTGGTATAATGACTGTTCTGTTACCCTGATGGATTGTGTCTCACTCAGCATTGTATAATGACTGTTCGGTTACCGTGATGGATTGTGTCTCACTCAGAGTGGTATAATGACTGTTCTGTTACCCTGATGGGTTGTGTCTCACTCAGTCTGGTATAATGACTGTTCGGTAATCGTGATGGATTGTGTGTCACTCAGCATTGTATAACGGCAGTTCCGTTACCCTGATGGATTCTGTCTGACTCAGCATTTTATAACGACTGTTCTGTTACCCTGATGGATTGAGTCTCACTCAGCATTGTATAACGACTGTACGGTTACCGTGATGGATTGTGTCTCACTCAGAATTGTATAACGAATGTTCGGTAACCCTGATGGATTGTGTCTCACTCAGACTGTAATAACGACTGTTCGTTACCCTGATGGATTGTGTCTCACTCAGACTGGGATAACGACTGTTCGGTTACCCTGATGGATTCTGTCTCACTCAGTCTGGTAGAACGACTGTTCCGTTACCCTGATGGATTCTGTCTGACTCAGCATTGTATAACGACTGGTCGGTTACCCTGATGGATTCTGTCTCAGTCAGCATTGTATAACGACTTTCGGTAACCCTGATGGATTGTGTCTCACTCAGTCTGGTATAACAACTGTTCGGTTACCCTCATGGATTGCGTCTCACTCAGCCTGATATAACGACTGTTCGGTTACGCTCATGGATTGTGTCTCACTCAGTCTGGTATAAAGACTGTTCGGTTACCCTGATGGATTGTGTCTCACTCAGACTGGTATAATGACTGTTCCGTTACCCTGATGGATTGTGTCTCACTCAGACTGGCATTATGAATGTTCTGTTACCCTGATGGATTGTGTCTCACTCAGTCTGGTATAACGACTGTTCTGTTACCCTGATGGATTGTGTCTCACTCAGCATTGAATAATGACTGTTCGGTTACCGTGATGGATTGTGTCTCACTCAGACTGGAATAACGACTGCTCGTTACCCTGATGGATTCTGTCTCACTCAGACTGGAATAACGACTGTTCAGTTACCCTGATGGATTCTGTCTCACTCAGTCTGGTAGAACGACTGTTCCATTACCCTGATGGATTCTGTCTGACTCAGCATTGTATAACGACTGTTCGGTTACCCTGATGGATACTGTCTCATTCAGTCTGGTAGAACGACTGTTCCGTTACCCTGATGTATTCTGTCTGCCTCAGCATTGTATAATGACTGTTCGGTTACCTTGATGGATTCTGTCTGACTCAGCATTGTATAACGACTGTTCGGTAACCCTGATGGATTGTGTCTCACTCAGTCTGGTATAACGACTGTTCGGTTACCGTGATGGATTGTGTCTCACTCAGACTGGTATAATGACTGTTCTCTTACCCTGATGGGTTGTGTCTCACTCAGTCTGGTATAATGACTGTTCTGTTACCCTGATGGATTGTTTCTCACTCAGACTGGAATAAGGACTGTTCCGTTACCCTGATGGATTCTGTCTGACTCAGCATTGTATAACGACTGTTCTGTTACCCTGATTGATTGTGTCTCACTCAGCATTGTATAACGACTGTACGGTTACCGTGATGGATTGTGTCTCACTCAGAATTGTATAATGAATGTTCGGTAACCCTGATGGATTATGTCTCACTCAGCATTGTATAACGACTGTTTGGTTACCGTGATGGATTGTGTCTCACTCAGTCTGGTATAAAGACGGTTCGGTTACCCTGATGGATTGTGTCTCACTCAGCATTGTATAACGACTGTTTGGTTACCGTGATGGATTGTGTCTCACTCAGTCTAGTATAAAGACTGTTCGGTTACCCTGTTGAATTGTGTCTGACTCAGCATTCTATAATGACTGTTCGGTAACCCTGATGGATTGTGTCTCACTCAGCATTGTATAACGAATGTTTGGTTACCATGATGGATTGTGTCTCACTCAGTCTAGTATAAAGACTGTTCGGT